>NC_081409.1:137756023-138069238 GCF_030272615.1 Cryptomeria japonica
TCTGCAAAAAAAGGAAAAGAACCTACAGTGAAGAAGGCAAAGGCAGTGCCTGCAGCATCAGCACCAGTTACAACTGTAAGTCCTAAAGTGACCAAATGGTCACCGGCCAAGAAGAAATAAGAAGCAGCACCAGCTAAAGTCTTCAAGAAGAAAAGGAAGACAAGGAATACCTCACCGGACTCAAAAGAAACTATTTCTGAGGAAAAACCTAAGAAGACGAGGCAAGCAAAGAAGAAGACAAAGAATGAATTGACATCATCGACACCAGTAAATATTGACATCTCCTCCTACAAACCTTTGACACATTGTCAAAGAACCATCAAAAATATTAGGAGAAAATTGTTGAATGATTTGATTGATTGTTTTGATGATTTCAATCATGATGAAAAAGAAGCTGTTGAAAATGAAATCATTAAATATTTATGTGCTAATGACTGGTCACCCTCAGAAATTAGATCTGAGACACCGGATTGATTGTATAAGTCCTTAGATAATAAATGGCGGATTGCCATAGAAAAGGAATAGGAAATGAGGGAGAAAGTCTTTGCTCAATACTTTCTTGACCTGTCCAATTCAGAATTATTTGATGTCATCAACCAAAATAAAGGACTCTTCTTTACCAAAAAAAGAAGACTCTGGTTGTTAGAAGGAAAAATAGATGATGTGGAAAAGGACACTCATCTGCATATGACTACAACGGTTCATACGCATAAAGCGCTTCAAGATATCAAGAAGGATGCACAAGAACTGGCAGTGACAAGACCGGATGAAGTGTTTGATGGTGAAGGAAATCCGATTGTTGAACCTATCGACACTATTGGTGTTGATGCTCTGGATGTAGAAGATGTTACTTAGGAAACACCATCTGAGGCAACAGGGCAGGAGCAACAGGCTGAATAGGTTGATAAGCAAGCTGAGGATAGACAGGAAGCGACAAAGGAATAGGAAGAGAAGAAGAAGAAGGATGAAGAAGAGAAGAAGAAAAAGGACGAAGAAGAGAAGAAGAAGAAGGATGAAGAAGAGAAGAAGAAAAAGGACAAAGAAGAGAAGAAGAAAAAGGATGAAGAAGAGAAGAAGAAGGACAAAGAAGAGAAGAAGAAAAAGGATGAAGAAGAGAAGAAGAAGAAGGATGAAGAAGAGAAAAAGAAGCAAGAAGATGAAAAGAAAAAGAAAGAAGAGGAAGATAAGGAAGCAGAAAGGAAGAAGAAGGAAGAGGAAGATAAGGAACAGGAAAAGAAGAAGGAAGCAGAGAGGAAGAAGAAAGAAGAGGAAGATAAGGAACAGGAGAAGAAGAAGGAAGTAGAAAGAAAAAGGCCAAGGAGAACAAAGAAGAGGAGAAGAGAAGAGAAGCAGAGAAGAAGAAAGTTGAAGAGGACAAGGAAAGAGAAGTGGCAAAGAGCACCCAGATGGAGACTTCGAAGGCAACCGACAGTCTAGCCAAACCGGCTGACCTCACTAGTCCTATCGACCTCCAGTCTGCAAGTGAAATAGAACTGCTACAGAGCATTAAGATTGTTAAAGATCGCCTTGAAGCAATAAGGAGGAAGACGTGATCCAAGTTGCGGTGGACACTCTTACCGGTTTGATACCCAGTACAAACCTTCCCAACACTAAATCATCAATGGCTAAACTCAAGCTCCTATGCATAGTAGCAGATGATAAGGTGCAGAGCCTAGAAGAGGTAGCAGAGGCAAATGTCAAGAAAGAGCATCAAAAAGCTCTTAATATAGCTCTGGTGAAGAAGTTGAATGAGCTCCGGTCTGAGTTGCAAAAAGAGCAAAAGGATATAAGGGATGCTCTGGATGAGGGGAATCTACTACTCAGCAAGATCTATCAACCCCATCTGTTCTATGATGATGTGCTAGCTCAGAAGCAAAAGCTTCAAATGGACTTGCAGTCCTACATGAGCACATTCAAGCCACCTTATGATTCCTTTACAACTTAAGGGCAAACCATTCACTGGTTTCACATCTAGTCAGCTAAACTAGAACATGAGATCAGCACCCAGTCTCAAGATTTGTAGGAGTTACATTTGGTTCTACTCCCATGTCTACAAATTTTTTAGAAGTGCTATCTAAATCTGGATGCATTAACAATGACATAGGAGATGAGCACACTTGATGCCATGGAAGAATAGGTCTCCCAGATGCAGACAAAGAAAGAAGTAGCCACCTCCCTACTTGAGTCCTGGTCTTTATTGATGAAACAATTCTTGTAGGACTTCAAATCTCTTTTTGACAAGTATTATTCCTTATTGTCATAAACTTTTATTATTTTTAATATCAAATGAGAATAGGGTTGTTCAGCTGTACTTTGTCATTGTTGGCAAAGGGGGAGAAGTATTATATTTGGGAGAAGTATATGGTAATCAAAATTTTGATATATGCTCTGAATATCTCACATGTTTATACTCTTTATGCAAAATTGTTATACATTGTATTAACAAAGGGATGGTGTATATGCTTAGGGGGAGCAATTTTGCTAATGGCATGATTTTGTTGTAAAACACTTAGATGTCAAAATTTTATTTTCCTAAGTGTTACCATCAATTCCAAAGGGGGAGATTGTTGGCATTTTTGATGATTATGTTGTGATTGTTATTGATGGACACACACTTGCATTGAGATCTCCTTTGTATGTATGAGTTAGAGCTCAACCGGTATTTGTTCCAACCGGTATGTTGTATTATAGTCTTTAGACTATTGGTGTTTTGCAGAATGTGTTTCCCGGTCTGAAGTGGCATGTCGACCCCAAGCAGTTCGTGGATTCCAAGTGGTATGAGGGATCAAAGCGGCATAACACATTTTTGACAAACTAACAACCAGTATTTTGTATGAACCAGTAATACTTTGTGATGAGTTACCAATCGACATTTTGTGATGAGTTTCCATCCACCAATTATTTGACGGTGCCGACACTTTTATGGTGCTTTTTGTCTCATGTTACCAAAATATGTCTAGATACATTGAACCTAAGAAATTGTATTTTAATCCTATTGGACCGACATGAAATCAGATTCCTTTATAAGGACATCATGTCTAGGTTTTTAGGTTACTATTGTTGTTGTGGTCAATGTTGTTGCTAGGGTTTAAGGTGGTCGATGAGATAGAGAGAGTCTGAATGTTTAGAAGACTGAAGTAATGTTGGAAAGCATTAGGAATGAGCTATCAAGGATCTAACCAAGCAATTTGTGCTATTTGATAGATCATACACTTGTTGATTACTCACATCTTTGACAAGTCTGTAGCCCTTAACCGGGTAGGCCCAAAAGCCTTTTGTAAATCCTCTAACAAGGTGGTTCACATCTGTGGATCTAAAATCCTCTAGCAAGGTAGTCTTTAATCGGACTTATCTCCTAACAGAGATTGAGATTCCTAACAGGATCTGTTATGGTAAAGAACATTTTAAGACCTTAACCGGTCTGACCTTAACTGGTCTGGTTCCTATTCTACAGATAGTTACTTGTGAGTTCCATCTCACCGTGGTTTTTCCCATTTGGGTTTCCACGTCAAAATCCTTTGTGTTATGGTGTTTGTGCTTCTATGGGTAAATGCATTATTTGCTATTTGCTTTGCATGTGTACTAACCAGTTTGTCTGCTAAACTATTTTACCAGTTTACTGTTAGTCTTGCAAAGTATTTAAGTGCAAAGATTTTTGGCATACTAATTCACCCCCCCCTCTTAGTATTCATCACCTACATCTCCTCCTGGAACACCCAATTCAGTCTCCACATCCAAAAAAACATCCCCCAAATAGAAGTGCAATAAGGATAGTGTAAAAAGATATGGCTCACTGATTCCTCATTATTCAGACAAAGGTAACTGATATTTGGAAGATAGAAGCCCCTCTTTCTTAGTTTGTCAGTAGTCAGAATTTTGTTTTGCAAGAGGATCCACAGAAAGATATTAATTTTGGGAGTCAACCCATGATGCCAAGCCTTGGCCCAACATGGAGTAGGAACTTGGGATTGAGCCATTAAAAGGACAATAGAACAGACCGAGTAGGTCCCAGACGAAGTCACATGCCACACCATCTAGTCTTTCCTTCCCAAATTTAGGACCACATGGTTGATCATTAAGTATATCTGCTTCAGTTTGGGATCAATTTGTGCTATTTGATAGATCATACACTTGTTGATTACTCACATCTTTGACAAGTCTGTAGCCCTTAACCGGGTAGGCCCAAAAGCCTTTTGTAAATCCTCTAACAAGGTGGTTCACATCTGTGGATCTAAAATCCTCTAGCAAGGTAGTCTTTAATCGGACTTATCTCCTAACAGAGATTGAGATTCCTAACAGGATCTGTTCTGGTAAAGAACATTTTAAGACCTTAACCGGTCTAACCTTAACTGGTCTGGTTCCTATTCTACAGATAGTTACTTATGAGTTCCATCTCACCGTGGTTTTTCCCATTTGGGTTTCCACGTCAAAATCCTTTGTTTTATGGTGTTTGTGCGTCTATGGGTAAATGCATTATTTGCTATTTGCTTTGCATGTGTACTAACCGGTTTGTCTGCTAAACTGTTTTACCGGTTTACTGTTAGTCTTGCAAAGTATTTAAGTGCAAAGATTTTTGGCATACTAATTCACCCCCCCCTCTTAGTATTCATCACCTACATCTCCTCCTGGAACACCCAATTCAGTCTCCACATCCAAAAAAACATCCCCCAAATAGAAGTGCAATAAGGATAGTGTAAAAAGATATGGCTCACTGATTCCTCATTATTCAGACAAAGGTAACTGATATTTGGAAGATAGAAGCCCCTCTTTCTTAGTTTGTCAGTAGTCAGAATTTTGTTTTGCAAGAGGATCCACAGAAAGATATTAATTTTGGGAGTCAACCCATGATGCCAAGCCTTGGCCCAACATGGAGTAGGAACTTGGGATTGAGCCATTAAAAGGACAATAGAACAGACCGAGTAGGTCCCAGACGAAGTCACATGCCACAACATCTAGTCTTTCCTTCCCAAATTTAGGACCACATGGTTGATCATTAAGTATATCTGCTTCAGTTTGGGATCAATGTGAGTGAGATCCACCCAAGAATGGTCTCTCCAATAGTCCTTGACTTTGGTGCCTATCTTCTATTTGTAATTTTGGATGAGTGTATGAGTGGTCATCTTATTAAGAGGGGCCCCTCCAATCCAAGCATCATTGCAAAATTTCACCTTCCTTCCATCACCAATGGTCCACACGCTACCAAGAAGAGCAATATCTTTAGCCTGGGTAATGCTATTCCAAATGAATGAACCCGTTGGAATCTATTCTGAAGCCAGGAACTCCTCTATGTTGGGAGAATTCCTTAGGTATTTAGCCTTCCAAATTTCATTCCATTCCCCTCTTGCTTGATAAGTCCTGCAGATTTGTTTGGCCAAAAGAGTTTTGTTCAAAGTTATGATATTCCTAAGTCCCAATCCTCCCATCTTTTAGGTTTACAAAAATTTTCCCAGGCAATGAGGGCCATTTTCTTCTTCTCCTCCACTCTTGACCACAGGAAAGCTTTCCGGATTTTCTCAATGGAATCAACAAATTTACCAGGGATTTTAAAAAGGCTTAAGGCATAAACTGGAAGGCTCTAGATGAAATATTTTAAAAGTTGGATTTTCCCTACTTGACTAAGAAGGGTTCATTTCCATCTTGCCATCTTTCTGCTTAATCTATCAATGAGAGAATTCTAAAACAACTCCAAAGGTTTCATACCCAAGGGCAAGCCAAGGTAAACGATAGGAGACTTACCTAATTGACAATCACAGATCTTAGCCAATCTATTCTTTCTATCTTCAGGGGTATTAAAGAAGAAAACAAAACTTTTCTCCCAGTTAATAGTTTGACCCATAGCCATACTATAGGTGTTAAGAAGGTGTTTAAAATTGGAGGCTTCTTTGATGGTGGAGGTACCCATTAGAAGAGTGTCATCCACAAACTTGTTGGTGGGTACAAGCTCTAAAGCCTGAGGAAGGCGAAATCCCACAGAGGAGCCCTTCAAAAATAGAGTTGCTAATAAATCTACCCAAACATTTTGCAAGAATAATCCTCTTGTTCTTCCTTCAAATCTGCCATAGATTCTTCTTAGCCAAATAGTCTGACATGTTGTTGCATTCACTGATATATACTCAACCTCAATTGTTGATAGGGAAATAATGGGTTTCTTCTCAAAATCCCATGAGAATACACCCAAACACAAATGAAACACATAGCCCGATGTGCTCTTCCTATCATTTACACTTATTGCCCAACCACTATCTGTATAACCAATCAGCCTAAAATTTACTATAATATACAAAATGCCATATCCCTTGGTGCCATTCACATACCCTAGGATTCTCTTACTCGCTTTTCAATGGATCTCCTTTGGAGACTCCATAAATATGGAAATCAGACTCACTGCATGCATTATATCAAGCCTAGTTACTATCAAAATACATCAAACTTCCAACCAAACTCTTATACCTAGTTGGATCAACACTGTTGTTGTAATCCTACTTGTTTAACTTAAGACCTATGGTTGTTGGTGTTGGTGCATGCTTTCTACCATGCATTCTAAATCTCTACAAGATCTCACTAGCATGCCTTTATTGAGAGACAAATATACCTTCATGCATTTGTTTTACTTCTATGCCTAGAAAATACTTCAAAAGACCTAAATCTGTCATCTCAAACTATCTTTTCATGGCCTTTTTAATATCAACAATGAGGAAATCATCATCCCTAGTGAAAAATAAATCATCAACATACAAGACAATAATGAAAACATTACCATAAACTATCTTGATGTAAAGAGTGGGCTCACCATCGCTTTTGCCAAAGCCATTGCTCATCAAATATGAGTCAATCTTGTTGTACCATGCCCACAGAGCTTTCTTCAGTCCATAAAGAGATTTCTTTAGCCTATATACCTATCTTTCATGACCTAGAACTTCATAACCAGGTGGATGCTCCACATAAGCCTATTCTTTAAACACTCTATTAAGGAAGGTAGACTTCACATCCATTTGAAACACATTCCATTTGTGTTGAGCTGCAATAGTTATGACTGCCCACACGGTCTCCATCATTGCAAAAGGGGCATATGTCTCATCATAGTCTCTCCCAAACTATTGTTTGTACCCCTTGACAACCAATCTTGCCTAATGGTGCTCTATTCTTACTTCGACATTACTTTTGATATTATATACCCATTTAACCCCAATAACTTTATTGTTGGGAGGAAAATCGGTTAACTCCCATTTATCATTCCTCTCTATTGCATTTATTTCTTCATCCATGGTCTCACACCATATCTCCTCTTTAATAGTGTCCTCAAAATAAATCACATCACTACAAGAAAATAATGCAAAGTTCACATTTTCATCAAAATCTTCTTCATACCTTCCACCTTGGTAAATTTCTCTACTCTTGGTCTTCTTTGGCATTAGCGAGGCAAGAGTGGGGTCTGAACTCTAACTACTATTGTTTCTCTATTGTGCAAACTCTAATCTGCATCACCAAGGGATTTCAAGAGTCGATTCTCGAGCTATCTCTGGCTGCTTCCTCTTTGCTTGTTTCTGTTAGGAGCTATCTGAATCTATTGGGTGCTCATTGTAATTGAATTTTGAGAATTTTGTGAATTTTGTGATAGTCTGCTTGACTACCTATCTGCATTAGGAGCTTTCGAGAGCTTCCTATAGCTATCAAGAGTTGTTGTAGCATCTTGTTGATCTTCATACTCATCATTATCATCATTCATGGGCAAATGTGAGGTGGATAAAGAGGTATCCACCAAGCCATCCCATGATTCATTCTTCTTGAACTCAACATCTCTACTAATGATGATCTTCTTAGTGATGAGGTTGTAAAATCTATATACCTTGGATTCACACTATAGCTTGTAAAATGTGACTGAAAGGAGTTACACACATGAATGGACTCATAAATTGATTTCGTTCTTGTGGCTCATCTAGCATGGATGGGAGAACACGGCTCTTTGGTCAATGATGGTATGATTTGCATAGGTCAATGGCATAGTATGTGTATAGGTTCCTATAGTAAGATCCTTCCTTGCTGCTACCCTTGACTTTGTTGTGCTTTCTTTCGTTGTAGGCTCTTGATCAGGAAATGCAACTGAAGGGTCTACCGCTGGGTCTACTTGATCAACCACCTCCTATGGTTCACGGGGCCCCTACTTCTATGGTAGGTTTCCTTTGCTTCTTCAATGGGAATTGAATCTACGCCTGCAACCGAATACGCAACCAATTATATTCCCTATGTGTGGGGTTGGGTGGGGGGAAAAGGCCACCCATCTCACCCTTGTCATCCAACTTTTTCCTCTTCTCCTTTGGCACATGAGCATATGCCACACACCCAAATACTCTAAGGTGTTCAACCATCCACTTATGCTTAGACCATGCCTCTTGTTGAATATTGTCACGAACCACCTTGGTTGGACTTCTATTTATCAAATATACTATTGTTTCTATAGCCTCTCCCCAATATTCATTTGGGAGTCCTTTTTCTTTGACCATGCTCCTTGCCATCTCCACAATGATCCTATTCTTCCTCTCAGCCACTCCATTTGGTTGTAGACTATAAGCAACTGCTAGCTCCTTCTTGATGCCATTTTACTTGCAAAAATTCACAAAAGCATTGGAGGTATACTCTCCTCCACAATCTAAGCTTAGGACCTTTATGCAATGTCCACTCTTATTTTTATCTTGGGCTTTAAATAACAAAAACTTATCAAAATCTTTAGATTTATGGTTCAAAAAAAAAACCCATGTTCTATGGGTGTAATCACCAATAAAAGTTATAAATATTGGTTGCTACCAATAGATATGGTTTGCATAGGGCCAACCAATCACTATGCACCAACTCCAATGGTGCTCTTCCCCTTCTAGAGTTGCCTTTTTGAAAGCGAAGCCTATGTTTCTTACCCAAAATGTAAGCCTCACAATTGCTACTAGGCTCTTCTATCCTTGGCAAACCATCTAGCATTATTTTCTTAGACAATAAACTCAAACCAATATAATCCAAGTGTCCATACCTGAGATGCCATATCATGGAAGGGTCTTGAATGTTTCTCTTGAGAGCCATTAATTGTTGCACTATTATACATTCTTGCTTGGGAGTTGTAGCGATGGACTGAGAAGAGAAGCATGTCTCTATTCTCAAAGGAAACATCCGGTTCTTTGTCATTTGTATTGCTACAACAATTATCTTATTCCCATCTTTGTGAAAAATGACATACTCACCCTTCTCCATCAACACTTTGTATCCATTTTAGATTAGTTATCCAACACTCATGAGATTATGTTTAATTCCTGGAGAAATTTTTTTTCTCAATCTCCTTCTTCTCACCTTTCTTGGTGCGGATCATAATAGATCCTTTGCCCACAATTGGAACTATACCATTGTTCCCCATTTTTATCTCAGATTTGACATTTTTATCAATAAAAGAGAATAAACTCTCACTACCACTCATGTGGTTATTGCAACTGTTGTCCAAATATCAAACCTTGGGACTACCTTCTTCACCAATGTTGCACATGATAAAAGCTATGAAGTGATTATTTTTACCTAGATTCACATCGACCACATTAGTATTTTTATTTGACTGATTACTTTGCTTTTTCCAGAAATCTCTTGCATAATGCCCAAATTTATGGCATTTAAAGTATCCTACATTGCTCTTTTCATACATGATTCGAACTGTTGTTCTTCTTACCTTGTTTGGAATTATTTTGAGAGTTTCTCACCCCCTCTTGGTTGTATGCTCATTCAAAGATATCTTCATTTCCACAACCTCTGCCTCTTGAGCTCCTTCCATCGCTTCTTCCTCTCCCCCTACCTCTTGCATTGGTTTGAGATTTGAAAGCTTTCTCTTGGGAAGGAGTAGCAAACCTATTGAGACACTACTCATGTAGGTTTGAAGAGAACCCATTAACTCATCAACTGTCAATATTGACAAATCCTTTGCTTCCTCAAAGGAAATCACTATTGCATCAAACTTTCAAGACAAACTTTGAAGGATTTTCTCAACAATTCTCTACTCCTCCATGGTTTCTCCATTTTTCCTCAAGTGGTTTAATAAACCAAAGACTCTTGTATAAAATTATGAAATGGAATCATCATCCTTCATTTGAAGAGTCTCAAAATCTCTTCTAAGCATTTGGAGCTTCATGAATCTAACTTTATTGGTCCCCTTGTAATTAGTTTGGAGGATTTCCCACGCTTTCTTGGCATACTTAGTTGCTACTATTCAAGTAAATATCATCTTTGTCAAGGTTGCTTCAATTAAACTCAATGGCTTATCATCTTTTCTCCTTGTCTCCCTCAACTAGATCTTCTGATTATTTCAGAGGGTAGCATTCTGAGTTGGGTCAGTTGTATCCACAAACCCAATGACGCAAAGTTGCCACAAATAATTTTCTACCATGATGGTCTTCATCTTCTTGGCCCAAACATCATAATTTTTTCCATTAAAAGATGGTAGCTTTTTCTAGTTCTTTCCTTCATCTCCAACCATGTCTCCTACACACAAAACTCAAACACCCAAAAAAAAAAATGGCCAACTGACAAGGATTTAGGCTCTATAGCTCTAATATCATATAGAGAGAATAAAATGTGTTAGGATTTGAGAATTCAAGCTCAAGAGCTAAACTACAAAGACTGCAACTCTTTTTCCCAGTCAGCTAGGAATTTAAATCAACAAAAACCAACAATAAAACTTGGGGACATGCAATTTCTTTTGCTTTCTATTAGAAGACTAGAAATGACAAAACAAAAATACATAACTACTAACTCAGAAATAACTACTGATTTCTAATCTATAGGCAATGATTAGGAGCTACATTCAACCATAGAAAAATAAATCTTCTCTGAGCTCACTATAAACTAATTCTCACTTGGAGCTACACATTATTAGTAGCAATCAAGAGGTATCACTTCTCAACTGATAAACCATGTACATACATGTATAGGCTACTGCTATTTATAAAGATTCTTCTTCTTTGCTCAGACTCTTGTCTAGTCTCTGCACATTCTCCTTGTGCTACTTCTTCTTCTTCTACACATTCTAGAGAATATTCTCCTCTTTTGTCTTGGGGTTGCCCACACAAAAATTCCTGCTCAAATTCAAATTCAAACTCAACTACCTTCATTAACTCCTCTGCAATCTTATTGTTCATGTTAGGAGAAAATGGGATGAAGATCCCAACACAATCTTCCTCCACATTGTCGTTTTTTCTGCACTTCTAATAGGTTAGTGGAGTTTACATTGTGGGGCAAATTTGTGGGCTTGAGGCAATAAATTCCAACATCGTGCAGAAGAAGATCACCACCTAGACTTGGTTGAAGGAGATTATTGACACAAAGGAAAGATTGTTGTAAGTTTTGAGGTTCAGGATTGAAGTTATCCAATTAGACATAGTCATAGGTGTTGTTCCTGTCATAACAATAAGAAGAATTTGGTAGTGTATAAGCATTGTTGTCAAGAGGAAGTTGAAGTATATCAAAAAAGTTTGAAATTCATTATGTAGAATTGTTGTTAAGAGGGAGCTCATAGGCACAAGAAGACTATTATAGTTTTAAGGTTAGAGATATTAAAAGTTTCCCAATTATTGGAGTTTCGATGGAAAGAATATAGTTCTAAATACTTTGATAGTGAAAAATCTATGGAGTAAATCATTGTTTGGAGTCTCAAAGATGTAGAGTTATTGGATTTGGTGAAAGGTTGAAGAGTTTTTTTTTTGAATGGTAATCAAGGATGCAAGGTGAGTTAAATTTGTCTCTTCCAATGGAAAAATTGGGCAAAAGAGTCTTGAAGAAATAAATAAATAAAATGAATTAATAGAAGTGATTAAAAGTAAAGTACATATACAAGCAGAAAAATATAAAATTTCAAATGAAATTAATGATTATAAGGAGAAAATTGAAGAACTAGAGGAAAAGTTAAAGTGGTTGAAAGAAGAACATATTTTGCAGATGAAAGAATTTATTAAATTTGATGAGAAGAATAAAGAGTTAGAGGAAAAGTTAAAACAATTTGATGAGATTAAGAAAAGAAAGAAGAACTAGAACAAAGAATATAATTGGTTGATGATTTAGAATAAAATATGAAGAAACTAGAGGAGGAAAATTGTTTGTTGAAGGAAAAAAATAATCAACTAAATCAACCATGTATTGCAAGCAATGAATGTTTGAAGTCAAAATAAGTATGTGATGTTTCCTGTAGTATAGAGGATTTGAATTCGTCATTTCATAAGTGTTTTTTGTTGAAGAAGTTTGTGATAAAGATTATCAAAAATAAAATAATAATGTTGTTAGATGCAATGAAAATGAAATGAATGTTGTTTTGAACATTATGAAAAAAATGGGTTATAGAGGTAAAGAATTAGGAAAGAATGAACAAGGAATGAAGGATCTAATTGAGCCAACAATGAGGCCCAAATATGAAGTTCTTGGGTATGTTACAGGTAAAGAAAAGAATGATACATGTGTTCTAAGAATAATCAAATCAGTTCAAGGGATGTAGAGTTTCGAGTGTTCACATTGTAACAAAAAAGGTCATACAAGAAATAGGTGTTGGGATCTACATCTATGTAATATTTATGGATTGTAGAATTGTTGTGCTAAGAATTGTTGATATAAAGAATCAAAGAATAAATGCATGAAAATGGATTGTGGATGGACTTATGGATCCAGTTGGAAAACTTTTATAGGTATGTTCAAGTATTAAAGTTTGCATGTGAAATTTGATTGCAATCAAGAAAGGTTTACAAAAGACATACCATATGTTTCAAGTCAAAGGAGAGCATTCTCTAGCAAGACATATAGAGATAAGTTGCAAGAACTTCCATATTGAACTTTTGAAAATGAAGATATTGGGAGACTATCACAATAGTAGAAGTCAAATGAATGGAACTATTATTAAGAATTAAATATGAAGATCACATAAATGGTTTGAAGCTATGGAAGAAAAGAATTTGAGGGAGTCTAGAGACCTCATTATAGATAAAGGAAAAGAATTTGCAAAGAATAATGTTTCATTGGCATAATTGGATTATTGTGAATGATTGTGATTGTAAATGGGTACCTAACAAGGCCTTAGGCTATGACCCATCTCTACTAGATCATGGCATCTTTATTCAAAGCAATTGAGATAGTAGTCAATGAATTTTAAATTCAATAGCATTTGCAGTTGAATTTAAGGGGGAGTGTTGGAGTGTAATTTCACCTAGTTTTCATTGTTTATAGTCAAGTCAGACTCTAGTTCAATGTTAAAATTCAATTTACCACTGTGAGCTTTCAATCTGTAGTTATTTCCTTTAGTCATGCAAAATATTGAATGTTATGATTTTTCTGGAATTCTCTTCATGCCTCTAAACTCCTCTATAAAAGAGAAATATGTAAATCTAATTTATGCAAGCAATAAAATTATATTTTGTGTTGTAGCACATTAATTTATGTATTTATTATCTGTGTGTTTTCTAACGAATTCCCAATCCACCAATCAAATCATCTACACCTTGGAACAAATCTGAATACAATTTATAATAATAGGCAAATTTGGCAACATCCTTGATGCTTAGCTTAGTATCTTGAAGCAATACAATATCCATTGTCATCTTCTGAATGTGATGGTAGACCTAACATTCTTTTTAAAAGCATTTAAGCCCCTAACATTGTATGTGGTGATCTTCGTCGCTCTCCAAGAATGGGATTTTCTCCCTTAGATCAAAATATATATTCCTTGATGTTGGTAAAGTGTTTCTCAGTAGCTTCCTTTTACCTCTTTTTTTTTTTCTCTTTTTTTTTTGTTTTCACCCAGTCCCTTATTTTGATTTAAGAAGCACTTTGGAAGCCAATTGATTAATACACATTTAGTCAATAATACCCAAATCATCAATCTATGAATCATCTTCAAGGCCCTAATAATTAGATTAAACTTTTCCTTAATTCATCTACCCTCTATGCCTTCCATATGGTAATCATTCAAGGCTTTCGTACTCTCGTTGGAACATACTTCTCAATTCTTTTTAATTTAGGCGATGAGTGCTTCCCTGAATCTAATCTAATCGCACACAATTCATCCATATTTATTTGAGATGTGACTGGCCTAGAAGGTGGAGAGATACTTATCATCATAATATCCACTCGAGTCACTAGAAGTACCAAAGAATTGGTGGGATCCTGAGGAGTGATCACTATATCTTTCCTTACCCATCTCTTGGGAGGAGGCCTAGGGCATCCACCTTTAAAGTGCTATCTACTTCCACATATTAAATAATTATATAGTTTTTCTTAACTTCTAACTTTTGTTTCCATGTTCCTTTTGTGGTGATTAACATAATTATCTTTGGAATCACTAGAATTAAAATTAATTTTATCACAGCATAAAGTGTCATATCTTCATTTCCCATATCAATTCTAAGGATTTGCCCAAGTTTTGTGGTGGTTCTTTTGAGGCATTCCCTAGAGTAATATTAAATAGGGAGGTTATATTTAAGTAGATCCAGTATGCTCTCTCATAGGGAGTCATCTTTGTTGGATCGAAGTGCTTAGTCCAATTCTGAAAATAAACCAAAGATTCACCACACTACCAAGGAGCTTTCTCCATAAAGTTGTTTTTCCAATCCTTTGTTTCAATGTCTGACATGAAGAAATTTTTAGGAAGGTGGAATATTGTCGCTTTGATCTCTTGATTCTCAACCCAAGCCCTAATTGTATCTCTTGCAACATTGTGGCTAGTAATTATAGTTATAATTTTTGTCTACTCAAACTAACAAACCACCGTGCACACAACCTCAGAAAGATCAATTACGTAGGGGTGAGCACCAATCCTCACATTCTGAAATACATCATCTATTGGATTATCTATTGGTTTGAGCTTGCTTGATTTCTGTTTTGCTCTAAACGTTTTGCATTTTTGCACTAACCACTGCATTGTGCCATTTATTTCAACTCCTTTGTTTTATGTTATCAATGCCATATCCCTCTCCTATAAAAAGTTATTCATGATTCCTCATTTAGAACTAGATATGGTCATCATAGAAATGAAACATTAAATTGCATGTATGTGAGAGGTATAAGAAAAAGGGGTATACAACATGTCACTAGGAACTTGGGTACTTTAAATATTGTGTAAAAGTATAAGATATTTTAATAGGAATTAATGAGGTAGGGTTATTAAAAATATAAGATTAATGGGTTGTGTAGAGGTACATTCCTTCTTCACATGTAGTATCCCATGTATTTTTGGTACATTCCTTGGTTTCAAAGATTAAATGATACCTATTTTATTCAAGGTTCCATTTCTTTGATAACATTTTAGTTTATATGGAGTTCAAGTTATTTTATTAAGGGATACAATATCTTTCTTTCCATCCATGCTATAAAGTTCAATGGATCATGCACAACTTGAGGATGTACTTTAACAACTATTAGTAATAATCCATCATAAGTTGATTTTGTCAATTTGAAAAATTGTAGGTTCCCTTTATTGTCAAGTAATATAAAATTAATTATCTTGTAGAACTATTGATTTAGAAGGTGATACACATCGAAATACATCTCGTTTTGTAAGCTTTGTTGCTTTGACATGTTTATGATGTATTATTGGTGATAGAACTAGGTTGACATAACTAATGGTCCCATATAAACTTTGAAGTGAGTTTAATAAAAAAAGGTACTAACATCATATCTACTATAGGGTAACGCCATGTAGGGATTCATGTAGCTTAGTATGGAAACCAATATTGGATAGTCCAAAAACTTAATAGTGCTAGGGTCTTCTTTGGTAGGATCATATTTGTTGATCATGAATTCATGATTACTTTGGTAGGCATCAAATTTCATTATTCAACTATAAAATACCCTTTTGGGGCCATCCCAATTAATTTAATTCTAGATTTCCATTATTTTGACATAAGGAAGGAAGGGTGTCCATTTTCTCTTCTAATGAAACTATGAGTTTCATCTACTAATAGTGTTTTTCACACCACCCCAAGTTCTCAAACAATGAATTTTGTAATATTAATCTATGTCTTGCATACTATTTTATTATATTCCTTCACAATTTTTTAATAAAGGATTGATGAAAGAAAACATATATTGATAGTATATATTCTCTTTCTATAGAGTGACCTTGATAGAGAGGAAAGAGGGGTTAATTTTTATAATTATTGGGATAGATAACTCTTAGATAGTAGTAGAGAAAGAAAACACTATATCTCTAGCCCTTAAAAGTAGTAGATTGTACAATTCCCTACTTTAGTAAATAAAACTCTTTATGACCATGTTAATGGGACCTTCCTATTTGTAGTAAGATGAAACTTTAATATATCTACTATAATTTATTTTATTTTATTTTGCATATTTTATGTATTCTTCTCTAACACTATTTGTTAAGTTGAACAATTATTTCAATATTTTATATCTTTTCTTATTTCTTAAATTATTTAGTTTGCAGTATTGAAATGATGAATGGTTATGCTCTTTTATCATGAAACTATTCTATTGAAGATAAATAATATTGGTGCAAATTGCGAAATCTCTTAAAAAAATTCCTAGTAGTTTAGTTTTATTTTCAGTTATTCTATTCCCTTTTATATGTACAGATATTTAATTTTACTAAAAATCATACAAATAATCATCTTTTAAAATATTAGAGGTTATCTTTCAAGTCAAATCTCACATTTTTAATATTTTTCAGGTTAGTATATGAGTATGTGAAACACAAAATTGAATGCCAATAGTATTTAGAACTTTTGGAGGGACTTTATCTAAGAAAAATGTCTAGATCTTATTTGATATTTGTTCTATATTATGTAATTTTAGTGGAAAATTATAAAAAAATCCACTCATGAGAGCATCCACCTTCCATGTGACAAACCTATTGGCAATTCTTTTGCATATTACTAGTTGTGATCATGGTGACTTATATAATTTATGTATAACTAGATATTTTAGCGATATATTTACCATTCACACTATGGTATTCTAATAGTATATTACAATAAAAAATATTTCAAGTTCCTAAAGTAACATTAAAAGAGCTTCCTATTTTTTATAGAGACTACTATATCTCTCACTGGGATCATATTATTGGTGTTATAGGGCTATATAATATTCATTATATAAAAAAAAAATGTGGCTCTTTGGCTATATACTTTTTTTCTCAAAGGCAGACATTTCCTAGATCCATTGCAAGATGGGATCAACTTAGTGATCTTCTATAATTTAAGTATACTCTAGCTACAAGCTCCGTCTTTCAATATTTCATGATAATGAAAATATTCTAAATGAAATGTAAGAATAATTTTATTTCATTATTTGACAAGGCTTGGAAGAGGTTCTCTATTTAAATGTTTGAGCACCCAAACAATTTTTATTCCTATGATTTTTGAATGCTTTGAACCCTAAAACTTCTATTATTATTGAGATTATAGGTAATATAACTCCTATATCATATGATATAATTGTTAAATCTCAACAAAGCCTCATAGCCTTCATTAAATTACCTACCATGTCCACACGTTCTATTTTTTCTCTGAGGAACACACCTCTCGAAGTTTTTTGAGCTAGAAAAGTACCTATTATGAGCCCAAAACCATTCCTCCCCATGGATTTAATTAAGTAGAATGAGGTGCATCAAAGAAAAAACTATTAAACATTTCTTGCATTAACTTATCAAGAAAGTATAAAAATGGAGACAATCTAGTATGCTTTCATGTTTTTCAAAATAACTCCTCACTATGTACAACACTACTAAAAATTCTATCGCCTTCTATAAAAAAGAGAAAAATCCCAATATTTAGTAATGAAATTGCTCATCACATCCCATACCCAACAAGAACCAAATGAAAATTTGAAAAATTGTATATTGAAGATTTCCTCCTGAAATGATTTTTAGAATCTAAGAAATAAACAAGCAACACAAATGAATGAAGTCAATCTAACGAATTAAGATTGCTCAATTTGGCCTATGGCCTGACATAAATAGAAGACCTCAAACCCTTGAAAAGAGGGATGTACTCCATAAAGTGGAGTGGTGGCGTATAACCACCCAAAAGGATAACGGGAGGTGTCAAAAATAGTTTAACACCTTTCAATAACCCAAAAGACCATGATAACTCCACATGGACAAGTGTCAAGGCACCTAAGTAGGCTTAAAACCTATTTTATACACACGTGTACACTAACACCCCCTTAAGCATAGCTTAGGTGGGCATAATTGAAAGATGGGTCCTGCGTACAAGGCCATGTTAGGTACCCATGTACAAAGTACTCTCTCATAAAATGAAGAAAAGTAGAAAACCAAGTGAGAAAAAAGGAAAAAAGTACATTCGGAGTGCATCCAACTTCTCTTGTTGACGTAGACCCTGTGCATTCAGACGTGGCCCTCGGCCCTGCGTTCACACGGCCTTGATCTTCGATGTGAATGCCTTGCATTCACCTGTGACCCAATGCATTCACACGCTGGCTCTTTTGTGGCAAAGTAGCGGTCGCTTCAGCGTGAAGTCCCAGGCAAAGGGCATGGCGTTTGACTTTCTTGGCCCGAGAAGCACACTAAGACAAGAGGCGCAAAGAGGTGGATGTTCTCAGTGAGGTGTAGCAACGCTAGCAGCACGCCAAATCAACTCGCACATATCGGTAGAGTTCGTTCTGTCAGGTCGCAGAGGCCTGTAGAGGTCTTCGGCTTGAGCAGTGCGCCATTTACTTTGGACTAGGTCAAAGTTTGTGGCCAGAGTAGCGCACTAAGTCTTGTTTCTGGCCAAACCAGGCTGGGAACATTGGCATAGCCCATGGCATACGTGGAGGGTTTGGTCCCAGCAGCACGACAACCTTCAGCGAACCCCACTCAGGCAATGACGACATCATGCATGTGCGCCCAGCTGTGGCCTCACCCCTCACCTCTATGCATCTAGATGGCCTCAGTAGTGTCGACGTGGCCTTTAGTAGCTCGAGGCAGGAAGCAGCGTGGAGGAGGCGCTCACAGCACCACCTCAGCGGCCCAGCATCACCCACACATCTGTTTCGGGAAGATTTTATTCGTCAGGCAGATTGAATGTTTGTAAGTCGTCTTCCATCAAGGTCGACTTACTTTGAACAACTAGTTTTTGCTTGGGGCGAGTGGCAGGAGTCTTCCATTTAATTGTGGGTTCATATTTTGACTGGCTTGATTCTTATTGTCATTGCCATTGCTGCGGCCACGTTAGCCCGATCTATCTTTGGCTTGTCTGTATTCATATTACAGGCTAAGTTGAAAGTCTGGCAGGCCCGTGTTGTGTAAGCTCGTTTTCCATTGTTCTAATGGCATTTTTTGGATATATCTGTGCAATAGTTTGCAAGCAGGCATATTCACACGTAGATATTGTGACTTGGTAGCCCAGTAGCACCCACGCATCGCTCAAGGGTTCACGTGGACGGTTCCACGCAGCCGTACACCCCACACCGGCAGGCTCAAAAACCGACCTCAAAATACAACGATCGCTTCACATCGGGTTCAATATCCGATGGCCGTTAAATTCAATTGAGGCCATCGTGGCACTATTCATGTGTTTTTTGGCCCTATTTTGATGGCCTAAGAAACTCGGGGGTGATGATGTCATGGAAAATGGGGTCCAAATATTTTGGACTTTTGCCCTTGGTCACACTACCTCAAAGAAGTGCTTATGTGTGTTGTTTTATTCTTTCACATATCATCATCTTCTTCAAAGATTGATTGTTCATGCCTTGTCAATTTCAGTTTATATTGTGACCGATTTTGCAGTTACTCATGAGTCTACATATCAAACTCTGTTATCATCTAGTTTGACACCTTCTACAGTAGTATTAGATTGACATTGGTTCAACTTTCATCTTTGTCTATGGTCACTGATCCTGAATCTGTTTTAACTTTCACCTACATGTATGGTTCATGTTCCCAAATCTTCATCACACGACAACATTAGCTTGGAGATCATTGAGCATTCTTTTAAGACATCATTTCTCTTTTGGAGAACTCCCATTGGGTTTTCTCCTTGTCTCCACTTATGGAAAATTTGTACATGGGTTCCTAACACGGCCTACTAGTCGGGACCCATTATCTTTTGTTTCACTTCTTCCTAAGTTACACTTAAGTAGGGATGTTAGTGTAAACAAGGTTATTAACAAACTACTTATGACTAGGTTTGACCTTTTCACACTTAGTTTAATTGTACTTAGGCTAGTTGAGTTAGTTGTCTCACCTCATGTGTCATAGACACGTGTCCTCCCTTTTGGAGACACCTTGTGCATGCACTTGTCAATTGACCTACAAGTTTTGCATGCTTCGAGGGTTAATCAGTGATTGTGTCCAACCATCTCACGTCCTTCTCCTTGCCTACTTATGCAAGAATTTGTGCTCATTATTATTGACCAATCTTAATTCACACCATTGACTTGATTCATTTATGCTTGTTTATTTCTTAGATTTTGGAAATCATTACATGGTATCAGAGCTTCTTTGAAGTATTTCAGGCCACTGGTAAAACTGAATTTACTGTGAAATCCCTCGACTTTGGTTATTCATTCACGTTTGTCGTCGACCTTGGCTTCCGTTGCCCTCGACCCTACGTTGCCCATGTCCCCCACACGTATCTTAGCTCCTCACGATTTAGTTTTTTCAGTAATGCTGAAGTGCCTAAAGGCAACAACACACGCAGGAAGGCATGATCCTCTGCAGGTCGAGGCAGATGCTACATGCCCAGGAAGGTGGACGCCACACGATATGGGTGCACAGCGGTAGAGCCAAGTCATCCCCAATCGAGGGCACTTTTTTAAGATTTAGTCCTTGGTCACATGGGTTTTTAGCCCTTCGTTCTTTCCAACCCAAGGGAGCTTAATGTACTCTAGGTTTTCTAGCAAATTTTCTCATACTTTGGAGGAGGTTTAATTTTCTAATTAGGTGAATTTTTTTTTTCTCATAACTTTTTGCTAGGAAACTCGAATTTGAGTGTCGTTTGTTAAAAAAGTGCATGTTTTTTGCTACGAATCCAACAAGTACACTATCACACTCTCATTATAAAGTACTAATTTTTGTGTTTTTTTAAGGGTTTTGTGACAAAGCACTCCTATAAAGTGCCAAAATAAATGAAAAATCCATTCTACTGATGTAATTAGATGTCAAGTGTACTCAATTATAAAGTGTCACTTTAAAGGAATTAGGCTAGAGTGTTCAAAATCACTATTACTGCACTAAAGTATCACTTTAAAAACAAAAATTGAGTATTCAAAAGTATAAATTGCATCATTTCATCACCAAAAAGAAGGTCAAAGATAATGCCAATGCCAAAATCAGAGATCGACAGATGGGTTCTAAATTTAGTAGTAGGTATCATATGTCACCATTCCCTCAATTATTTGTAAGCATTAATCCCTACAATACTTCCAAAATATTAATGAATCATACATATCTTAACGTCCTTGGCAAAGGTTCTCTTGAATTGGGAAATGGATATGTCCATAATGCCTACTACATTCCCGAATTATACAAAAATTATCTTTTAGTATACGCACTCACAAAATCTAACATGATAGTTGAGTTCACTACTAAATCAGCCTTTATTTGGGAAGGAAAAGATCAAAGACTTATTGCAATAGGAAAAGGTAGAAACTTTGACTATGCCTTCATCTTTTCGCATTTCACATATGGTGAAGAAGACAATCATGATAAAACTTTAGAGCCTAGTATCAACTCTCGACTCAGCACAATTGGTTCTACATACCAAAAAAATTGAACTCTACTTGATCTCTTTGTTGTAAAAACACTCATATAGTGTCAGATATTGAAAGTGTAAAAGTGAAATGTAAACACTGATCTATAAAGTGTAGTGGGGAGGTTTCAGCATTGCAACTTGAATTGCATGGTTCCTACCTCATTTGAATATGCTCACATGCATATCCTTTCTTCAATTGTTTTGTACATTTTTAGATGTATATCTTGGTCTTTAACACTACTTACTTCAATCTATTTGCCTGAAATCTCTCTACATCAAGGAAAAGGCAAAGTTTGCAACTTCGACTTGCATTAGAAGTTCTACATATCTGTATTAGAACAAACATTGGCATCATCAGCTTCTAGAGGGGCTCTCTCTCTCTCTCTCTCTCTCTCTCTCTCTCTCTCTCTCTCTCTCTCTCTCTCTCTTTTTGTTTTCTCTCCTTTGGAGGATAGTTTTTTCCCACTGGGTTTTCTATCTTACTCTGTTTATGAGAGTTTGCTTTGTACATGAGTACCTTATTAGGCTTCATGGTTGGGACTTATTTTCGTTTGTTTTGTGCATGGATACCTTACTAGGCTAGTAGCTAGGACCCATTTTTTCATTGTACTCACCTAAGCTATGCTTAAGGGGGGCTATTAATGTACTTCATATTCCACCTAGGCATCCACATAGGCTTTTAAGCCTAGCTAGGTAACTTAACACATCTCCTTATGAGATGTCCAGGTTGTTAAGAGGTTTTGAGTGGTGTCAAATATCATTTGACACATCTCCAGTGGTGTCAAATATCAATTGACACATCTCTCTTATTTCTTGGGCAGTTTTGCCAGTCTTCCTTTCGTGGTTGGTATTTGACCTATATGTACACATCTTATTTCAATTTTAAATTGGTCAACATTGTTCAATTTCGTGTTATTATGTGCTTGTGATTTATCTTCTAGTGGCAAGTGTGCATGCACAAGGTGTCACCACAAGGGAGGACGCATGTCTACACTACATGAGGTGATACAGATAACTCAACTAGCCCGAGTACACTTAAACTAAATGTGAAAAGGTCAAACCTAGTCATAACTAGTTTCATAATAACCTTGTTTACACTAACACCCCCCTTAAGTACAACTTAGGGAGAAGCAAAACAAAAGATAATGTGTCCCAGCTACTAGGCCATGCTAGGTACCCATGCATAAATTTCTCATAAGTGGAGAAAAGGAGAAAACCTAGTGGGAAATAAAACTCCCCTCCAAAAGTGAAATGATGTCTTCAAAGAATGCTTAATGATCTCCAAGCCAATGCTATCATGTGATGAAGATTCAAGAACAAAGACCATACATGTAGGTGAAAGCTGAACATGATTTGAGATCAGGCACCATAGATGTAGGTGAAAGCTGAACCGATGTGAATCGAATACTCCTGCAAAAGGTATAAAAATAAATCATGACAAATTCTGATATGTAGACTCACGAAGAACTACAGAATCAGTCCTGACATAAGCTGAAATAGACAAGGCATGAACAATTAATCTTTGAAGACGATGATGATGGTGTGTGAAGGAATAAAACAACACACAGAAGCACTTCTTTCAGGAAGTGTGAAAGAGGAAAAAGTCCAAAAAAATTTGGACCTCCCTTTCCACGACATCACCCCCGGGTTTCTTAGGCCATCAAAATAGGCCCAAAAAACACCTGAATAGTTCTACGACGGCTTCAATTGAATTTGACGGTCATCGGATATTGAACCCGATGTGAATGACCATTGTATTTTGAGGTCAATTTCTGAGCCTATGGGTGTGGGGTGTATGGTTGTATGGAGCCGTCCACGTGAACCCTTGAGCGATACGTAGGTGCTACTAGGCTGCCAAGGCACAATATCCACGTGTGAATAAGCCTGCTTGCAAACTATTGCACAGATAGCTCCAAAAAAAGCTATTGGAACAATGGAAAAGGAGCTTGCACAACACGGGCCTACCGAGTTTTCAACTCATACTGTAATATGAATACAGATGAGCCACTGATAGATTGGGATAATGTGGTCATAGCAATGGCAATGACAATAAGAATCAAGCCAATCGAAAAATGAACCCATGATTAAATGGAGGACTCTTGCCACTCGCACCAAGCAAAAACTAGTTGTCCAAAGTAATTCGACCTTGATGGAAGACGACTTACAAACTTTTGATCTACTTGACAAATAAAATCTGCCCGAAATAGATGTGTGGGTTCTCGTGGGTTGTCGAGGTGCTGTCGTGAGCGCCTCCTCCACGTTACTTACCGCCTCGAACTATTGAAGGCCACGTGGGCACTGCTGAGGCCATCTAGATGCACAGAGGCGAGGGGTGAGGCCACAGCTGGGCGCACATGGATGAGGTCGTCGCTTCCTCGCGAAAGGCTACTGTGCTGCTGGGACCAAACCCTCCACATATGCCACGAGCTATGCCAATGTTCCCAACCTAGTTCGGCCAAAAACAAGACTTAGCGTGCTGCTCTGGCCACAAACTTTGACCCAATCCATAGCAAATGGCGCCTTGCTCAAGCCGAAGACCTCTACAGGCCTCTAAGACCTGACAGAACTCTACCAGTATGTGCGAGTTGATCTGGTGTGTTGCTAGTGTTGCTACACCTCACTCAAAACATCTACCTCTCTTCACATCTTTTCTTGGTGCACTCCTCGGGCCAAGAAAGTCAAACGCCATGCCCTTTACCTAACACTTTATGCTGAAGCGACTGCTGCTCTGCCATAAAAGAGCCAGCGTGTGAATGCATAGGGTCACAAGTGAATGCAAAGCGTTCACATAGAAGATCGAGATCATGCGAATGCAGGGATGAGGGCCCCGTCTGAATGCACAGCGTCTATGTCAACAACAGAAGTTGGATGCAGTCAGAATGTACAAGTGGCCCGAATTATCTCACAAAGGCTCTGATACCATGAAATGAATTCCTGAATCTAAGAAA
This sequence comes from Cryptomeria japonica, assembly GCF_030272615.1. Classification (NCBI taxonomy): domain Eukaryota; kingdom Viridiplantae; phylum Streptophyta; class Pinopsida; order Cupressales; family Cupressaceae; genus Cryptomeria; species Cryptomeria japonica. Next base: position 137,780,685 of record NC_081409.1, read on the forward strand.
TAAACAACAAGAACAAATGAATGAAATCAATCTAGTGAATTAAGATTGTTCAATAATCATGAGCACAAATCCTTTCATCAGTAGGCAAGGAGGAGGAGAGATGGTTGGACACAACCACTGACTAACCCTCCAAGCATGCAACACTTGTAGCTCACTTGATAAGTGTATGAGCAAGTGGCAAGTGTGCATGCACAAGGTGTCTCCACAAGGGAGGACACATGTCTACACCACATGAGGTGAGACAAGTAACTCAACTAACCTAAGTACACTTAAACTAAGTGTGAAAAGGTCAAACCTAGTCATAACCAGTTTGATAATAACCCCACCAATCCAAAATTATAAAAATGAAATGTGAGGTTACTACTATTTATATAGGTAAAAACGATGTAGATATTTCAAAAGTAAAAAGAGGAAAAGAGGGAACCTTATAACAAGATGAAATTAATTATGGAAGAACTTCTAAATAAAAATGATATTGATGATCTGTTTGCTAAAATTGAATACATGATATGGTGTATTTGGAAAGAAAGGACATCTCATTGATTAAATATTTGTAGAAACATGGTGAGATATCATTAGTAGCACAATAAATAATAAAATTTCCAACTCTTTTGATTAGCTACAAATTTTATAGAAGAAAATAATTGTGATTTAAAACAAGGATGCCTTTATTTTGAAGAGGATAAATTTCAATAAATGTAAAAGTGGGGAAGCCTTGAAGAAGAGGAATTTGATCTTAACATGGGCCTCCTATATACAAATAATGATGATCACGTAACTCTTGTGTTTATATAAAAATTGAAGGACATAAGTAAGCATATATTATGTAATGTGTATGTTAAAGCAAGAAATCTAAAGCCATCATATAAAGTTCACACAATCAAGAAAAATTAACCATGCACATATAAATTATTTTGACCACCTTCAAAAAGGAAATTCAATATGAAGCCCAATCTTGGAATTCCCACAAGAAATAAAGGTCATGAGAGGTAAGAGGTAATTAAGATAAATATCATAAAGGTACCCATACTTGGTTGTAAATATGGGTTTTCTTGGTGAAAAAATTGATACTTCCTTCATGTTAGTTATAATGGGAAATGAAATCATATCAAGTTGATGAAAAAATAAATCAAGGATACATATGCTAGACCGTTATATACTTTTCTTATATTAAGTTTTGCATTTTATTCGACTCATCATAGGTTTCAAAGGATTTGAGTAGATTAAAATTATTGATTTAGGAATCTATTTTGTAGTCTTGGTATATGGGCATGGTCCAATATTTCTAGGTCATATTAACTAGTCTACTTTTACTGGTTAATCAATAAGGTTTGGTGGAACATTATTTTTTATTGTAAGTGCATTTTTAATAAGAGATCTTATTAATTTATAAACATAGTCTCTTAGCCAAGATAAACCTATGAAGATTCAAGATACATTATAAGTGATGAAAGAAAAAATAATGACCCTTTCTTGTCCTAATTTCGAAATATTAGATATATGAAATATCGCCTAAATTCTCTATAACGAGCAATATGGAAATTAATAATTTAAATTTTTTCACAGCTAGTAAACATTATATGAAGGATCTTGTCAAAAATATTTTATATCTTCAAGCTTATCAAAACTGAAGGAGATTGATTAAAAAGGCTATTTAAGCACATGAAATGATATTTTTATAGTATCACAGTTGGTATATAACTCTCTTATATCACTCATTCACCATTTTAATGATCTTAAAAATAAAGGATAACCTTCCAAAAGATGGTATGGAAAGAAAAGATCTTGTTTGATACTAAGATATATGATAATGATCTCCTAATATTAGGATACAAAGTGTATAGGATGCATTGTTTATATATGACATGAAGGGAGATAAGATTAGGAAAGATAATCATAGGTGACTTAATCCTATAAAATGAGAAAAATAACATAAATAATTTTTAATGGACTAGAAAACAAGAAGTAAATAAGATAATATAAGATAAGATCTCATCAAGATAACTAAGACTTCTAAAAATATTCTTAGGACCTAAATAAACTTAACATGTGAGTAGGACCTATTAATGAACCAGTTATTGGAAATATGAGTTTGTATGGTTGTCATCGGTATCCAACTTGGTTGTCTAGATGGATTATAGTCCAGATATGTTCTTGTTGTTGCAATTGTATTTGGTTTTGTAATCGAGTTTGGTATTTTGGTGTTGGTTGTCACAAATTGGTTTTGGTTTGGATAAGTTGGTTATTTCTACTCTCTAACAATAAGAGTGTTTATCAAACTGGTCTAGAAAGTCTTTGGTGGCCTTCGGATATGCTAAAGTTTGTGTTGTTTAGTAGACATGTTATTGTGTCCTATGTAGTATTCTCAATTTGTTTATCTAGTGGTGTTTCTATTTTGCATGAGAGCTATGATGATTTATGTTTGGAATATTCACTTGTGTTTTGGTTTGATGTGTCCATATACTTTATCTTGTTTGGATCATGATTTTTGGTCTAGATATTCATTGGAGGATGAGTTAGAATGTTGTAATGGGCCTCACTATTGTTCGTGGAGATAAACATGGCACATGTTGCATTGAAAGATGTCTTTTTAACAAATTATGTTTCCTATCTACATGTTACATTTGATGGTGTCTTAGGAGGATGTGTTAAGCATGTGCAGGTCATTGGATTTGTCTTGGAAGGATGTGTTATGACGTATATGGGTCCCCTCTTTCTCTTAGAGTGGGCCACCTTGAGTATTTTTGGTTTGGGTGGCTTATTTTATTCAATATTATTTATTCTAATTATGGTTGACCCTCGATTTGATTTTTGATGATCTATTTAATATTTAAGAATTGTGGTTATATGTGTTGAGTAATGAAATGTGTTTGAGTTCAAGAGCAATGTATGAAAATTATATGCAAGAAGATTTGAGAATGTAGATGAGCAAAAGTCTATAAAGAGCTTTGGAGGTGATATATTTTGTGAGATAGTACATTGAGACAAGGTTAGTGGTTAGAGATATTTGCCATGATATTGGTCACTTGATACTAATGTTCAAGGACAATCTCATTTTCAAGAGATCATTCTCATATCACTTCTACTATTTTTTTTATTAATGAATAATAGTGGGTCCTTTAGCAACATTTTGTATCTTGCCCTGAATCAATGTGCCTTAGTTGTGCAAGTCAATGTATCTTGTCCTAAGGTAGTGTGAATTAACTTTGCAAGTATTTCAGGTGTTATTTCTTCTTCACAGTAAGCCTAAAATGTTGTAATAATTTTTATTCATATTGTGTGTTTGATTCTCACATTGGTTTTTCCTAGTTTGGGTTTTCCATGTAAATCTAGTGTTCATGCGGTAATGGCTAATTTTTTTTCAGTATTGTAGTTGATTGGTTAGAATCTATTTATAATTAATTTTTTTTAAAGTTTCAAATTGATTCACCCCCTCCCCCTATCAATCCCATCATGGATTCAAAAATTGGTACCAGAGCAAGGTTCCTCAAGTTGGAAAGTTTAACTGCTTGAGGCAGATCCATAATGGTGTAGGAACTACATCTTAAATAACTTTATTTGATGGAACAAAATTCTCTCATTGGAATGATAGGATGGAATCCTCTTTGGAGACTTTACATAATGTAATTTGGGATGTTATTGAGACTGGTTATATGCCTCCATAAAATGGACCTCATACCCCAGATTAAGTTAAGAATCACAAGTCTAATACAAAAACATGGACAATAATATTCAGTTTCTCAAGTGATGCAATATTTGGTAAGGTAGAGGGATTGAAGGAAGCTAAGGAGATCTAGAAAAAATTATGTTATTCATATGACGGTGATCCTAAGACAAAGCAAGCTAGGTTAATGAATTTGAAATAGAAATATGAGTGTTTAAGAATGGTTGATGATGAAGGTGTTGAGAACTACATACACAGAGTGAATGATGTTGTAGAAGCTATTAGAGGTGTTGGTGGAACATTAGAAGAAGGAGATGTTATAAGAAAGATACTATTGACACTAACAAAACCCTACAAACCTAAGAAGTGTGGGATTGAAGAATGTCATGATCTAGATAATTATTCAATAGACCAACTCATTGGAACATTATCTTCTTATGAAATTGGAGAAATGGAAGAAATAAAAAGAGAAAAGAAAGAGGCCACATTTAATGTTTCAAAGATAAGAAAAGATGAACCAGAAGCAAATGAGAACCTAGGTGAGATTGAAGCGAACTTTGTAAGAAGAATGAAGAGAGTAAATATAAAGTACAAAGGTAAGTTACCCATAAAATACTTTAATTATGGTAGATTTGGTCATTATGCTTCTAAATATATGTATAAGGACGATTACAAAAGATCTAATGATGATGAAAAGCAAAGTGGATATAGAAGACATAACTTTAAGAAAAGAACAACTGATAGAGATAAAGGGAAAAGGTCCTTATGTTCTATAGAGACACATTCATCTTAGGATGAAGATGATGATGGCTTAAATGAAGAGTATCTATTCTTGGATATAGAGAAGAAGACAAGGGATGGGTTTGGAAGATCGAAAGGAAAGTAAAATAACAAGAAGTCAACAAGAGAGCAGACTGCACTACATGCTAAACAAGAACCTAGAGCTTAGATCATCGACTTCAGACATTGAAACCACATGACAGATGATAAAGATAATTATATTAATATCAAGATATATGATGGACGATCAATAAAATTTATAGGAGAAGATGTTGCACCTATCTATGGAATAGGAAGTATCTCAATTTATGGTAAGCATAAAATTGATGATGTTTATTATGTTGAAGGTTTGAGACATAGTTTATTGAGTGTTAGTCAGATGTGAAATAAAGGTTATGAATTTTTATTTAGTAGGACCAAATTCCTAATTAGAAAAGGAAAATTAGGAAGAATGGTAGTATAAGGTATTAGGAAAATTGGAAATGTTTACTACATCAAGGACAAGAGTGGAAGTAGGTGTTTTTTGATATAGAGCATTGAATGTTGGCTATGACACAAGAGGAAGGGACATGCCAATTTTGATATAATATACAAATTTGTAATACTAAAGTTGTGAGAGATTTACCAAGAATTATCAAACCTACTGATAATGTATGCAGGGAATGTCAACTAGGAAAGCAAACAAAGAGGAGATTCAAGAATAAGCAATATTCTACTTCAAAACTCTTTTAACTGATTCATACAGATCTTTGTGGTCCTACAAGGATAAAAGGACTTAATGATGAAAGTTATTTTATGTTACTTATTGATGATTACTCTAGGATGACATGGGTTACATTATTGGAACAAAAATCAAAAGCTTTTGAAAGATTTAAAGTGTTCAAGTCAATGATGAAAATCAAGTGGATGCTAAAATCAAGTGTTTGAGATTTGATAGAGGAGGAGAGTTTAATTCAAATAAGTTTGCTGATTTTTGTGAAAAATATAGAATAAGAAGACATTTTTCGACCCCAAGAACCCTTTAGCAGAATGGAGTTGCAGAAAGGAAGAATACAACTATTATTGAGATGCCTACAGCTATGTTGAAGGATGCTAACTTGGCTAATATATATTGGAAACAAGTTGTGCATATTGTTGTTTACATTTCTAATATGGTACAAATAAGAGTAAATCATACTAAGAAACCTTATGAGTAGTGTAATGGAAGATCTCCTACCATGAAGTATTTTAGAGTCTTCAGAAGTGAGTGCTATATTAGAAGAGATGAGTATAATCTTTGAAAGTTTGATACCATAGCGGATGAAGGAAATAAAACTCTATAAGACAACATAGAGAAATAAGAAGAAGAAGAAGAAGAAGAAGAAGAAGAGATGCAAAAGAAAATGAACAAGTAAACTATTGTATTCTTTTACCAATGGAACCCAAATCATACGAGGAAGAAAGAAACGAAGAGAGTTGGGTAAAAGAAATGGAAGAAAAATCGATAAGAATCAGATAAGGGAACTAGTACCTAGACCAATGGACAAAAATGTAATAGGAGCTAAGTCGGTGTTTTAGAACAAGCTAAATAAACAAGGATAGGTCACTAGGAACAATGTGAGACTATTATGTAAAGGATATTCACAAGTTGAAGGTATTGATTTTTGGGAAACTATTTCTCCAGTAGCGAGGATGGAAGCTTTAAGAATGTTTCTTTATTTTTATAATTGTAAGAATTTCAAGGTATATAAAATAGATCTATTAAGTCAGCTTTTATATATGGAGAAATTGATGAAGAAACATATATTGAACAACCAAATACATTCAGATCATCAGAAGATCTAGATATGGTTTGTAGATTTAAGAAGGAAAAATATGGACTTAAACAAGCACTTAGAGCTTGGTATGCTAGATTGGATAGATATCTATTACAAGAAAATTTTAGGAAAGCATATGTTGATAGAAATATTTATTTTAAGGTTGAAGGTAATAATCTATTGATTGTTGTTGTATAGATTGATGATATTATATTTGGAGGAAGTGATGGTCTATGCAAGGAGTTTGGTAGAAGAGATGCAAAAAGAATTTGAAATGTTGATGATTGGTGAGTTGTCATTCTTTCTTATTCTACAAACTGTTAGTCAGAGGATTGAATTGTTTTTCTGAAGCTATATATGTGAAAGGGATGATAAAGAAATTTGAAGTGGAGAATTGTAAACCTATTAATATCCCTTTAACTATTGGTTTTAAATCGAGTAAAAATGATGTATCTCTAGAAGTTGATTAGAAGAGTTATAGATCTATGATTCGAGGAATGTTATAGTTAACTACCTCTATATTGGATATCATTCAAGCTACTCCAGAGTAGTCACATGAGCAAGTTGTAAAGGGGATTTTTAGGTATTTGAAAGGGAATCTGGATTTTGGTCTTTGGTATAAGAAAAACTAAGAATTTATTCTAAAATCATACACAAATGTTGCTTGGGCCCAAATTATTTATGAAAGGAAAAGTACTAGTGGTAGTGCATTTTTCTTGGGAGATAGGTTGCTTTCTTGGTTAAGTAAGAAGAAAGAATTAGTATCATTATCTACTACAGAAGCAAAATACATTGCAACAACATCTTGTTGTACTTAGGTAATGTAGATCAAATATACACTTAAAGATATTAGAGTGGTATATGAGGAAGCTATTCCTATTATGTGTGATAATACCAGTGCTATAAAAATTTCAAAGAATCCAGTAATGCATTCAAAAAATAAATATATCTCAATTTGATATCATTTCTTAAGGGAGAAGGTTGCATAAAACAAAGTCATATATTTCTACAAAAGAACAGGTTGCAAACATTTTCACTAAGGCATTAGTGAAGGATACCATTGAGTATCTTATGAAGAAACTAAGGGTTATTGCCTCTCCATTTTCAAACTAGATGCATAGTAGTAGTGCATCTTTCTAGGGGAAGATTTAGAGATTATCTTTTATCTGCTAGATTGATATTATTGTTTTTCCTAGGGGGAGTAGTGGAGTTTGTGTTGGATGATCAACATATTGTGTTTTTCCATTTGTCTTTGATGTCTAAGGGGGAGATAACTTATTGATAGGGGGAGATGATTTGATGTGCTTAAGTGTTTCCATCAATGACAGAGGGGGAGATTGTTGGAAATATGAGTTTGTATGTGTACCATCATAAGTTGTATCCACATACAATTTCATCCTCACCTAGGTCTCACCTTGGTGATTCGTCTTTCGATGCCCGATGATTGTTTTGATTCTACTCATACCACCTACAAACTTGCATTTTCATCACCTTCCCTACCTCCTCCCCAAATCTGAGTCCTAATTCTTAGGATGAGGGAAACTAGCTCTATGGTCCTCTTAATCAGGACCCAAATTTGGTCCTCACAATGGTCACATCAAGTGAGAAAGAAATTTAATCCCATGTTAGCCTAATTAATAAATTCAATTAATTTTTGGGCAATCAAGTATAAAAGGAGGTGTATCCCTCTTGTCTCAAACATAAAAAGAAATCTCCTAATATGACCAAGCAATTAGATAATCATCAAGCATTCGAGAAGAAGTGACATCAAGTACAAGCTTTCAAGATGGCATCCATGATCAACCTTCTATGAAGATATTCTACAAGATATCCTAAAACCCTTGCATAAGGATCCAAGAAAGCTTCATCAAGGTATACATTTCAAGTACAAGCATTTCATTTCAGATCTAGCCTTTCCCTCAAATAGAAAGTATCTTTTTGCAATTACCATTTCAACTACTATTTCAATTTCAAGGTTAATTCCTAAACCAGGGTTTGACCCAAGGTGAAAGACTACCCACAAGATTCCAATAGTGTTGATGTCAACAAACATGTTCAACTTTCAACAGAGTGAAATTTGAAAGACTAGGGAAAATCTCTACTACCTAATCCTAAGAAATTAGGCGTATATATTGTTTTATCATTATCATTTTTTTTTTTATATATAGTTTTATATATCACATTGATACCTATCTATTTATGCTTTTGTGGAGATGGATAGATAGATAGATAGATAGATAGATATACAAGGGAGTTGTAACCCTAGAGGGAAGGGAGAAATGTAGGCCAATGGGGTTACATTAATTAAAAAACAAAAAAATCATTTTTCAATTGTCTCAAAGTTTACATTTTGTTTGATTCAAATTCATTATGCTTTTAACAATTTTCCCACTAAAGTGTTTTAAAAATTACAAAAGTTAGCATTGAATTTTCCCACCTAATTTTCCCACTAAAAATTATAAAAGTTAGCATTGAATTTTTCCACTAAATTTTCCCACTAATGGGATGTGCATTGAATCTCATCCATAGGATGAATTCAATCTCCATCATTGGATTCTAGGGCTACAAGAAAACTTTAAATCAAACAACAAAAAAGGGAAAGGATTTCAAACCCTAACTTTGTTTTTGCAATCTGTAGCAGCATTCCTCTTGTTGGAGGCCATGATTGAGGTTTTGAAGAGGGATTGATCTCAAGAAGAGAGCCTATGGTAAATTTCTATCATTGGATATTGGATTATTTATAGTTTCTTTTTAAATTCATATGATAATAATAATTTTTGGGGTTTTGTGTACATATTGCCTGCCCTCTTTCTAGGGTTTTGCTTGCAGATTGAATCTTCTTGCTTTCCTTGCAGGTTGGTGTTTTGCTTGCAAGTTGAATTTTATTTTATGTTTTCTTTTCATAGTTTAATGATATTTATTATACATAATTTTTTTTTTAAAATAATGGTCATGGCCCTGTCATGGTTGCCGACTCTGTGGGAGGTCGCAACCCCCACAATGTGGGTATTGTAGTGCCCACGAGGGTCGCAGCCCCCATAGTGTGGGTGTTGCGGCTCCTGTGGGAGTCACAACTCCCACAATGTGGGTACTACAGTGCCCACAAGGGTAACAACCCCCACAGTGTGGGTGTTGTGGCTCTTGTGGGGGTCACAACCCCCACAATGTGGATGTTACGATGGCCACAGGGGTCACATCCCCCACACTGGGTGTCACATCTCTGTGGGGGAGGGGGTCGCAACCCACCACTGTGGTCTTGTGGCTCCCGAACATTTGTTTTTTGAATTTATTTATTTATATATATATAATATTTATATACACACTCTAGCATTTTCATATGCAAAAAGATTCCTCTATTTTAATAACAAAAATGATTTGTACACACACACACACACACATATAATATATACTATATATTTTATCTATATATACATATGCATAATAATGAAATCAAGAAGCTCAAAAGGACACTTGATGACCTATAGGTTCAACTTGATAATTTTGAGGCAAATTTTAAAATTCAAGGCATCCAGACAGGTAATAGGACATCTCAAACTAGAAAGAGTACTAGAAATCATTGTTATGTGTTGTAACTAGCTACTTTGGTTGTTGTATTGTTCCATATGTTAAGGCCTAACTTGTAGTCATGTTCACTATTTTGGTGAAGTGTAATGAATAGATTTATGTTGGGAAACATTCTGATTAATTTAGTATAATGCTTTCTCTTATCTTTTGTACAACACTTTGGTTTGTAATTAATTTTTTTTCAATTAAAAAATATATGATTGTTTCTTTCTTTTACTTGTAGATATATATTCTTTAAATTTACCTATGAGTTTTACAGTATAAACATCCATATGCAAACAACTTAATGTAGAATCTGAATCTCCATTCTATTACTATTATCAAACCCCATTTATCACTGCCTTCCAACAAATAACAACCACTATCTTCTAAGTATTTTGAAAAAAATGACTAATTATATTACCAATGGACGGAAATCAGTAAATAAAAATGACTAAATATACTACCAATTAATGACAATTAATTATTAGAATGTCTAAATGAATGACTACCATGACTAAATAAATGACCAGTCAACAACAGTCAATGACTAAATTAATGACTAAATCAGTGACTAAAGTAATGACTAAATCAATGACTAAATCAATGACTAAATCAATGACCAAATTAATGAATAAATTAATGACCAAATTGATCAATCAAAACAATCAATAAATGACTAAAATAGTTTATTCATAAATTTGGTTGCGTTATACATGACTGACAATAAACTGCTAATGGTCACATGACCATGATTAGTCATTTATATACAATTTTTACTAGGTTTTTTAGTCATATATTGCTGCTTTTGTATGAGTGGTATATCTTTCAATGTTGTATGAGTACATCTAAAATAGGATAAGGAAATTGTACACTTGTACATATAAAAATCTCCACCAAAATATAAATTACTTAATTCACAAGATGCAAACTCAGCCTAGCTGGTTCATACTATCTTTTCCTAAGTATATAATATGAAATAAAGTTACTAACTTAATTCAAGAAGAGAAAAGTAGTGCACCAATATAGAAGACCTTGATTTTATATATTGCAATCCATTTCCTTAATTAATATATTTTTAAATATGTATATTGAGATCCAATTGTTCTCTGTATTCGGATTTAAATTAGTGTTATCTTGTATTTTAATCTCAAGGGTATTTAATACTACTCAATATTCATTAAATATATTAGTGGGTTCATTGAGTCCTTACTTTTCTATTCATATATGTATTATGTCACTAATTTATCCTTCAAAATTTTATGCATGTGATTGACTTACATTCGTTCAATTTATCGATAGGATATTACTAGGTGGTTTATAGGCAATGAATAATTTAGTGGATACTTGTCATTATTTGGCTATTTGGATCATTTCTACCCAAAAATTTGGCTATTTCAAGGTCTTTTATAAGTGACAGATTCCCTCATATTTGATTAATTTTACTTAATCTTCAAAATGAATTCCCTCAAGTTGGGTTTGTTAATGCTTTAAGATAGACACATATTAGACAACTACATATAACAACTTGGGTCATAATATTTATAGTTTAAAATGAGTGATTTTTTACTTTTATCGTTGCCCCATTTCATAATGTCATTTAGAAATTATAAAAACTATTATTATAAAATCTACTGACTTCATTTTTTAACACTACAATATGACCACTTGTTATCCTATGATATTGAATCTTCTAGCAATGTGGTCTCCTTTTTTTCAATCTTGTCTATATTACCATCTAGCCCAAAAGGATATCTTCTATTGACTAACATATCCCATAATAGTTTTTTTGGCTCGAATTCCTTGTTAGGGTTACTTTGCTTGCTTTAGGTTTCCTATTATTTCTCATCTATATTTTCCCAGTTAATCATTATAAATTTGACATATCATGTTATAGTTCACACAGGAAAATACAATTCAGTTTAAATTAAGGCCATATCAAAAGTTGAAGGACCCACCTTGCCATAAGCACCATATGAAGTCATTTTCTATATTAGCTAAATTATAAAAGTCCCTGCCACTATCTTTTAGGTTTCCTAATTATCTCAAAAAATGAAGGGTATTGAAATTATATGGTTCAAGTAGTTTCATATGTTACATTGGCATCGCACCATATATATTTTTAATGTTTCTAATATATTTTAATTGTAATTTGTCAATGAAATAATCACATGGAATCATATTTAACAATGTTTAAGGTATCATTTTGAGGTATTTCCTTGCAAATCTAATGAACAATCGTAGAGGAATATCTATATGGATACATCATGTTCATGGTGGCAGTGTGAATAGTATTGTGTATGAAATAAAGGTGTCTTATTCCTATTGTATATTGTAAATGTGCATCTTCTAGTCTAAGGTATCTAACAACCATCACTTATGAGATTTTATTGCCCCTTAAAGACATACATTTCATCACTTAGGCACATGATGGTCATCCTTTTCTTACATTTATGGATCCATTCAATTATTGGGTGTTCGATGTAACTAAATTTCTACTATGAATTCACCATTAAACAGAAGTAAAAGAGACACAAAAGATACTTTAGAAATTAGATTAATTATTCTTCATTATTCCCCAACCATTTTTCTATTACAATGAAAAAATAAGCCTATTTTAACAACAATTCATAAATTTTCCTTTTGGAATTTCTTTGAAAAATCTCAAAGTTGCCATTTCCTGGTAATTTTTAAATCTATCTAGAAAATCATGAAAAATTCTATATATCTAAAAATATAATTTTGATACAAATTGCCAACTTCATAAACTAAAAACCATGAGTTTGAAAATAATTGAAATATCAACTTTCTAAAATATAGGAAAAAACCACAAAATTCTCTTTTTGAAGCCCTGAATGAAGGAATTCAAACCTAAATATAGGAATCCTAATTTTTATACTTCTCATTACTTGGTGATTGATTCTGTCACCAAGTGGTAGCTACATTAAATATACATTAACCTTAGGATTACTACCATAAACAATTTGAAAGGGTGATTTATTGGTTGGTCTATTTACCAAACTATTGTAGGCAAACTTTTCTTGAGGTAATGCCAAATCCCACTATTTAGGTTTCTCTCCAGTAATGCACCTTAATTATAGATTTCCCAAACTTTGATTGACCACCTTTGGATGCATAACTATTTTCCTTTGAAGAGATAACTATCCTAGATAAGATATTCACCTTGAGTATTATTTATGTTACCAACCACTAGATTTCTTAGCTATTCCACAATCTCCCAAAATACAATGTCAAATTAATAAAGAAATTTGATTGCATCAAAGCCAACTACGTCTTCTTTTAGCTTAAGGCATTCATAACCCGGTTTTATTTTCTTTAATTGTATTTCTTTTCTGTGTTCAAATATTTCAATGAACTATGATTTGTAAACAAAACAAACTCCATTGGAATTAGATAATGTCTTCAATTTATCAAAGCTTGTACAAATTCATAGAATTCTACATTATAAGTTGAATAATTTTTTCTGACATTATTCAACTTTTCGCCGAAAAAGGCCATGTGTTTACTTACTTGGATAAGTACAACTCCAATTCCCACATGTGAAGCATGACACTCCACCTCAAATACCTTATCAAAATTTGGTAATGCAAGTATAGGATCTTCTATAACCTTCTTCTTTAGAGTCTCTAAAATTTCTTTGGCTTCTTTAGTCCAAACAAATTCCCTTCCTTTGGTGTAATATGTTTTGGGTGCTACAATATTACTAAAATTGTGAATGACCTTTCAATAGAAAGTAGTCAACCCATGAAAAATTCTTACCTTAGTTATGCTACATGGAATAGGCCACTCAAGAATTTCTCTAAGATTTTTTACATCCATTTTAACACCATCTATAGAGATGACAAAACCAAAAAATACTAGTATTTCTAGCATCAACCTGCAGTTCTTCAAATTTGTATAGAGTTTCTCTATCCTCAACACCCCCCAAATGATCCCCAAGTGTTGTTGGTGCTCGTCTTTAATTTTACTCTAAATCAAAACATCATCAAAATAAGGGACTACAAAATTACATATATAAAACCGTAGCACAATATTCATTAGACTCATAAAGTTACTAGGATTATTTGATAAAACAAATGGCATAGCCATCCACTCATTCAAACCATCTATAGTCTTGAAGGCTATTTTCCACTCATCCCCTTTCCTAGATCCAGATTTGGTGATAACCACTTAATAGATCAAACCTGCTAAAATATGTGTCCCATGCAAACACATACATCATGTCATCTAGAGAAGGTGTTGGAAATTGATACTTGATGGTAATCCTATTGATTGCTCTACTATATGTGCTAATCATCCATGTGACATCCTTTTCTGGAGTCAATAATCCTGGTACTACACATGAGCTCATGCTTTCTCTCACCACACCTTTCCTTATAAGTTGTGTCACTTGTTTATTTAATTCTATATGTTTTGTTGGACTCATTCTATAAGATTCTTGATCAAGAAGAGTTTCTCTTGGAATCAGATCAATATGGTGTTGAATATCTCTCTTTAATACAAGACCATTATGTAGCTCTTCTCGAATAACATCAACAAATTCTTCCAATACCTTAACTATTTCTAGTGGTATTGACACATATTCCTCTTATCTTCTTTGCACTACCAATGTATAACAACAGTTGGTTACCTTCATTTCTTTGACAAGTTCTCTTTTAGACAATATATTTTAACCCTTTCCTTAATCCTTAAGAGGCAACAAAATTACTTTAGATCCATCTTTCGAAAGGGTGTTGGTTATTTTCTCTTCATCATGAATAACTTTCCTATCATACTACCACGGCCTCTATAATAATACATGACATGCATCCATCAAAATGGAACCACACCATATTTTATCTTTATAGATCTTTCCAATGGAAACTTAAATTAAATATCTCTTATCAATTGTGACTTCACTCCCATTTTTTAACCATGCAATACAGTAGGAATGGGGATGTTTTTCACACTATAAGTTTAGTGTATCTACCATTTCTCTAGAAACCATATTCTCACAACTACCTCCATCAACAATCACTTGACATACCTTTCCTCTTGAAGCTTTATTTTTCTCTTTCTCCTTCTCTAGGATTACCATTGTTCTTCTAATTATAAGGCTTTGTTGTTAGGCCCAATATGGAAAGCAAATGTACTGAGAGGGGAGGGGTGAATCAGTACTCCAAAACTTTTCTTAGATAATAACCTTACTGTTATGCATAAACATAATAGTGCAGTAACATAAAATAAAGCTAAAATCAACATATAACAATCATACATGATTTACTCCATAACACATATATTTTGGTCATGCAGAAACTCTTGGTTAGAGAGAAAAAATGCGGTGGGGATGGCACCCACAACTTCACTACTGCAATAATAAAGAATGCTCGGTTAGAGCTACATTTAGCTATTTCTGATAGCTTACCCTATTAGGAGTATCAAGATCAGTTAGATCTACCTTACTAAAGGATTTTACAACACTATATAAATGTTGCACCTAGTTAAAGGATTTAAAATTTATAGACTTGGTTAGAGTCTTTTACCCTATTAAAGGTTTTTCTTACAACTTCAAATATTACAATTAAATTATTACAAATATCTGCAACTTTACATCTGAAATGCTATAGCAGATTCTATGTGCTCTGAATAAGATTACCTAGCTTGTAGCATACCTCGGTAACCCATAATGTAACTCGATAAACCCTTCTGTTTACACTGTTCTTTGATTGTTCACTGATAACCTTCTCGGTGACCTCTCTATGTCTCTGTAACAGTCTTCCTTCATGCATACACACACATATCTCACATCTCTTGTATATATCTTTTCTAACCCTAGAATCATGTTGTTTAAATAGATCTCTTACAACGGTGATTTAATTCATTGCTTTGATCTTACAAAAAGATTCTTCGAATGAATAACTAAACAAAATATCTCATTGGTTAGATTGACCTTGTAATCATACACAATCTCCTAGTGCAATTTCCAATGTAAAAAATAGTTAGAGGTGCCTCGATCTTGTAACATGTTTTCATGTGCATGTCTAGGTTCAATGTATCTGGTAAAACATTTCACTCGGTGAATATCAACTCGATGAGTTAACTTTACCACTCGATAGCCATGAAACATTACTCGGTAATCAGCTGGGTGAATACTATGTTCTGTGACTACTTTCTTCTGTAACTGACTTGACTATTCATACCGACTTCTTTGTGTGTACCAACTGCATGATTCAGTAATACCAACCGACTAGAATATATAGTATGACTTTGGATATGAAACTAATGGCAATTTGATAAGTAGTAACAATCTCCCCTTTTGACATTAGTTGAGATGTTTGACAAAAACTACTTTCAAAGTCATAACTCAAAAACTATATACTTGCAAAATGACTATACTTGACAATATATACAATAGTCAATGAAATAGTATATGCAGATATACTCCCCTTATCATTATTCTATACATAACTCTGAATTTTGCATGTTCGGTTCTATTATGTACTTGTGTGCTCTGAATGCTCTGTATATTCTGCTCGGTATACTCCCCTTGTATACAATACTCAAAATTGTGTTATCAAAACTGTATTACTCTCCAAATGTAGAATTACTCCCCCTTTCCTGGGTATTACTTTCCTCTATGTGGTATCATAATATTACTCCCCCTTTTTGACAAACATCATAAACTTAATTTCCATCCGGAGGTGGTAACTGATCAAAAATAGTCTTATACTTGGTCCGGGCGTCGGTGAGGGTGACTGAGAGTGAGTCCTTAACACTTTCCATTAATGAGTTTTGTGATTGAAGATCAGATAAGAGTGATATTAAGCCATCAAGAGTGCTTCCCTCTTGTGTAGTTGATAAGCGTGTAGCTCGGTTGATCTATTCCTGTACTGATGAGAGATGAGGAAGGAATAATGTCTGAAGGGTCATTATATCCATCCTGATTTTATGCTCTTCATTCCTCAGTTCTAACTGTTGAGCCATGAGCTATTGTAGCTTTGTGTAAAAATTCTGAACTGAATTAGGCTCAATGGTCAACTTAGATGAGAGATCAGTGATCTCTTTCTCAATTGCATCAGTTTAATTTTTGACATCTTTAATAAATAAGGAAAATGTATGCAATTTCTAGAATAAATAAAGAATATGCTTGAGTTGAGGGGACAACTCAGCAATGAATTTGACAAGTTTTACCTTGCCAACAACAATTGATTTTTGTACTTTCTCTATCATTTTTGTTGTAAGCTCTTTATCCTTGAGCTTGCTTAAGTACTCAGATGCATCAACTCCAGATGTTTCAATCTGATTGAGGAGTTCATCCAATTGAATATGGATGGTTGCATCAATTGACACTATTGCTGATGGTAGCATTTTTGTAGTAGTGCCCTAACCTTTTGAAGTACTTTATTCTTTTTCTATATGGCCAGTTGCTTCTCCTATTTGGCCTTTGCTTTGCATAGTTCACCGAATTCAGTGAGTGCTTGCCCTTTCAATTTGGAGATGTCTACATTGGGCAACACGATCAATTTAGACAAGTCAAATTTAAAACCATGCTTTCTCACCTTCTTCTCTTTTCCTTTGGTCTGTGGCACTAAGACAAGTGCTTGTGAGGCTTGCTGACCCTTGGTAGGTTTCTCGATAGATGCAACACTTTGGTTGGTTCCTGTAGCCTTTGTAGTGTCTTTGGGTGTCTCGGTGCTAGGGGTCTCAGCTGTAACATTTTCAGTGCTAGATGGTGCTTGAGACGTCTGATATTTGGTTGTATCTCCTACAGCTTCAGATTGGTTACCTTCGATGACTTGCTCGGTGTCCTTGGGAGATTTTATTGAGACTGGTGGCTTCACCGACAGATAAGGCTAAACTTGTTCTAAGACAGATTCACTAGAGACAAGTTTTGCATAAGTAGTGCCTTCAATCATTTCCCACTCCAGTGTTACTTCATCCATTACATCTTCATCAATTTGTATAGTGTCAACCGGGTCTGGACCTTGCTCGGTGACATCTGGATCTTGCTCGGTGACATCAACAATTTCAATTTGAGATTATTCACCGACATCCTTTTATTTGAAGATCTCCTACCACTTAGCTTTTGTCTCATTCTCCACATCAATGTATAGCCCATTCATCAATTTTAAGGCTCTTTGTTTCATAAGAAATTTAGAATTGTATGTGGTCAAATGCTCCTTGATTTCAGCTATGGACATGTCAAGAAATAGATGGACTAGACTTCTTTCTCTTATTTGTCTCTCCAAATCCATTGCATATTTCTATATGTTATCAATGTGTAAGTAGAGTTCACTCATAAGTGACTTTGCTAGTTCTAATGGTGCTAACCGAAACTTCAGAAGTGTACAGATGACAACTTCTTCAATCTGTCACTTCTCATCATTATTCCTAGTCTCATACTTAACATATCTGAACCCTGCAAATCCACCGTATTCTTTAAGATTGGCACAAAAAATTTCAACACTGTGAATGTTTACCTTTTTCCTTTTCACAATCTGGAATTTGTTTGCATCATCAGACTCTATATCACTAAACTCTTCTGCCAAAATGAGTCTTCGAGTAGATTTCTTGTAAGTCTTGGTTACCTTTGGTGCACTAACACTCTTTTGCTTCTTACTCGGTGATGTAGCTGATGCTCTGGTGTTGGGTCTCTTTGTTGGTGGAGTCGGTAGGGCCTTTGTGATGTCCTATTTCTTTCTTTTTAGAAATTTACCCTTTGGCAACTCTGTGCTCAATGTTATTGTAGCCTCTTGAGCTTTTGATTCCTCTTTGGTAATGGCAAGATTTCCTTTGATAGGTGTAGAGGAGGATTCTTCTTTGAATTTCTCAGATAAAACCTTTATCATATTTGTATCTTTCCTTGTAGCCTTAGGTACTACAATGCTCATTTTTATTTTCTCCTTCACCTCTTCATAGGTTCCATACCTTAGTTCAGTTGCATGCTTAGGCAGTGATAAATAGGCATCAATTTGTTGTTGTGTAATATCATAATCAATCTCATAACACATTGGTTGCAATGATTCAGTCCTCGGTTCAACAACATTTACATAGCAATAATTAGTGTCAACTTCAAAACATATATTGTCCTTGTATTTTTTGACTAGCTGTGGTGGAATCCTGTACCCGTTGTGCATTTTCTCTTGGAATTTGCTGAAGTAATCATCCATGATATCATTAAATTTATCTCCTAACTTCTTGATGTAGTCATTGAGCTGATGGGTGATAGGTCGGTGTAGCTCCCATACTACTTTACCAACTGAGGGAAAGAACTTCTCAAAATAGAAAAACATACATACAAGCAGTGAACCAAACTTTAGTGTGTTTGCCAAGTTGTTCTTCTTCGGCTTCCTTATTGTGTTCAGGTTCTCAAACAAGTTCTTCAGTAGCACTTCACATAAATCTACTTTCATTCCCTTCTTCACTATTTTGTAGGCCAAGTCCACTGCAGCACATGGTACACTGTTTTCCCTTGCAGATTGGAAGAAACAGTAACCAATAACTCTGATTGTAAACTTTAGTTCTGCATCACTGACATTATTCAGTTTCAGTCCTTGATAATCAGATTCTACTCTGGTTAGACTGATTAGCTCCTTTTGTGATATCATTTTCTATGCACGAACATGATCATAGATGGGATACCTGGTGATCAGGTGAATGACTTCCTTTGTGATTTTGAATGGTTGCTCTTGTAGCCACATGAAATCATCATGTACTCTGCTCAATACAAACTTAACCCACTAGGGTTTCAACACACGGGGATAGACTAGGGCTTCAGTTAATTCCTTGATTTTGATATGCTCAAATTTGCTATCCATTTTGCCATCAATGCACAGTTCATCATATGTGTCACTAATCTCTACATGACCGAGTTCCCCAACATGGCATTTGGTAAAGAATCTAACATTTTCCACTAACAAGACTCGATCTGGGATGAGTGAAAATGTATTTTTATCATCTGGTTCTGAGGCAACTTTAGGAGTTAGAGAATATTTCAGTGAGGGCTTCTCCACCTTTTGGACAACTACAGGGTCTTGGATCTTGGGCGCCATGGTAGATTTTTGGTAAGAGTGACTGACGCTTCACACTCGGTAGACAATAGCAATTTGACTAGATTGGAAACCAGCTAAACAGTGCGAATAGATTGATGTAAATACCTCGAAATTCGCTCTGAATGAAGTTTGATCACTTTGATTCACTCTGCTCTGCTTCTCAAAAACTTTGGGTGAATGAAAATGACTGCGAAAACACTTTTAAGTACTCAAAAATACCTTATCGGGCTCCATGCAAGTTAGGTCAAGATATTAAATGCACTCGGTTCACCTTTTACTGATTTACTCCTTTTTTTGTTTTAATCAAGTAACCAACTTTGCTTTAATAACTGACTTGGCAGGTTTCCTATATACACCGACTTGACAAGTTTCCTGTATAATATATAAACTGACTAATTGCATCTTAACTATGCAGATTTTGAATTTTGTACATAATAGAATAGGAACTATTATGATTTAACTTTTAGAGAATGCAGTCCCTTCATACCTTTTCTTGACTAATTTGAAATAGGTGCACCTAACTCGGTAGGTAAGGTGCTTTCTTCATCAAACATAATTTCCTTCTTTTTCCAAATCATCTTGAATTTTTCTTTTATCTCTTCAGTGTCTCTTCTTGGTTGATCTCTGCAATTTCTAGCTAAATGTCCAGCTTTGTGACATGAAAACATGCCATACCTAGATTTCTCCATGATCTTCGGTTGTTCATTCCAAATCTTATAAAATAGTTGGCACTTATATGTCCATGTCTTCCACAACATTCGCACCATATCCTTGTATTGTAATCCCATGGTATTGCTGCATATTGTCGGTAAGGATCTATGTGGGTTCGGTAACCTCCAGTGTTTGCTCAGTGTGGATACTTCATGTAGTTCTTTTGCTTAAACCAGCACTTCTCGATACTATGTCCATATCTATTGCAGATTCTACAAAACCCTTTGAATTTTGCCTTCTGATAGTTGTTAACAGACTTTGTCCTACATTGATTAGATGTGTGACCATATTTATTGCAATTATAACAATATCCATTGGAGTTAGAGATACTCGGTTTCTTACCTTTTCTGATCTGGCATATGTTGGTAGTATGACCATGATTTCCATAGTATTAGCAAACAGGCTTCTTCCTTTTGATGTTAATCCTGTTTCCAACTTGTTTTGATGATTCTCCTCTCTCGGTAGTATGAATTCCTTTCTCGGTTGATTCTTTTCCTTTGTAACCGAGTCCTCCATCTTTGTAGAGTCTTCTTGTATTCAGTTGCTCATCCAACATCTTTGATGCTTCATAACTTTTCTCCAATGATTCTTTGGATTTCTTCTCTGTTTCAAGTTCATAAGTCAACCTTGATACTTCAAGTTTCAATGATTGATTTTCATCATTCTTTAGAATTGCTTCATGATGTGCATAACCTATTTGATCTGTCATATTTTGTTGAATACCAGTTAACCTTATGATTTCATCATCCTTATCAGATACTAGAGCTTCAAGTTGTTGTTTCTCTCTTTGTAGATCTCTTGCTTTGTCCTTAGCTATCCTTAATGCATCTAGATTTTCAGTCATCTGTGTACTGAGATGTTCATGTTCTCTTTTCATTGCTTTTAGTTGATTAGCCAATGCTTTGTTCTTTTCTTTCAACATTCCAATCATTTCTTCAGTCTCTTCAGATATACTGTTCTCAGATGATGTCTTGATTTGTTCCACTAGCTCTTGAGAATCCTACAAGTCATCAGATAATCTTCTCCTTACTTTTAGAGACTTTTGCATTTGCCTCTGCATGATTGCAATCACTTGATTTGCATTATCTAGCTCTTCTTGAAGATACACAATCCTCTGAGATTGTTTGTAACCTTCCATTGCTAAGATCTTTCTCTTTAGGTAGTTAAACCCTTTTCCAAGATTCAAGCTCTGATACCAATTGTTAGGCCCAATATGGAAAGCAAATGTACTAAGAGGGGAGGGTTGAATCAGTACTCCAAAACTTTTCTTAGATAATAACCTTACTATTATGCATAAACATAATAGTGCAGTAACATAAAATAAAGCTAAAATCAACAGATAACAACCATACATGATTTACTCCATAACACATATATTTTGGTCATGCAGAAACTCTTGGTTAGAGAGAAAAACTGTGGTGGGGATGGCACCCACAACTTCACTACTACAATAATAAAGAATGCTCGGTTAGAGCTACATTTTACTATTTTTGATAGCTTACCCTGTTAGGAGTATCAAGATCAGTTAGATATACCTTACTAAAGGATTTTACAACACTATATAAATGTTGCACCTGGTTAAAGGATTTACAATTTATAGACTTGGTTAGAGACTTTTACCTTGTTAAAGGTTTCTCTTACAACTTCAAATATTACAATAAAATCATTACAAATATCTGCAACTTTACATCTGAAATGCTATAGCAGATTCTATGTGCTCTAAATAAGATTACCTAGCTTGTAGCATACCTTGGTAACCCATAATGTAACTCGGTAAACCCTTCTGTTTACTCTATTCTTTGACTGTTCATTGATAACCTTCTCGGTGACCTCTTTGTGTCTCTGTAACAGTCTTCCTTCATGCATACACACACATATCTCACATCTCTTGTATATATCTTTTCTAACCCTAGAATCATGTTGTATAAATAGATCTCTTACAGCGGTGATTTAATTCATTGCTTCGATCTTACAAAAATATTCTTTGAATGAATAACTAAACAAAATATCTCATTGGTTAGATTGACCTTGTAATCATACACAATCTCCTAGTGCAATTTCCAATGCAAAAAATGGTTAGATGTGCCTCGATCGTGTAACACATTTTCATGTGCATGTCCAGGTTCAATGTATCTAGTAAAACATTTCACTTGGTGAATATCAACTCGGTGAGTTAACTTTACCACTCGGTAGCCATGAAACATTATTTGGTAATCAACTCGGTGAATACTATGTTCTATGTCTGCTTTCTTCTGTAACCGACTTGACTGTTCATACCGACTTCTCTGTGTGTACCGACTGCATGATTTGGTAATACCAATAGACTAGAATATATAGTATGACTTTGGATATGAAGCTAATGGCAATTTGATAAGTACTAACATTTGTCCTACATCTTATGAAACCTCTAGTTTTTCTACTTCAAGTTGAACTTGAGCCAAGTTCATCCTAGGTGTTTCTCCTTGATTTGTTTCTTTCATATTATAATTTCAACATTCAAATGCTTTGCAGTCTTTTTATCCATACTTATGTTGGCATATGTGCAGAGTATGATGACATGATGGTATTGTATGTTGTCATTGATGTCAATATGCTGAAGTATGAACTGGTATATTAAAGTAAGTGAACTGGCAAGTGAACCGGTATTCTTGAATGGTCTCTCCTTCAACCATCTGCATGTCTTCAAATTTTCCCCTAAGGCTCTCTTCCTTAGCTTGCTTCACATGCTCATCACTGCCATAGATAGACTCCAGAGTATCCCATACATCTTTGGGATTTCCTTTATCTTGAACATCTATAAACTCAATATCAGATAGACTACTGATAAGAGCTTCCATAACTTGCCCATTCTCCTGAATTTCTCTTCTTTGATCATCGGTGAGAGTACCAACGGGGACAACATAAGTATTCTCAACATAGTTCCAATGTTGAGCACCCATGCTTTTAATGTACATCTTCATTTTGTCCTTCCATATCTTAAATTTATCTCTATTGAACTTAGGACCTTCCCTCTTCATCATTAAAGTAGGATCTTTTCCTCAAGCAGTTAAACTTATAACATAGAGGACCTAGAGGTTGCTCTGATACCAATTGATGAATAATGATAAATAGTAAATACTCAACAGATACTAAGAGGGGGGGTGAATCAGTATGGATAAAAACTTCTTCAATAACTTAAACTGCAAAGACTGCACTAACTAGTAAACAATATCACCGATCTAAATCAAGGCACTACTGGTAGAACATAGTATGACTATAATAGAGATAAACCGATAACATCTAGATCATCTCACAACCTAATATCTCATCTCAACTTCACCCATATGCTTAAGCAAGTAATACATAAAAAATACAATTACCAATGGATCAGCTTGCATTACTGCTTAACAGAAAACACTAAAATATCACATGTAAAGACATCACACATAACACAACCATTTTTCACGTGGAAACCCAACTAGGAAAAAACCATGGTGGGGATGAATACCCACAAGTTTTTCTTGAACTCTTCTGAAGTTTGCTCTATTAGGAGCCTAGTCCGGTTAGAGACTTAACAATAGGTTCTGCTAAGAACCGATCCTTCTAGGGATCACTCGGTTAAGGGATGACTAAATACCCGGTTAGAGGTTAAAACCTTGTTAAAGGTTACCTTGTAAGAGGATTTTAAGAAATCAATTATTTTGAGTCACCCTGTTAAAGGATTTACAAAAATCCTATTAAAGCTACTTGGTAAAGGGATTTTCCAACTACTCAAATGGTTAGAAGTCAACAGGTAATACACTGATCTAATAACAACACTCAATGCTAAGGCATATCCGCTTCAGTTCCTTTACATCTGCAATCACACTCTGCAAATCTCTACTCACTTCTCTAGTCTGGCAGGAATCACCTCACATACAATCATTTGCCAACAACATTACAATAACAAACATCATCGACCTTATAGACAACAATTAGGTCGATAGCATAAACCCTAAACCCCTAAGCATCTGGGTTATCAATACAGTCGGTCCAATCTTGACCATTTAAACACATTACATGGGGTAAAATAATCTTGAACAAATCTCAAGACATTCTCCATTGTTCATTCTTCATTGCTTCTGGAAGCTGATAACCCATCACGTGCTCTCCACCATTTATAGAGATTTTGCACATTCGAGAGGTGGATAGAATCAATCTTCTTCATTCAAGATCCTCAAAGAGATTCTTCATGCGCATAAGGCTGACGTGGCAACGCGATCTCATCATTATTTCAATGCTAACTCATTATAGGATATTGTCGGTCGAATCACACAAACCTAGAATGCATCAACCAGAAACCTTGAAGTTGAGAATACCAACCGGTAGCCATATAAAATGAAACCCCGATACAAACTTTGCATATACTGGTTGACATTCCAACATACGGCTTCACTTTCTACATATACTAGTTCACATTCCAACATACTGGTTCACATTTTGCATATACTGGTTCATACCATCATACCGGTTCACACCTCAACATACCGCTTCACTTGTACCATCATATCGGTTCACTTGCCAGTTCGCTTACTTCAATATACCAGTTCATACTTCAACATATTGACTTCAATGACAACATACAATACCATCATGTCATCATACTCTGCACATATGCCAACAATCTCCCCCTTTGGCATTGATAGGAATATACAAAGATATTTCTATAGCTTCTTCCATATTATATGTCTTCACTACTGTAGATATCTTCTTTGCTTCACATCTTCTCCCCCTTTGAGAACAATGCCAAAATGGAGGCAAAAACATCCATGATCTACTATGCTTCTCCCCCTGAGGAGTAACATCCTTCAACACAACAATCCTGAAAAGATTTGACAATGCAATACCTGACTGATGTGGAGCACATACCTTTAGTTCACCTCTTGAAGGGGTAGCACCCCTAATTCACCTCTTAAATAGGTAAATGTAGCCTTCGGTAGAGGCTTAGTGAAAATATCTGCTAATTGCTCTTTACTGGAAACATGTTCCAATACAACCTCTTTGTTCTGAACTTTCTCCCTCAAAAAATGATACTTGAGCTCAAAGTGCTTGGTTCTAGCTTGCAATGCCGGATTCTTGGAAATATTAATTGCACTTGTGTTATCACAAAATATACTGACCGGTTCAGATACAGGAACTTTGAAACCACTTAATACATGCTTCATCCAAATTGTCTGAGTGCAGTTCATAAATGCTGCTACATATTCTGCTTCTACTATGGACTAAGAGATACAACTCTACTTCTTGCTCATCCATGAGACTAGTCTACCACCGAGAAAGAATGTACCACCAGTTGTGCTCTTTTGGTCATCCACATTACCAGCCCAATCGGCATCAATAAACACTTTGAGATTGAAATCATTACTATATGGATACCACAATCCATAATCTATAGTTCCCTTCAGATATTTAAGAATCCGCTTGATTGCTACCAAGTGAGATTCTCTTAGACTTTTCTGGAAATGTGCAACAATGCCCACTACATGTGCAATGTCCGGTCTATTGTGTACTACATAGTGCAACTTACCAATCATTGACCGATAATCTCTCATTCACCAATGCTGAGTCATCTTCTTTTGATAATTTACAACCGATCATCATTAGTGTACCAACCGGTTTTCTTTCTTCCATGCCAAAGGTCTTCAACACATCTTTGACATACTTGGACTGAGTGATAAAGATACCATCTTTCATTTGTTGAATCTGTAGTGTAATGAAGAACTTAATCTCTCTGCTTAGTGACATCTCAAATTTCTTCTTCATTTCATCTGCAAATGCATGGCTCATCTTGTCATCTCCTCCAAAAATTATGTCATCAGCAAACACTTCACAGATCAGAATCTAATCTCCTTCTGTCTTTAGATAGATATTTCTATCTTCACTTTTTCTTTCAAGTCCAATCTTCACAATATGGGAGTGTAAATGTTCATACCATGCTCTAGGTGCTTGCTTCAATCCATATAAGGCTTTATGTTGCCTATACACCATATCACTATCTTCTAATAGGGCAAACCCATCTGGCCGCTCTATATATACTTCCTCTTCAAGTATTCCATTTAGGAATGCAGATTTCACATCCATCTGATACACTTTGAATCCCTTGAAGGTTGCATATGCAAGTAGAATTCAAACTCCTTCCAATCTAGCTACTGGAGCAAAGGTTTCTCTATAATCTTCTCCTTCTTCTTGAGCATATCCCTTACATACCAATCTTGCTTTGTTTCTTACCACTGTGCCATCTTCATTCAACCTATTTCTAAAAACCCATTTGGTTCCAATAACATTTTTGTGCTCAGGTCTAAGTACCAAAGACTATGTACCATTCTTTTCTATCTAGTCAAGTTCCTCTTCCATAGCCTTAATCCAATCTTCATCTTTGTATGCCTCTTTAAATGTTTTGGGCTCAAATTCAGAAATCATGCAAGAATTCTCTTTGACCTTTCTTCTTGTTAGTATTCCTGCATCCTTATCCCCTATGATCTACTTTGAATCATGATGCATCTTTACATACCTAGGAATGATCTTAACTGATTCCTCTTGCTTTTCCTCTTCATCCTCATCTTCATCCGCATCAGTATCTACCCATGTAGGAGCATTGTTACTTGTACTTGGTTGTTTTGTAACTGGATCCCAAAAGGTTACATCCGATTCATCTACCACTCGCTCGCTGCTAGTTTCCTCAGGTCTCTCAGAGGTTTCATCAACTTTAACATTGATACTTTCAACAATTCTTTGAGTCCTATTGTTAAAACACTTGAGAGATTTTCTCTTGGTGGAATACCCTAGGAATATTCCCTCATCACATTTTGCATCAAACTTGCTCTGGTGTTCACTTCTCTTGATATAACACTTGCTACCAAACACTCTAAAGTAGCTAACTACAGGAGTCTTACCTGTCCAATACTCATAAGGAGTTTTATCCTTACCTTTCTTGATGAGTACCCGATTCATAGTGTAAACTACAGTGCTCACCACTTCTCTCTAAAAAGTGTGAGCAACCTTCCCTTGAATTAGCATCGTTCTAGCAGCTTCAACTATAGTCCGGTTGTTCCTTTATGCTAGGCCATTCTGCTATGGAGTATGGGGGGCAGACAGTTGCCTCTTGATGCTATTCTCTTCACAGTATTTATTGAATTCTCCAGAGGTGAACTCACCTCCTTGGTCAGTTCTAAGGCATTTAATCCTCTTACCGCTTTCCTTTTCAACTAGTGCTCTGAAGGCTTTAAACTTTCCAAAAGATTCAGACTTGTCTTTCAAGAATGTGACCCACATCATTCCTGAGCAAACATCAGTAAGAATTATAAAGTACCTATCTCCCTGAACACTCCTAGTTTTCATAGGAGCACACAAATCAGTATGCACAAGATCAAGTAAATTATCTGCTATGAAAGATTTACCTTTGAAGGTTGAGGAAGACATTTTCCCCAGTTGACATTCTCTACACGAAGGGTTCTCTGGTTTGTTCAGCACAAACAATCCTCTAACTACCTTGATCTTACTGGCCTTCACAATATTATCAAAATTTACATGGCAGAGTCTCCTATGCCATATCCAACTATCATCAAACTTAGCCATTAGACATTGATTGATATTTGTATTTAATTGAAATAAGTTACCTTTGGTCTGCATACCAGTTGCCATCAGTTCACCACTCTTTCTTTTTATTTTGCACACTCCATCTTTGAATTCTAGAGTGAGTCCTTTATCATTTAGCTGGGCAAAACTCAAAAGGTTATGCTTGAGACCTTCTACCCAATACACATTATCAGTACTTCTTTTTCCATTTAGAGAGATGGACCCTTTGCCTTTTACCATACATGGTGCATCATTACCAAATTGGACTACACCTCCATCGTACTCTTCCAAAGACGAAAACTTTCTCCGGTCACCTGTCATGTGGTGAGAACATCCACTATCAATAATCCACTCATTAGAATTATCAAAGTGGGAGACAAGAGCCTTCTTGTCTGACACATCTTCCTTAATGGCTACAAACACTATGTCTTCAATTTCTTCATCTTCTAATTCATCATCAGTGACACCTTCATCGACTGCAACAAGACAGTTTCTCTTGTTTCCTCCTTTGAAATTTTTTAACTTCTTCGATTTGTCCTTATTATCACTATTAGGATAGTTGATAGCAATGTGTCCTATCCTATTGCAAGAAAAAAATTTCAAAGGGAGCTTACCTCTATATTTTCCAGTTCCTTTAGGAAATCTCTTGGCAAGAAGAGCTTCAAATTCCATTAGAATCTCCTCATCATCCATATCTCTACTTTGTCTGGGTTCACAGCTGGTTCCAACTTATTTTCCCTTTCTAGATGGTGTAGCAGATGCTCTAAAGCCTGATTCAATCTTCTGAACACTTCCATCATAACTATTTAGCTCATATACAGTCAACTTAGCAATGATGGAGTCAAGGGATACCTTTGTCTTGTTAATAGATCTCAACTCCTGAATAGCAACAACCCTTATTGCATAGATCGATAATAAGGATCTCAAAACTTTGTTAACAACAGTGGAATCATCTATTGTACCTCTTGCACTTTTGATGTCTCCAACAACAGTTTTAATTCTTATCCCATATTGTTGAATGGTCTCTCCTTCAACTATCCGCATGTCTTCAAATTTTCCCCTAAGGCTCTCTTCCTTAGCTTTCTTCACATGCTCATCACCACCATAGATAGACTCCAGAGTATCCCATACATCTTTGGGATTGTCTTTATCTTGAACATCTATAAACTCAATATCAAATAGATTGCTGATAAGAGCTTCCATAACTTGGCCATTCTTCTAAATTTCTCTTCTTTGATCATCAGTGAGAGTACTGGTAAGGACAACATAAGTATTCTCAACATAGTTCTAGTGTTGAGCACCCGTGCTTTTAATGTAAATCTTCATTCTGTCCTTCCATATCTTAAAGTTATCTCTGTTGAACTTAGGACCTTCCCTCTTCATCATTAAAATAGGATCTTTTCCTCAAGCGGTTAAGCTTATAACACAAAGGACCTGGAGGTTGCTCTGATACCAATTGATGAATAATGATGAACAATAAATACTCAACAGATACTGAGAGGGGGGGTGAATCAGTATGGACAAGAACTTCTTTAACAACTTAAACTGCAAAGACTGCACTAACTAGTAAACAATATCAATGATCTAAATAAAGGCACTATCGGTAGAACACAGTATGACTGTAAAAGACATAAATCGGTAACATCTAGATGATCTCACAACCTAATATCTCATCTCAACTTCCCCCATATGGTTAAGCAAGTAATACATCAGAAATACAATGACCAATGATTTAGCTTGCATTACTGCTTAACAAAAAACACTAAAACATCACATGAAAAGACATCACACATAAAACACTCATTTTTCATGTGGAAACCCAACTGGGAAAAAACCACGGTGGGGATGAATACCCACAATTTGTTCTTGAACTCTTCTAAAGTTTGCTCTGTTAGGAGCCTAGTCTAGTTAAAGACTTTACAACAGGTTCTGCTAGGAACCGATCCTGCTAGGGATCACCTGGTTAAGGGATGACTAAATACCCGGTTAGAGGTTAAAACTCTGTTAAAGGTTACCTTGCAAGAGGATTTTAAGAAATCAATGATTTTGAGTCACCCTGTTATGGGATTTACAAAAAGCCTGTTAAAGATACCCGGTAAAGGGATTTTCCAACTGCTGAAATGGTTATAAGTCAACAGGTAATACACTGATCTGATAACAACACTCAATGCTAAGGAAGATCCACTTCATTTCCTTTACATCTGCAATCACACTCTGCAAATCTCTACTCACTTCTCTAGTCTGGCAAGAATCACCTCACATACAATCATTTGCCAACAACTTTATAATAACAAATATCATTGACCTTATAGACAACAATTAGGTCTGTAGCATAAACCCTAAACCTGTAAGCATCTAGGCTGTCAATCTAGTCAGTCCAATCCTAACCATTTAAATACATTACATAGGGGAAAACAATTTTGAACAAATCTCAAGACATTCTCCATCGTCCTTTCTTCACCGCTTCTGGAAGCTAATAACCCATCATGCGCTCTCCACTATTTACATAGATTTTGCACATTCTTGAGGTGGATAGAATCAATATTCTTCATGCAATATCCTCAAAGAGATTCTTCACGCGCACAAGGCTGACGTGGCAACACGATCTCATCATCATTTCAATGCTAACTCATCACAGGATGTCATCGGTCAAATCAGACAAACCTGGAATGCATCAATCGAAAACCCTGAAGTTGAGACAACCAACCGGTAGCCATATCAAATGAAACCCTGACACAAACTTTGCATATACCGGTTCACATTCCAATATACCGCTTCACTTTTTGCATATACTGGTTCACATTCCATCATACCGCTTCACTTTCTGCATATACCAGTTCATTCCATCATATCGGTTCACACTTCAACAACCTAAAATAAGTAAAATTCCTTTGTTTTTTCCATCCTCTTCCACTACTATAACCTGTACCCTTTTGAAATCCCCTTTCTCTTTGTTGATTTTGAAGTACTTTTTGAGAATCTATTGCCTTTTCTACCCCTATAATGATTATGCCTTACTATAGTTCAAGCCACATCATGAAGGAGATGATGTAGCCCTTTTTCCGTCTCTATTTCTTTACAAATATTTTCTACTCTACTTTTCTTTTGCCTTTGGAACCAATTGGTAGGCCTCTTCCATACTACTAACTTGATCTACATGCTTTGTTAATCTTGAATAGAAAATTTTAAATCATTTACATACCTAGTAGCAATTTGTTCATCAATTTCTTAATGCTTATTATAGATAGACAACTTGTAAAACTTATCTATATAATCTTTATACAGTAGATAAATTTTTCTATTTTTTTTGAAACCTATGAAGGAGGGTTTGCACATAATCCATGGTCATAATTTTTTCTCTCCACTTCTTCTCCATCTTGTTGCACATCTTGATCTTATCCTTTTTCTTCCTAGTCTGTTCCTTTTGTAAATGATCCCACTAGGTCATTGCATGACCCTTCATCTTGGTGCATCCAAATTATTTGACCTTCTTTTCTTCTATCATAGACTTCCATTCGATGAATTTTCCAACATCATTCAACCAATAGATCAATTCCTCTAGTTTAAGACTACCTATATACTCTGAAACTTCAACTTTTATAACTTCATTCTTCATTTCTAGTGTTCTAAGCATCCTCTTTTCAAAAGTCATGCAATCCTTTGTAATCTTCTAAGCATCCTTGGTCTGATTCTTGAACAGAGGCTTCTCCTCTTTATCTTATTTGCCAAGTCACATCATATTCATAGTATTCATAACTTGCATTTGTGGGTTTTACATTTCTCCATGCATCTAGGCAATGCCTCCTCTTCCTTTGCCTTTCCCAACCATCTTCCCACTCTAATACTAGATGATATAACCAACTTTCTACTAAGAATTCACCATTAAACATAAGTAAAAGAGACACCAAAGAAACTTTAGAAATCAAATTAATTCTTCTTTATTTTTCCCCAACCATTCTATCATTACAATGAAAAATAAGCATATTTGAACAAAAATCCAAAAAATTCCCTCTTTTGGTAATTTTTTACAAAATCTAAAATTTGCCATTTTCTGGTAATTTTCAAATCTATTCAAAAACTCACAAAATCTTCTACACACACACACACATATATAAATTGACATGAATTGCCAATTTTCTAAATAAATAAAAACCACGAGTTAGAAAATAACTCCAAAGTCAACTTTCTAAAATCTAGGAAATATCACAAAAGCTCTTTTTGAAGTCATGACTGAAGGAATTTGGCCTTGAAAATTTGATCAAGTTGAGATCCAACCAAACTAGTTTCATTCGGCAATCCAAATAACTCCTCATGATACACCTCATAAAATTTCAGTCCAATCGGACAACCGAGCCAAATGTTATGACTCCACAAAGTCCTTGCATCAATGTTTCAATATTATTATAACTTCAATAAGTTAAATAAGTTGATTTAGTATGTAATGTCCTTACTAGTTAGTGATCACTATCCTACAAAACAGATTGTTAGAATATGACATATATATATATATATATAAAAAAAAAATTTAACTTGCCAAAAATACTTAATTAACATAATCACAATTTTGATTTATTAAAAAGGATACGAATGCCATACGATAATATATCTTAGGTGGCCGTGAGGCTCGCCTTCTTGGAACCCATCTTGGTCCCAAGCCCTCCAGAAAATCGAAGGTGAATCCGATTTCTGTCTTGAATGTAATTTCTTACATCCAAGCCCTGTTGGAAATCGAAGGTTAATTCGATCCCCATCTTGGGTGTAATTTCTTACACCCAAGCCATCCAAGGAAGACCTTATGTCCATTCTTTGCCTTGGGTGATGCATCCCATCATCTAAGTCCTCAGAGTGGACTGGCCAGATCCGCCTCTTCTTGGTTGAACTTAGTCAACCAAGCCATACATATGCATATAGATATTTAGTATATATACTGCCCTAGGGATTACCATAATCCATCCATGAGGCTAAGGGAGTTTCTCCCCTATAGCCTTCATCATATAATCACATTTATATTACATTTTCATAATTGATTAGTACTTTCCATTCACATTTACATATCCCTATCTTGGCATGTATTCCATAACATATATTCAGAAAATATCCATTATTAAATATTCACCTTTGTTAACTTATATTCCTAACTATTCATTGATATGTATTTATTAACATATGTCTATTCATATTCATTAACATCTGAAGATCATTCATTAACATATGTATTAAACTTGTTCATTACTATATTCATTAATATATGTATTAAGGTATTCATTATTTATATTCCTCAACACATGTAATATCATGTTCATCATTCATATTCATTAACATATATAATACCAAACTGTTCCTTACTATATTCACTAACATATGTGTTAAACTTGTTCATTACGATATTCACTAACCTATGTGTTAAACTAGTTCATTACTATGTTCACTAACATATGTATTAAGTATTTATTTTATATTCCTTCATAAATATAATAACATGTTTATCATTCCTATTTATTAATATATATAATACCGTATTCCCTTCTTACTTACCTACTACTGTAGCTTCCCGAACTTCTCTCCAACCCGTAGCAATCCTTCCTCCTTTTTCCCTGCCTCCCTTCCCCCTACTGTGTGCTGCTACTTCCCCTTTAAACCCCATGAAGGGATGTGCCCCTCCATGGGTCCCCTTCCGCATGAAGGGGTGCGAGGGTAACCGTAGCCAAGGATGTGATTACCGTCACATCTCTTTGTGTAGGGGTAATTGTGGGGGTGGGGGGGTTTAATAATTTTAATACATGTTAATATTATATTGTGCGGGGGGGAGTGGGGGGCGGGGGGAGTGGAACTTTATTATATTTTAAATATTTGATGTTTTTAAGTATACTAACTATTATATTGACATATATTAAATATTGACATTGTAAATGTATTAAATATTAAATAATACTTTCTTATTCTATATTAAATATATTTCCTTTATTATTTTTTATATTGATATTTAATAATATTTTTCTTTATCATTTTATATATTAAATACATTAATATTTTAATCATTTATTTATACTTAAATTAACAATATTTAATGATTTATTTCCTCTTTAGGATATTAACATTATTTAATAATTTGCATTAAGTGATATCATGGGGGTTATCACATAGTACACAAAGAAACAAAATGATATGCTTATACACATAGAAAAATAATTTATATTATTTACTTGTGTCATTTTGATGGATTGCTCTCATGATATAGTCTATAGCTATTACCTATTCCATTTTTCTATTTTATGGTATATTCACACTTGTAAATTGTGTTCTCTCAACTCCAAGAGCATAACATGCAAGTTGCAAAACATTGAAAAAAATTTAAACACACAATTATTTATGACAATTTCTAGATGTGCTACATAATAAAGTATATAGAATCTACATGTATTCTTTTGATTTTATTTTCTAATTTGTATGATGTGAATGCTTACCTAATTTAATAAGGATTCTAAGGAATTTGATAAGCTTTTTGAAAAACACTTTTCATCATAGTTGATGAGCCTAAATAATGGCTCTATTTTGATAGATTTTTGTTATAATACTCCCGCCTAGGTCTTCTGATTAGATGACATTTGGATCATGATACTCTCCTAGCTGATACCTTTTAAGTGTTTTTGAAATTGATTTGACCTATACTTAAGGTTGTCATATAATGGTTTTTAAATGATTTATCAATGCAAATATCTAAAATCATTCTTAAGTATGGTTTTCATTATATCATGTTAGCATTAGTATATACACATGTTTGTTGTGCACATTAATATCATGATGCAAGGTCAACAAATGAGAAGTAAAGACTAAGTGGCGGTTTAAAGAAGCACTGAGTATATAGCCGCAATGCAGACCCAGTTAGAGAAAAATAGTAATGATCGAAGCCACTTGACCGGTTCTTCAGAAGAATGATTTATGAAACATTTATATCTGTTCTTAGTGGAGCTTAGATCCAGGAAGCAAGTCATGCTATATTTTCTCAGCTGCAGGATAGATGTTGTTCTGTTTTCCTACGCTGACTTCTTCTTCTTCTTCTTTTTGTTTAATAAATCTTGTTCGCCTATTCTGTAGAAATGTGGTCGATCAGTTAGGAGTCAATTATAAGTTTTCTTATAAATAAAGGGATCTCTCTCCTCTCGGGGATAGTAGAGAATGACCATAATATTTGTAATATGTAGTCTTCTGGTATGTTATGTATTTTTCACAGTCAAGATGAAATAAAGAGATCAATGTGATTTTAAACGCTTAACAATTGTAACCTGAAAGTTCTAGAAATACTCACTCAAGGGGGCCCACTTGGTGAGTAATCTTTCGTGTGTTCCAATTAGTTTTCATTTTTTAGTAATAGTTGTTTCGGCAATCGTCTGTTCCTGTAGCCACTAGAAACAGTTCCTGTGTCTGTTCCTGCAACCACAGCGGCAGAGTAGTTCCTGTTGCTTGCCACAACATTATCATTTAATAGTAGTTATTTAAGTAATTTCTAGTTGTGAATTTGGATTAAGTATTAGTTCATTGAGATTTGTGTGTTTACTTTAAAGAATTTCCTTTCCTGCAGTAATATAAAATGGTTGCAATATGAACTTGGTGCACATACAGTGCTGGCTCATTTTAAGTTTACGTCCCTGGTTGATAAGTAAATGAGCCTTTGCTACAAGAAAGCTAGCTATTCAAGGATATTCAATCTTTGAATTGTGTTTTATTGCTTAGTTGCCATTCCAATTATAAGGACCAACAATAGTATAATGATGTTGATGGTTTTCCATGGATCATTAATGTATGTTAAACATTTTATATCCCATTTAGTGGGTCTCGCTTCTTGACAAGTGTATGTAGGTATGGTATGTGTGTGATCATTAGACCTAATTTCTATTATTCATAATTTATTTCTGGGTGCTAAATGTTTGGCTCATTCCTGCATGCACTATTTGTACTTGAATCTTGATTCTATACCCTAATTTTGTTCCGTAGAGGTCGGGGTAAATACGAAGTTGTCGCCCCACAATTACTATTCTTCCGCATTATACGTCGGTGGACAGCGCGCTGGTAGGTGAAGGAAAGCGAAAGGATTTCATAAGTCATAACTATCAACGTCGTAATGGACATAGACAACCTAAGGCCTTAATCACCCACATTAACATAAAAAATGAATTTGT
The DNA here is from genome assembly GCF_030272615.1 of Cryptomeria japonica. NCBI lineage: Eukaryota > Viridiplantae > Streptophyta > Pinopsida > Cupressales > Cupressaceae > Cryptomeria > Cryptomeria japonica. The sequence continues at coordinate 137,817,022 of NC_081409.1, forward strand.
CACGCATTTTTCGCAGCGTAATCTTGTATAAATAAGTAGCACTGTAAGCCCAGTCCTCACAGTGTAGTGTAGTCTAGTGTCTATGTGCAGTACTAAACTTGAGAGGATATTTAAGCTTTTAAATTTGTGTTCAATATTTTTCATCTACTATGAAGACTTTGGATGCAGGGGAAGAAATTTGTATTGCTTCTATTCCAGACAACGCCTTCAATGTGTGGGATGATGATTTTGTCCAATCCATGCATACACCGGTAAGTAGTGTGCTCTTATTTCTAGTTTGATTTGCTTCTCTTCACTGCTCATGCTCATCATCATGTTTATTATGTATAGGAACCTGAATACCGTGAACGCGCTGAAACACTGGTTAAAGAAGTCAGAATGTTGCTAAGAGAAATGCAAACTGGAGATCTAATCGAAGGGCTTGAGATGGTTGATGCATTGCAGTGCCTAGGGATATTTTGACGCTGAAATAAAACTCACTCTCGACTCCGTTTACCGCTCTGTCATTTCTTTTCTCTTATGACATTTCTAAAAAATTTCTTTGTAATTTGTTGAATAAGAAATATTTTTACATATGATCATATCGATAGATTTACTTTTAAAATTGAAATTACACATTTTGGTTGTGATTGCTGCAGTTTGGAAACATTAAAAAATTATTAATTTATGAATGCAGATCTTGGGATACAAGTGTCGGTATAAGATTAAGAAGTGTTAGCTGCAGAAATTTGAATGCTACAGCTTTAGGACTCAGACTACTACGACTCCATCGTTATGATGTATCTCCAGGTACCTACTAAACAACGCAATACCCTTTTAAGTTTTAACACACTTTTCCATCTTACCATACTTTTGTTGCTATATTTTCAAAACCATAATTAATTTTTTTTTACATGCTCATGCCCATGCTTTGATTCTGAGAAGATGTGCTGGAGAGTTTCAAGGACAAAAATGGGCACTTCTTTTCTGGACAGAGCAATGATAACAACACTAGAGAAGAATGTGATATGAGAGACATGCTCAACCTTTTAAGAGCTTCAAGCTTGGCATTTCCCGGAGAGATGGTTATGGAAGAGGCTAAAATGTTTAGCTCTTCTTGCATTAAGACCTTACCAGAAAAATCTGGTGATACATATAACAGCAGTTTTTTAAAAGTGGTAATAGATTATGAGTTTCGTTTTTCTCAGAGATTAAAGAAGCACAAATCATAAACAATGTTGTACTGATCCATTTTCATTTCAATATTGTAGGTGGAATACACCCTTATATATGAATGGTCTCGTACTTTTACGAGATGGGAGGCACGAAACTTTATAGAAAAATATGAGCTAGATGATATGAGGTACAAGTGCCAAGCATAACTCTAAATCTGTTTCTTAAGATTTTCTTCAGGTTGAAGGACAAGAGAATTTTAGAGCTGGGCAAATTGGATTTTAATATATTGCAGTTTATGTACAAGATGGAGATGAAGAATCTCTTTAGGTATTTGTTTGTAAAATTAGAAGTGTTACATTCTTATAAATTAGTAATAATCTGAATAAATTTTTAAATCTTTCAATATAAATTTTATTAATAATATTTCTTGTAAACATCAATATAAGTCAATGAACAAGATATACAAAGTTTTTTCAGAATTTTCTCATTTTGTTTGAGCTCTTATTTTAAGTCAAGAATTTTTTTTCTTACTATTAACTAGTTCCAATTTTACTTTGTTTTAGTTTTGTTTAAACTATTTTTAAGTTTCTCAGTTATTGTTTGTCTTCCAAACTCCTTATTTCATTAAATCAATATTATACATAAATCTAAATCTTGAATATAGTATAATTTATATTGTTATAGATTTTTTATTTTTTAAAATATTTTGATAAATAATAATTTGTATCATAGGTGGTGGGTCGATTCAAGTGTCTCCAAGCTAATTGCAACGAGAGAGCAGACAATTGAATAATTCATGTGGGGCGTTAGTGCAGTAGATGAGGTGGAGTTTTCTAGGACTAGAATTGTTATAGCCAAAATATCGACTATTGCCACGATTTTGGATGATCTTTTTGATGACTATGCAACAATTGAACAACTCAAACTTATTAAGGAAGCCATTGATAAAGGCTGGGATGTCTCTATAATGAAAAATAAAACTACAAAATTTTAAGGCATGTATTGAATTTATTTTCAAGACTGTGCATGAACTGATAAATGAAGCTAAAAAAAGAAAAGACATGACATGATGCCTTTTATTACAAAAGCGGTACGTATACTTATTCAAACCCTTATATATATATATATATATATATATATATATATATATATATATATATATATATATATATATATATATATATATATATATATATAAAAGCCTAATCTATGTACCTACAAAATCTCACAGGGAACATAGATTTTATAGAAATGGATCCTCATGGAACTAAATAGAAGAAATATGAATGGAGTGATGGTTGGTGGATATTTATAACTATCTTATTCTTTATTTTGTCAAAACAAGAACCTTTTTCAAGGGTGGTGTTGAATTAATTTAATATCTCTTTCTATTTGAGATGAATGATTGATGTTGAGATCAATATTTGAGAATCATAAGAATAATATTGCTTATACTATCATACATTTTAAAGACCACTATACCTAAAAATATATACTTTTGAATAATTATTTTTATCACATTTTAAATGGAAATTATATTTTATTAACATATTTTTGAATATTTAAGAGGGATATTCTTATTGTTAATATATTTGCACCAGTTAAATTTCTAAACTAAATAGAATACATAAATCATGTGATACATATATAAAAACAAATTGATAACTAAAATTTATTTTGTTCTATAGTGGGTAGATTATGTTGAGGCTAACCTTGAGCACACACGATGGAAAGCAAGTGGATATGTTCCTACCTATAATGAGTATATAAAAAATCCTACAACAAGTGCAACCATTGGACCAATATTGTTGCATCTTATCCTCTTAGTAGGGCCTATTTTAAGTGATGATGCTATTGAAAAAATATTCCTTAATAAATTCAGATTTAATGAGCTCATATGGATGTGTATACTGTTAATCAATGATACACGAGATTTCCAGGTTTGACATCCTATTTTTATATAAAACAATATCTATATGGAAATAAATCTGATTATTTTTTAATATTAACGTAATTCTAATGTTGTTGAAGGATGATAGGCGCCATGGAGAGATCACCTCTGCCATTTCCTGTTATATGAGGGAGCATCCTAAATGTTTAGAACTAGAGGCACTAAATCACATCACCAATCTTGTTGAAGAATTGTTAAACAAATTAAGATGGATATATTTTAATACAAAAATTTCTTTACTTGATTGGGAGAGGATATGCTTTGACTTTAATAGAGGATTACAATTTCTTTATATATTTGGAGATGGCATCACCTATTCTCATAAGGAGGTCAACCATCAAGTATTCAATGTTTTGGTTGATCCAGTAGTGATATGGAAATGAAAAGGGTTGAGATGAAATTTTTACTTAGGAGTATATTTCAAGTTATATGTGATAATATAAATTTCTATAGTCTTATTTTCTCTATTACCAAACTTCATTTGTATATTTATTTAGGTTGATCTGCAACTTTCTATTTGATAGAAATTGGATATTATATGGATTTCATATATATATATATATATATATATATATATATATATATATATATATATATATATATATATATATATATTGCATGGATTTTGTATGTAAAGATAGTGCACTTTATCTCCAAAATTTAAGTATAATTCAATTATTTTATTGTAATGTATTCGATTGGTATTGTAGTTTTAATATTACTACGACAATGTTATATCATGCTATAAGAATGTTGCACTTGTTATCTATTTTAATGCATGATACTCATCACTAACATGTTGACGTCATCTATATCATTCATGAAAATTTCACCTTTTTAAACTTTGTTAATACAATTGAAAATAAAATATCTCTTCATTAATATGCCAATTAAAAATGATCGAAGAATTTATTGATACCTTTTTTATAAATAATTCAATATTTATAAATTCAACTCAAACTACAACCATGATGTGGATAGTAATTACATAAGATAATTAAAGAAATATAAAAATATAATGTACATATTGACAAACATTTTTGTTGAATTATCACAAATAGACACATACACCCTCAAATTAATCAACTAATGACAAGGATACACATGAAAAACTAATAAAACATCACAAACATACATGACATACTACAAACTAGTCCCACGCGCATTCTTTCATATTTAAGAAGCTATATGCTCACACAATGTTTAAGAAATGTAATGTCACATGATGTATCTACGTGTACTAAATAACACAATACCCTTTTAAGTTCTTACACACTTTCCCAACTTACCATACTTTTGCAACTAGCAAAAGCTTTATATAAAAATGTTTTATGATATGATTCTTGCTATCAAATAAATTGCTACACTTTTAACACATGTTTTTTATTACATACCTGCAAATAATTATTTATTTACATGCCAATGGCTTTATTTTGAGAAGATGTGTTGAAGAGTTTCAAGGACAAAGAAATGGGCACTTCTTCTATTCTCAACAGAGGAATGATAACAACAATACTTGAGAAGAATGCGCGATGAAAGGAATTATCAAACTTTCAAGAGCTTTATGCATCACATTTCTTGGAGAGATGGTTATTCAGGAGGCTAAAATGTTTAGCTCTACTTACCTTATGACCTATCAAAAAAATATACAGATACATGCAAGAGAAGTTTTTTAAAATAGGTAACAAATTATAAGAAAAGTTGTTTCTTTTCATTCGTTATCAAAAATTAGCAAGCCATTAGTGTGTGAAATTTCAAGATATGTCTCATATTTGTTTTCAATACAATGCACAAATTGATAGTTGAAGCTACTAGAAAACAAGGATGTGACATGATGTATTTTATTACGTATACTTTAACACAAACACATAAATATAAATATCATTTTTTTTTAAAAATCAAGAATATGAGAGAAAATTGTAAAGTTTTAGTGTTGGCTCAGACAAGAGAACATGTACAAGTATAAGGAAGAAGGCACTGCGTGCTAATAAAGTGATCAAAGAAATTAAGAGTGCAATTGCCTATATGGATGAATTGGAGCTAGAAGCTACGGAGCTCCTTAAAAGTTTTACTTAGGTTTGTTACTTGGTGGGTCCTCTGTTGTCCCTTGTGTACCATGTGTTGTCCTTTTGCTAGTTTTTGGTCCTTTGCCAACTTTTTGTCTATTTGCTAGTTGTTTTATCTTTATTTTTATGTTCTATCTATGTGGGTCTATAAGGTTCAATCTTATTATGTAATGCTGTAAAGGGTTTCGGGGTCCCTTCAAAACCTGTTTTTCACTTAATCAAAAACTACAACTAATATATGTAGCTTCAAAATCTCACATAAAACTTATCTTTTAAAAAGACCAAACCTTATAAAAATAAAGAAAAGAAACAATGATCAATTGATCAATGGTGGATACTTCTCACTCTATTACATATTATTTTCTATTAAAAAAAAAATCAAAAAGAGTAGTGTTCAATTAATTTAAGAACTCTTTCTATTTGATATGTTGATATCAATAATTAAGAACTGGAAGAAGAATATTGTACTGTATTGTCATACTTTACTAAGACCACTCTAAATAATACTAATTAATTTTTCTAAATTTATATTATTTCAATCTAATCATAAATTATATTCTTTTAACATATTTTTAAATGGTGAAGAGGTATATACTTAAAGTTAATATATTGTCACCAATTGAATTTTTTTTTGTGTGTGTGTAATGTGTGTATATCTATATATACATATATACATACACATACACATAAAGATACACATACACACATACATGTATTTATGTATATGTATGTATGTATACATATAAATACATACATACATATATATACATATGTGTGTGTGTGTGTGTGTGTGTGTGTGTGTGTGTGTGTGTGTGTGTGTGTGTGTGTGTGTGTGGATATCCACACACACATATACACATGCAGACATATATATACATATACATATACATATACATATACATATACACATACAAATATACATATGCATATGCATACACACACATATATGTGTGTGTGCATATACATATATATGTACACAAACACACACATATGTATGTATGTATGCATGTATGTATGTATGTATGTATGTATGCATGTATGTATGTATGTATGTATGTATGTATGTATACATATACATATACATATACATATCTATATCTGTATGTGTGTGTATATATACACACATATATGTATATATATGTGTATATCTGTATATATATGTGTATATGTATGTATGTGTATATATATATGTATGTATATATGCATAAACACACACACACACACACACATATATGTATGTATGTATGTATGTATATATACATGTACATACATACATATATGTATATACATGTGTATATATATACACATACATACATATATATATGTATGTATGAATACGTACGTATATACATATGCATATGCATATGTATATACATATACATACGTATATACATACATACATACATACATATATATATATATATATATATATATATATATGTATACATATATATGTATGTATATATACATACATACACACACATGTATGTATGTATGTATGTATGTATGTATGTATGTATGTATGTATGTATGTATGTATGTATGTATGACATGTACATGCATGTATGTATTTATTTATGTATGTATAAATATATACATATACATATATATTAATTTTATTATTTATTATACTATTTTAGATAAACAATTAAAGGCCATGGCTCCTTATATTAATACACATGAAATGATATAGATTTCAATGCAAGAAATGGATTTTAGAAGCCTTTAACACATATGTGTATGCATGTTAAGGCCTTGGTCTTCTAATCTGGTTGTAGCTACTTAGCTTATACTTTTCTATTGTTATTGAAATATAATCAACCTCCAAGGCATAAAAGGCTTCAATTAAGCTCAATTTCAAACAATTGATGAAATTTTTTATAACTTTTCCCTCTTTTCTCTCTTTGGTTGCCATGAGGCAACCAAAAGGAAATATTGTCATGTAAAGCCTTATAATATAAAATTGACATACAATATTGTAAGGAAAGGTGAGACCAATCATCAATTATGGTAGAGGCAAAAGATAGTGAATCTCACATTTATTTATGATTCTCCACCATCCATTAGATCTTCATGATGGATGGTTTCTCAAAGTTGTGATAGAAAAAAAAAGTTGTAAAAATCAAAATTTCAATTTCTCAAAATTTAATTTTATTTAACATAACAAAAAATGATTTCAATACTCTTACACTACATTTATAACAATACCATATATATTTTTAATTATATATTAAATTGGAAAAAATAACTCACATGTTTTTTATGAGGATTGAATACAATTATAACTATTGAAAGATAATTAACTAGATTGCTTTTATGAAATCATTTAAAATAATTTATTCATTATATACAACAAAAAGTTATAATTTTAACTAAAAATAATTAATTATGACACAATAAACATAGTCAAATATTTTAAACATAAAATCATTTTCAAAAATTAATAAAAAAAATAATTATAATTTCAACCTATGAGCTTTTTCCACACATTTTTTTAATCAAGAATAGACCTAATATTATATAATAATACCATTTCCTATATAATCTAGTATAGGATGGTCCCCTCATAGCTATCCACCTGCTTCCTAAAACATGAAGGAAAGGATTCCATCTATCATAGCTATCCATTTATTTGGAGAGATCAGAAATCTCTCAAGTTGAGTGGACCCAAACACAAATAGAGACTGTTGTCTCAATTCCCAACTAGCTGGGAACACACCCACAAAAATAAATTCAATAACACACAAGGAGACATGCAAACTATATTTGCTTTCTATTAAAATGGATGGAAATTACATAAAACGTAAATTAAAACCATTAAATCTACTGATTACAAGCTACTGGAGCTTCACAGAGCTCATTACAAATTAAATGCTCTCTTGGAGCTGCTTACAGTTAGGAGCAATCACTGCTCTCCTAAAAAACCAAACAATAAGGAGCTATCTTTCTCTAATAACAAAACACACAATAACACACAGGCTGCTGCTATTTCTATTCTTTGCACTCAATTTGAAGCTACACTTCTCTATTCTCTATGATTTGTTGATCTGCACTTTTCTGTGTGCTTCTCTAACTGGCTGACTGGAGAATGTTTTTTCTTTTTGTCTCTATGTTGTCCATTCAAAATTACTCCAAAAATTCCACTTCAAAAAACTTACCTACCAAATTAATTTCTACTGCCAATCTACAATTCACATTAAGGGTTGTTGGGATGGAGATCCTAGCCAAATCTTCTCCATGTTGTTTTTCTTTAGCTCTCTCTTTGACAAGCAGGTGGGGAGATATCCATTGGGGGTTGTCTGGTGGCCAGGACAATAAATTCCAACACTCCCCCTTTGTCCTAAGCCAACAAACTCAATCAAATCTAAATCAACTACACCTAGATTTCTCCTTAGGAGTTCAAAGTTGTCTCTACTATTGATGACTTAGTGAATATGTTTGCTAGCTGTTGCTCAGACCTACCAAATTCCAACTTTATTTAACCATTATCAATTAAAATTCTAATGAAGTGATACCTAATTTTAATGTGCTTGCTTCTTCCATGAAACACTAGATTTTTTCTCAATACAATCGATGAAACATTATCAAAAAAGATCATTGTTCCATCCTCTTGTTCTTCTTTCAAATCTACTAAGATTCTTCTCAGTAAAATAGCTTGACATGCTACTGCATTCATTGCTATATACCCAGCCTCAACTGTTGATAGGGAAATAATGGGTTGCTTCTTGGAAGCCCATGATATTAAACCCCAAACCCATATGAAACATATACCAGGATGTGCTCTTCCTATCATCTACACTTCCTGCCCAATCACTATTTGTGTAACCAATCAACCTAAAATCACTCACAACATTATACAAAATTCCATATCCCTTGGTGCCATTCACATAGCTTAGGATTCTCTTACCCGCTTGCCAATGAGTATCCTTCATATTCTCCATAAATCTAGAAATTAGACTCACTACATGCATTATATCAGGCCTAGTTGTTGTCAAATGCATTAAACTTCCAACCAAACTCTTGTACCTGATCGGATCAACACTTCTACTGCAATCTTCTTTGCTCAACTTAAGACCTACGACTATTGGTGTTGGTGCAAGATTGCTACCATGCATTCCCAGGCACTGCAATGCCATTGTATTTCATTTATCAATGTCTATTATAGTGCCTGGTAATGGACTCTGCTTACCGGTCTGTCATGTCATTTCTCTTATCAGATTTCTTATATTTTGCTCTGTAATATGAAATATGTTAACATCTAAAATATTAATTTTTGAAACTAAAACTACTCCAGTTTGGAAGATTAATTTATTTATGAATGTAGATCTTGGGATACAAGTGTGGGAATAATATCAGGAAGAAAAAGTGGTAGCTACAGGAATCTAAATGCTACCACTTTAGGACTCAGACTACTACAACTCCATTGATATCATGTATCTGTAGGTACCTACTAAAATAACACAATACTATTTTTAACATGCTTTTTGCCACCAATGTCACAAGGAATTGATGAAAGAAGAGAGAAACAACAAGAAGAGGAGGTGGAAGAATGCACGATGGGCGGGAAAGGGAGCATAGGAGGAAGCGGGCAGGGGACGGTTTCGTTGATAGATGATTCTGGTGCTGCTGATGAGGATGATGATGGCGATGGGGGAGACAATCCATTTTTCTCTATCCTCTTTCCTATGTTATGGCCTTTTCTCCCTATTGTGGAATGAGGGTTCTCTGCTGAGGGCTCAGAGGACTTGTTGGTTTGGTTTGTGAAGATGGTGGCAGGGCACCTCTCAGCTATTTTCATTGATGGCACACTTTGTGGAGGTGTGGCTATTCCGTTTCTCACTCTTGATGGATATGGATGTTGGATTCCTCTTGGGTTCTTGCAGGCCAGGTTTTGGGTGGACAACTTTGTCCCTCTTCCAGAGGTTTTTGTGGATGTTGTCGTCTGTTCGGACTTTCCACTTGGGTTGGTTTTCAGGAACTCCTTTCTTGTTCTGGGTTTTTTTCTTTTAGTGAGATCATTGTGGGAGCTTTGGTTCTACGCCTTGTTGGAGGGTGATTTGAGGTTGGTGGCCTTTTCTATTTTCTTTCCTTGTTTTCTTTCTCATGGGTTGACTACAAAGCAGTCTATTGAGGTGATTGCAACTTCTATTGAGGTGGAGTTGGAGATTGTTATTTTACTCATGAGAAATTGTAGGGAAATCTTTTGGTTGGCTGCTTCCCTTTGGCATTCTCTTTTCATCTTTTATTGTCATGGTTCTGGGAGCCATGCTAAAACCCAGTGTTTTTGGTTCAGGGAGCCGATTAAATCCCTATGGTGTGGAATTAAGTAAGTTTGGGAGATATATTGTACCCCATGTTTCTTTGGTTTGGATTAAGGTTAAGGGAGTCTATATAAAACCCTTTTTGTCTCTTGTTTTGGGTTTCGATCTTCCTCACGTGCCTCATGCTTATCTTGGACCCTATTTTCTTGAGGGTTATTCTAACCTTCTTCGTGGCTCCATGGCTTGGTGCTTTATGATTTACTATTTACATCTTGGGGCTTCTCCAACATTTCCTATTGAGGTGGGTCTGTCTTCTATGGAGGGGGAGATGGTTGTGCCTGGAGGTGCTTTATCTTCTATCGAGGTGGAGTCTGATGCTACTTGTTATGCCTGGAGGATTCACATGTTCAAGTATTTTGTGCTGAAGGTTTTTTGTGATTTTTTAAAGCTCTATCTAGTTGTGGGAGCCCTATAAAACCCACTCTAAAGGTTGAGGGAGCCTAGAAAAACCTATGTATTTTTCTCTTTTCAGGGCTAGGTTGGATGTTGGCAATTTTCAACGGCCCAGTTTGGCCAGTCTCTTTTTTTGGTTAGGTGAAGGTTTTGTTGATGTTCTCTTGATGTTTGTGCTACAAGTTAAGGGTGCCTGGGAAAACCCTGTTGGTTGGTTGAGGCTGTGAGTCAAACCCTTGTTCTCTATCTCTAAGATCTAGTTGTTTTTAGATATATTAATTTGGCCAATGTAGTTTGTATTGTTCCTTTTTTTCTAGCTAGCGTTTGGTTTAGTGTTGGCTGCTAGGTATGCTTGATCTTTTTGTCTGCAGCATCCCATAGTGGGTTTTGGATCCGTAAAAATCTAAGGGTTCTGGGTCCCTTTAAAACCAGTTGTATGGTGTTTCTTGTCCCCTCAAAACCTGTTTATCCTAATCAAAAACATGCTTTTGCCATGAGCAAATGCTATATTTTCAAGATGTTTTATAATATACTTGTTGCTATCAAATAACTCACTACAGTACACTTCTAACATATGATTTTTTTTCTATAATTAATTATATATTTTTACGTGCCCGTGCCCATGCCCTAAAGATGTTCTGAGAGTTTCAAGGACAAAAATGGGCACTTGTTCTTCAGCAATGATAAATATACTAAGGAAGAATGTGTAATGACAAAAATGCTCAACCTTTTAAGAGCTTCAAGAGTGGTATTTCCTAGAGAGATAGTTATGGAAGAGGCTAAATTTTTCAACTCTACATGCCTTAAGACCCTATCACAAAAATATGGAGATACATATAACACAAGTTTTTTAAAAGAGGTAAGTTTCTTTTTTCTACAGAGATTAGAGGAGCATAAATCTTAAATAATTTTGTAGTGAATATGAATGCTCTCATACTTTTAAGAGATGGGAGACACTAAATCTCATATAAATATATAAGTTAGGTGATCTGAGTTACAAGTATATAAAATTACTCTAAAATTTGTTTCTTATGTTCTATTCTTGAAAACTTATTATGGTGACTATTAAGATTCTCTTGTTTTCTTCAGGTTGAAGGACAAGAATATTTTAGAGCTAGCCAAGCTGGATTTTAGTATATTGCAGTTTATGTACAAGATGGGCATGAAGAATCTCTTCAATTTTTTATTTTTAAAATTAAAAATATCACATTCTAGTAGATTAGTAATAATCTGAATGAATCCTTTCAATATGAATATAATTATTATGTTTCTTTTAGGTTAAGAATTATTTTTATTCCTATTAACTAGTTGTGAGTTACTGGTGTCTATTTTTTCTTTAAAATGCATTTAAGTTCATCAACTACTATCTATCTTCTTAGATCCTAACTTAAATATCAGTCATCTTGAATATACTATAATTTATATTTCTACAAATTTATTTTTAATTTTTTAATTTTCTCATAAATCATGATTTGTATCATAGGTGGTGGGTCAATTCCAGTATCTCTAAGCTTATTGTGATGAGAGAAAGGTCAATCAAATATTTCTTGTGGTGAGTTAGTGAAACATATAAGGTGGGGTTTTCTAGTAGTAGAATTTCTATAGAGAAAATCTCAACTCTTGCCACAATTATGGATGACCTTTTTGATGACTATTCAACACTTGATCAAATTAAATTTATCAAAGAGGCCATTATTCAAGGTTGGGATGTCTCAGGGTTGAAAAATATACCGCAAAATTTCAAGATGTGCCTTGAATTTGTTTTCAAAACTATGAAAGAACTGATAAATGAAGCCACCAAAAAATAGGGACGTGACATGATGCCTTTTATTAATAAAGTAGTACATGTACTTCTTCAAACTCTTTTATATACATATTTGCATAAAATAGCTACAAAATATCATTCTTTTAAGATAAAAATTTACAAAAGATGAGAGAATTATTAAATTGTAGCGCCAATAGATACACCTAATCTATGCATTTACAAAATCTCACGAAAAAAAAAATTTATATAAATGAAATCTTATGAAAACCAAGTGAATGAAAGAAGGATGGAGTGATGGGTGGTGTATATTTCTCTCACTTTTTATTTTATGTGAGTGAAAACCTCCTATAAGAGTAATTTTGAAATAGTTTAAGCTATATTTTTTATTTGTATGATTGATAGATGGTGAGATCGAGAAATAAAAGAAGAATATTGTTTTATGTTGTCATACTTTATTAATTCCACTGTACTTAAAAATTCATAATGTTCTTAAAATACATGTTCAGTTGTATATTTCAAAAAAAAAAAAAAAAAGGACACATACACTCAGTGTTAATTTAGTGTTAAATATTAGATATTTTGTAGATTTATGTCGATCCTAATGCTCGCATCAAAACTAGTTATGAGGAGCTACCAAGTGATATATATTAAAATTAGTTTTGATAATTAAAAATCTACGAGAATATTTATTTAGATGCATTTTCTAAACTAAACATAACATATGAATAATGCAATGTATTTTTTGAAAAAAAATTAATAAGTAAACTTTATTTTGTTCTTGAATGGGAAGATTATATTGAAGCTATCTTGGAGAATGCATGATGGAAATCGAGTGGATATATTCCAGCCTATATTGAGTACCTCAGTATTGCTACAATAAGTGCAGCCATTGGATCAATGTTGTTGCATCCTATACTATTAGTAGGGTTTGTTTTAAGTGGTGATGCTACTGAAAATATGTTCCTTAATAAATCCATATTCTATGAGCTCATATGGATGTGTATACAATTAATAGATGATACTCAAGATTCTGAGGTTTGATACTTTAATTTGTTATAGGCACTATGTATACGAAAAAATGTTATTATTGTTATAATACAAACACAATTCTAATGTTGATGAAGGATGATAGGCACCATGGAGAGATTGCCTCTACCATTTATTCCTATATGATGGACCATCCTGAATGTTCAGAAGTAGAGGTGCTAAATTACATTAGCAATCTTGTTGAAGAATCGGAAAATGAGTTGAGATGGATATTTGAATCCAGATAATTCTATTCTCAATTGGGAGAAGCTATGCTTCGACTTTAACAGAGGATTACAATTTATTTATATATTTGGTGATGGCGTCACCTATTCTCATAAGGAGGTCAAGCATCATGTAGTGTCCACCCTTGATTTGACTTATTTTGACTAGAGTTGACTTTTATATTATGCTTGATATACTTATCTAGACTATATTTGATGATTTGGATGATGATTACTCATGTGCTTCAGTAACTTATTATGGATGTTAGACACTATTGGACATATGCTATTTTTATTATCTATATGGATGCTGGTACTATCATGATTAATCATGTGATTTGATGATATATGTACTCGATGGATTCTATATGCTCAATATGTGATCGATTATTAATAGATTAGATTTATAATGGTTTTGATGATGATTATGATTATGCTAACCCTACTTCATGACTACATTCGATGAGATGTTTATGAGATGTGTTTGACTATTGTTTGGTTGTCTTCATGATAGAGACGATTCCACATCACTCATTGCGAGTGGGATGTGTTATCAGGATTCTCTATCACTTGCTTGTTCTATATATGTATATGTATATGTGGTATTGTTGTTTTATGGTTGCACGGCTTTGCAGGTACCAGACATTGACTCCATCTAGCTTCACAGGTCTGAGCGTGTCTTGAGTTCCAATGGTTTATGTGGTTCAAAGATGACATGAGTTTCCCTTCACATACTCTAGGTCTAAGTTGTTCACCATTAGTAGTCAACGTCTTGGCATAATTTTCCTTGTCAGTTAGTAAGCTTGGTCTTCTTGGTATTGTGAGTTCGGTGTATGTTGGTTGATTTACTTGATTATGTTAGAGTAATTATGTGGCTCTTGATGTGTGGTTTTATATTTAGTAATGTTTATTTTAATGTATTTAATTTATTATTTTGAATATTTAATTATTTGGCATAATTAATGTTTATTGATTTTATGATTATTTAATATTTGGTAAACTTTGTCATTGTTTAATAGTTATTTTTATATTTGTGATTTAATATTAAATGGTATTTGATTATTTAATTATTTATTTGACTTTCTATGGTTTAGTATTTATTTGATATCTTATATTTATTTGGTTCTTTATTTTATTTTATTCGCTTTGGTTTATTTAAATTTCAATCCCCATTTGGATTATTTATTTAAATCTTATGTTTATTTAATTGTTTGACTTTTATTTCCTAAGTGGGGCATATGAACACATTAAATTAAAATAATAATAAAATATTCCCACTTAGCTAGGTAAGTATATTTTATATTTACTATACCTACCCTTTACTCTCATTTGCTAAATTCAAAATGGGAGAATAAATTATAATATATGGTGGGTTGGTAAAATATATTACAAAATGGAATATTTTGATTGGTCAAGATTGAGGCTATGGTGATTTTTATTTTCATTCCTGTGATGGTTTTCGAGTTGGCTATTCTTTGGAAATTTTTCCAACAAGCATTCTTCCTTAGTTTTAGATTTCTTTTCCTCTTGGTTTTGGTTGGAGCTTGGTTGGATTTTGGTTTGGCTTGTGGGAGCTCTTCTTCAACTTCATTCGATTACTTCAAGTTGCAGGTTGGAGTTCTATACCTTTGCATTTCGATTTTAATTTTTTCTGGGTGTATGCATTGTGCTTGCGAGTGTTTTGGGCTTGAATTGAAATATTATGTTATTCTATAGTTTTAATATTGTTGAAGATTAATATTTGGGGAAGAAAATTTATGTTAGAGTTTTCATATAGTTGCTGGAGAAATATATTTAGTTTTTCCTGTGCATGCCATTTTCTCAGCTCTGTGAAATTCTTGTGAAAATCTCTAGTGATAAATCTTTTTTGTATGGGAAGTTGAATGGTTATTTTTTGCCTTTGTGAGTCTTTCAGTTTGTGAGTGTTTGGATTTGGTTTCATTGGTTTCTTGGTGAGTTTTGCAGTGGTTCTGTATGTATTTTTCCATGAAGAAATTTTTATTGAATCTTGAGTTATAGTCTAAATTTATTTACCTTGTTTATACCTATGTATTCCTTGTTTCTAGGCATCTCTATTCATGTATTTTTTGAGCCCTTTGGTTAAGTGCGGATTTTATTATTTTACCCATAAGATTTCAGAGTTCTACGTAAGAAATATGTAAATGCGTTGTTTCTGTAAAAGTGTTGTTTAAATGTGTAAAAGCGTTGTTCTATTTTGTGTTTACGCTATTCTGCACAGCATAAGCGTTGTCTCATACGTCATAAGTGCGAATCTGAGAATAAATGCGATGTCTTAGGATATCTATGCATGATTCTGGAAATGTTTGCACTGTCATATGGAATGAAAGCGATGTTGTATTGGATAGAAGCGTTGTTCTATGGGATAAAACTGCTAAATTGTATGTGTTCTATGTTTTCTCATTTTTGGTCATTTTTGAGGTATTGTCTCGAGTTGATTTTTGTACTAGAGGCTTTATTTGAGGTCTGCTAATATTTTTAGTTTTGGGTTTGATAAGTTTTGATGCATTTTCAATTGTTTTGAGTACATTTACTTCTATATGTCATTGTGGATATTTCAGTCTCTCTTCCATGTTGATAATCCATGGATGTTTGAGATGATTATTATACTATTTTGGACCAGCAAGTGAGTAGGCCTTGCTGTGATGTTATCTTTTATTTGATGGCTTGATATGCCTTTGTTTATTGTTGTCCAAGAGGCTCATTTTACTATATTGAGGTTGTTTTAGTCTTGTATATGTTGTGAGACTATGTGTGAAAGTTATTGGCTGCATTGAGTGTTATTTTCATGTGTTTACTTTGGTTAGAGCCTCTTCTGATTTATTGTTGGGCCATGTTAGGAGGAGTGGGATTCCTTGCGATGACCGCGGTCACAAGAGATAGGCTTGCATGAGGTTTCTTGTAAGGATGCATGAATTTTAGACCACCAGGGCACATTGGAGTTTTCCATGATTTGTAAATAAGTGATAACCTAATAATTGATGGGTTGGGTAGCTAGATTACCTAATAAGATGATTAATTGATTTGAGCCTCATGACTTAGTCTTAGGGAGGATATTTTAGGATAAGAATGAGAAGGCTATGAAGATGGTAAGCTAATCTCCCTTAGTCTCTCATAAGTTGAGATGGCTCCACCTGTCCATCAAGATAGTGCCTTATGTTATCATGTTATTATGTTTTGAGGATGGGAAGTGATGACACTCCACGCGTACATGTGTTCCCCTTTATGATTTATGATTATGCTTATTGGATGAATTTATGTCTTGATGAGTTTTACCCCTCTGGGAGTTCATTCTTGTGGTATTGTGTGTGAGATCTTGAGAGTCCTTGTTTGGTTAGTCTATTTGGTTAGAGTGCCAAATTAAGTTAGAGTGTGTGTTGGGACCTTGTGTCATCTCCTAGCATGGGGGGTGGTTTCTTTGGTTCCACATGGTCGGGTGGTTGGTGCTTTTTAGCCATTGGGATGTTCTCTTAGATTCTTCTTCATGATGGACTATGGATGTACCTTGTAACAAATTTATGTAATGAATAAGATGAAATGCATGTAATGTAATATTCTTGTATATAGTAAATGGATTCTTGTAGTAGAAGGAGCTATGCTCATTATGTATTTATTGTACTTGTATTTATAAAATGAGTTGTAGTTGGAATTATAATTAAGACATATTTGTAATTGTACTATTGTAGAGATGTGATCTTATGAATCATGGATATAAGTGGATTGTAGTTGGAATAGAATGGATTTGTATTATGGTTCAGTTTTATTATCTCATGGAATGTTTAGAAGCAATTTAGAATGTAAATAATCTTGAAAGAAGAATATTCATAGATTAATAAATGAATATGTTAGAAGGTGTCAATTAGATCTAGTGAAGATGAATGATTCATATAGATGCATTGGTAGAAAGGAAATCAGGCATATCATGAGGAATAAGTAGTGTTGTAGGTTGCATATCTCATGGTTAGAGAATTTTTTTTATATATTGCATATAGCAAAATAACGTTGTTACAAAAAGGTTGCCCAGAGTGTCTACTTGGACCCCCTGTCCACATTTAAAAAACAATACGCAGATTGTCTACTGCGATATATACATGGAGGAATACCTTTTTCTAGAACATGAGACTATAATATTTTTTACAAAACAAAACCACCATCATCAAAGTTGCCAGCCGATTATCCTTGGAGAATCTATTCCTTTGGTGCATCTATCCACGTAGTCCATCCCCTGGGGCCCTCCATCCAGATGGCTTGTTTTTTGTCAAGAAGTTCTATGAGCATCTGTATCTGGTCTTTAACAGGGTCTCTCACTCCAGCAACCTCTACTCCCAGGGACTCTAGAGCTAGGTCTACATCTTGCTTTCCTTTGATTACCTTCCTCCATTTGTATCCATTTTCCATCTCGTGAAGGAACATCCTTGTGTTTCCATATTTTATGAACCTAAAGAATTTGTTCTTTTCTACATTCATCATTACTGATACCTGAAGGAGAATTCAGTGAAGGGTCAGTTCACAAAAAGTCTCAGTAAGGGCCCTATCTAAGCCCTGAAAGTTATCTTCATTTCTTATTTTCCAAATGTAGCATAAAATCTCAGAAGTAAGAACATACCAAAAGAGGTTAGTGTCTTTTTTTAGACCCTTAATATACCTGATTATAACATCAAGCATAGTAAATTGATTAGGAATAGCAATACCAAAAAATAACCATATTTCTTTAGCAATGCTACATTCAAAACAAATATGTCTAACTGATTCAGGAACCCTGCAAATATTACAAATATAACAGCTGTTATGATCTTTTCTGAGTGGCAACCTGTTAATAATCATAAGCCATTTAAAACACTTCTCTTTGGGAACAACAGGGCTGCTCCATAGTCTAGTAAAAACCTTCTACCATTGTTTCACTGAAAAATGTGCAAACCACAATTTTTTAACATGGGAAATTATTGCTTCATCATATGTTAATGTCTTATATATAATGCTAGCTTTAATATTAGATACAAAGATGGTATTATTCCACAAAAGTTCCTTACAACAGTCAATATCATTCTTGCATTTTTTGGGCAAGTAAATTTTCTCGCAAGCTTTTTCCATCATATTATAAGTTCATTTATGGGAGCTTTGAAGGTTAAATCTAACTCTGAGGGTATCCTAGTCCAGTAGCCTATCATCCTTAATAATGACATTAAAGCAACAAATGCCTTTAGCCACCCATGCTTTGGCAGAGCACCCCTACATAAGAGCCAATGGTTTGGAGGAGTGCAAGAGGTTCCACCAAATGGATCTACCTCCATGGATTAGCTCATTGTTGCTGAATCTATTATTGTTGATGAAGGGCTTAATACTAACCTAGGCCTTCTAGATAGACTTGAAGGCATTCAAACCTTGTACTAAGACCTCGAAGTCCCTAGCCACAAGGTCACAGAAAGGTAGGGATTTCCAAGTTTTGGCCTTTTTTGGTACAGCCTTCAAAATTTTATTCCTAACTAGAACCTTCCAAGGTTCATTCCCATCTAGTGCATGGAATATCCATTTTGCTGCAAGAGCAATTCCTTGGATTCTCAAGTCTTTTAGTCCTCGCCCTCCTAGAATCTTGCCCTTATGATACCATTCCCATTTCACAAAATGCTTATTCTTTTTACCTTTTCCATTAGACCACAGGAAGTTCCTAATGGTTTTCTGTATCTCTAGGATCTTGTAATTGGGGAACATACATACTGAGGAGTAATAGATGTTGTATGAGGAGTGAACTTTTTGACACACCTGCACTCTCCTAGTGAGTGAGAGATACCTATTATCCCACTTGTTAAGCTTTGTGTCTATCTTTTTTCTAACCCAATGCCATGTCTCTTTGAGGGATGGGGATATGGCAAATGAAATTCCTAGGTATCTGACTAATTTCTTGGGTCCCACCCATTGGATCCAAAACTGCTGTAGCCATTCAGGAGGCCGCTCCTCCCTAAGCATGGTAGAATTGCTCTATGATATTTTAGCCCTTGATATTTCTCCTAGGAATTTGATTTATCCTTCCAGGGCCTCCATATTCTATTTACTGGTTTCTATAAAGAGTGTCGTGTCATCAACAAATTCTACATTGATCAATTCCTCACCATTCAGAAGTTGGACCCCCTGAACTTTAAGAGAGATAGTAGAGTCTCTTAGAATGTAAAACAGAGCATCGGGTACAATAAAAAAGAGAGCAGGGGCTAAGGGGCAGCCCTATCTAATAGATCTACCTAGAGTAATTTTTTGTGACAGGGACCCATTAACTTCCACCTGGGCTGAAGCATCTTTGAGTAAAACCATAACCCATTTACAAAATTTTGATGGAAAACCAAATGTTTCTAACATCATCAGAATGAACCCCCATTCTACCCTTTTGTATGCTTTCTTGAAGTCTAGGAGAAACATGGTTGCGTTCTATCCTGAAGTCCTAACCCATTCCATGGCTTCCCAACTATAATTAGATTTTCTAGGATATATCTTCCTTCGATAAAGCCTGTTTGTGTGGAACAAATGAACTTAGGAAGTATATTCTCCAATCTGATCGCAAGTGTCTTGGCTAATATTTTGTAAGATACATTAAGAAGTGTTATCAGTCTCCAGTTTTTGATAAGGAACTTGTCTCCATCCTTGGGAAGTAGTTTGATAATCCCACTGTTAATTCATTCCCCTAAAGAATCAGTGATAAAGGCCTTAGAATAAAGCTCATACAAGTCTTGAGACACCCAGTCCTCATTAGCTTTGTATAAATCTACCATCAGACCATCCGGGCCCAAAGATTTGTCATTATTTAGGTTTTTAATGCCACCTTCTAGTTCTTGCAAAGTGATGGGCCCCCTTAATGACTGTGCATCCTCCTCTGAAATCTTAGAGGAGATAATCCTTCTGTATTTTCCTCTTGCCTCCCGGGAACTAGCAGAATCTTGAAATGTGAAGAGACCTTTGTAGAATTGGAAGAATGCCTCCTTGATATCCTCAAGATCCTTTATTTCTCTATTTTCTAACCAAATCCTATCAATTTGTTCCCTACACTATTTTTGTTTCAGCATATTGAAGAATAACTTGGATCCTTTATCCCCAAATTGCATCCAATGATCCCGAGCCCTGATCATGGCCCCTTCGGTCTTAGTCTACTTATGCTTTCTGAGACTATCCCTAGCCAGGGCTATCTTTTGAGAAAGTTCAATATTGCAAGGATTGTCTTAGATCTCAGCCTCACATAAGTGAAGGTTGTTAGATAGTGTTCTCTCTTTCCACCTATAATCCTTGGCTTTCTTTTTCCCTATGGTTTGAAGCAGCACCTGCCAACTATTGACATTCTGGTTCCATCTGTCCACACTAGAGTTCAATAATCTATTACTTTTGTTAAATGTCCTAACAATCTTGACAACACTCAACACATCAGAGTCTTTTAGAAGGCTAGAATTTAAAAAGAATTTATCCTTGGGAGTTCCTTGGCCCTTGGGGTAGTCTCTGAGCCTAACCTGTGAGATGATAGGATGGTGATTTGAAAGTCTAGTCAGATAAACTGTCATAGGATTTCTATTCTTCGCAAGGTCAAAGGAGAAGTGCTCTTTGTTAACATAGAATCTATCCAACATACAATAGATCCTATGCTTACCACTCTGATAGTTGCACCAACTGTACCAAATTTTGGAGTTATCTTTCTTATTGCAGAACAGGGGGTCGAACAGTTTCTTTCGGCTTTTCATTCTCTCCCAATCTAGTTTCTCCATCCCTTTCCATTCCATAGGGATGCCTCCACTTTTATCTTCCTGAGTTTCAACCATATTAAAGTCACCCCCTACAATCCAAGGAATATTCGGTAGTGCAGCGATCCAATCCCACAATTCAGTTCTCTCTCTATAGTCATTGGAGGCATATACAAAACAAATTCCAAATCTGATTCCATTATCCTCAAGGGACACCTAGACCGCTTTGTTACATGGCGAGCATCCTTGGTTCACTATGTTCTCCTTCCATTTGGGGTTAATAAGTATTCCAACACCTCCTCTACCTCTGTCATGCTTTGAGGAAACCTTGATAAAGTCTTTCCATATAAATTCTAGGTTGACTTCCAGGGTAAACTTGATGGCCTTGAGTTCTTGAAACATAATAAAATCTGTGATCTTATGCTGATTGACAAACTTTCTGACTATCTGTTTCCTATCTAGAGATTCCAAACTGCTAATGTTCCAAGAGATGCACTTCATCTTAACATGGTGTATTATTTTCATTCTTTGGATGCTTTAAACTTGTTAAAACATCTCGGGAGATCTTTCCTCTCCTCATTATTCCTTCTATTATTAGCACCCCTATTTTTGGATCCCAGAGGTCTACCCCTTCTTCTTCTAGGAATTCCCTTGGGGTTTTCATTATCCGTTCTCCATTCTCCTTCTTCTCCTATGCACTCTTCATCCTGATCCTCATCCTCAAATTTAGAAGCCTTCCTATTGTCCCCCTGATTGGGGGTCTCCGGGGTCTCAGAACTAGGATCCAATGCCTTCAACCTATCTGGAAGGTCTAAATTAACAGCATCGCTAGATAGGGGGTTAGCTTCACCAGCCTTAGGGTCAAAAATAATGACCTCAACCACACAGGTATCCTCTAATTCTACAAACTTCTTTGGGGGAATGACATAGATCATGTAAAGGGTGGGTTTAGTAGGGGAGGAAGGCTCTACCTCGATGATATATGGAGAATCTTTTGATGAATCCATCTCAAATGAAACATCCATGTCTACCAAACTTCTATGGGAAGCTTTATTCATCACCCCAGACTGGCTCCCTCCCATACTCAGCTCACCATTCACACCATCTCTATCCTTAGGGTTTCGTGCTCCAGGGTTATTATCACTAGAGGCTAGGCTAGATAATTTCATCTATGGGGGGACCTCATGAACATCATCCTCCATAGGCGATGTTAAATTGCTATCCATATTCATCTTATTAATCGCATAAGTTGAATTATTAGGACCATTTGCCCTAAATTTTTCCAAGGCTAATTATTGAGCATTTTTCCTCCTTCTTTTCTTAGGGTTTTTCCCCACAATCTGAAACTCATCCTTTGAATTCTCATTTATCTATTTTAGAGCATTTGAGATTGCAGAGTGAGGGGTGGGGACAACTCCAGAGCTACCTGAATTGAATATTTTTTCAGGTTCCTGGGGTTTAGAATTTTCTCTAGTTAAGAGATTATTGATTTTTTTACTAATGGAATTAAGGTTTTCCATGCTCGAGATGTGCTTTGCATGAACAAGTTGTTGGTTATTTGATTGATTTTGAGGTCTATCTGAACCCTTAAATTTGTTAATAATCGGGCAATTCTTGCGAATATGCCCCTCTTTCCTACAGAGAAAGCACACATTCACCCCGCCAAGGATTTCAACAGGGCATATAACAAATACAAATTCAATGTTAATGTTAACCGTTTTGGGGAAATCACAACCAGGGTTAATTGAAATCAATACCCTAGCATCCAGATGCAGAATAAGCGAGGATGAATTATCAACCCGAATAGCCTTTCCTATCGGTTCCATGATTTGGGGTATGAATCTCCACAACAGTGGAGGCACATCTCAAATTAAAACCCATCTAGGGCACAAGAGTGCAAGTATTTCCTCATTGACCGCTTCTGGCGACCATCTAGGGCACGAAATGTGCATTTTTCGACAGACCAACATTGTTTACTAAGCACTTCTTTTTGCATTTTATGATCTTTAAAGAAAATTACAAACAATCCTTTTTGAATGAGTCTACAAAATGAGACCAAATAACCTAATTTAATGTTCCATACATTTATAATCCAATCATCAATAAATTTATGTGCAGGACATTTATCCACATGTACAGTTGCAAAGAAAATTGCAATATCTCTAAGCCTATTTTTTTCCATATTAATTTATTTACACATTAAATCATTAGGAGGAATGGATATAGACTCCTGGGCAGAGTGAGGGTCCTTACCTTCTCCACAGGGGCTGCCATTAGAGTTTTTAACAAACCTCGCACCTTCATTGACAGAGGGAGATGAAAGGGTAACCACATCTTTGAATGTCTTAGCTTTAAATTGGGCATCTTTGCTGAGTTTTCTGGCACCTCCAAAAGAGCCCTCCATTAAATGGCATTGCAAAGAAAAGCAATGGTGAAGAGGACACTGGGAGAGTAGCCTGTACACAAACCAAGTTAAATGCTTACCTACATGGAGAGCCCTCGCACATCCCCATGTCAGAGCCTACAACCCTGCAACCCAGAGTCCAAACCCTAGGTCTAGTCGGAGTTACAGAGAAATTTTTTTTGCCTCTCAATCATGGTTAGAGAATTAGAATATGATGCATTAAATTAAGATGAAATATACCTATCATGGGTGTAGTATGTTATTATGGTGGTGAATTAAGCAATGATGTTGAAGTACCCTAGGGAAAAGTTAATGATCTTATGTTAATTCCGCTTGCATTATTTGATGAAATGAGAAATGATGTATGTTCATATTAGTTAATTGGTTAATGAATGCAAATAAATGGAGATGTTATGTGTTGCATTAGTTGTTATTAGATGTTAATTAAGAAAAAAAGTTATCTCCATTTGCTTGTTACTGTTTAGTTTCTTTAGGGTAATTTGGCGGGCATTACACATCAAGTATTCAAATTTGTTGTTGATCCAGTGGTGGTATAGAAACAAAAAGAGCTAAGATGAAATTTCTACTTTGATCTACGTTTTAAGTGATTAGTGGCAGTACTAAT
The DNA here is from genome assembly GCF_030272615.1 of Cryptomeria japonica. Lineage (NCBI taxonomy): Eukaryota > Viridiplantae > Streptophyta > Pinopsida > Cupressales > Cupressaceae > Cryptomeria > Cryptomeria japonica. The sequence goes on from NC_081409.1 coordinate 137,841,682, forward strand.
TTCTATAGTGACATTTTCTCTATTATCACAACTCATCTATATGTGAATTTAGATTGAATTGTAACTTATCATTTCATAGAGATAGGATATTATGTTACTTTCATACATACTCCATGTATTTTGTATGCACAAATAGTACAATCTATCTCTTGTTTGTTAGCATAATTTCACTATTTTATTATACTTTTTGATCGATCATGCAGTTTTACTAATTCTACCACAATGTTATAGCATGTTGTAAGCATGTTGCACATTTTAGTGCTTGAAACTCATCTCTAAAATGTTTATGTAGTTTGTATCATTTGTGAAACTTTCACCGATGCAAGCTTTGTTAATACAAGATAAAACAAATACCGCTTCATTAATATCCCAATCATAATAACAAATTTTATTCAATCTTGTTGGGATGTTGTGATCCAGCGAGTGTCTTGATGATCAACCATTATTAAAACTATTAATTCATTATTTTCTTTTCTTTTTTAAGGTATTTATCTCAACTAAATTTATATAATGTGTCCCACAAAAAATATAACCTCACTATTGCATCAAGCATGACATAAAACATATGGATAAATAGTAAAATCTATATATTTTCCCTACTATCATGTATGAAATATTTTGGAAAGAGCTCCATTACAAATCACATAGAATATTAAACGATCATATGGTTGTTGCAAAACATTTTACATCTCATACATAGATACACGTTATATTCTTGCAAGTTTCTTCCATAGATTCCGTTTATGCAATTCGTTCTAATTCTTTTCTTATTAAAAAAATTCCTCTATTCTTTATACTGTACATTGTTGCATTTGATATCAACACCTAAGGCCTCTTATCATGTGGTATTAAACCCATAAAGCTCTATTTGTCATATTCCTAAGACCCCATTTGACATGTTTTCCAAGGTTAAATCATTTCCAATTTGTCAATTTTTGTAATTCGCACAATGAAAAGCTTTTCAGTAGAGCTCACTTCAAGCATTTGTAACTTGCACCCAAAAGCTTTTTTCATCAAGATAAGTGGTTCATGTGATTCCTTGTAGCTAAATGAGCTATTATAAATGATTCTATACTCTCATGATATCATCTGCTATTTTTTCAAAGTAGATTTGAAATAGGCTTTGAAGAGGCTTTTGACAAATGACAGTACAAAAACAACTGAGTAGTGATCTTTGGCAATTAAAATCTTGAAACACAAGAAGAATAAAGAGAATCTAATTTATAGAGTGATACAAAGTATATCAGACTATATTCTTGTCAGGTGGCACGGTCTCATATGGCCATTTGCTTAGTTTTTGAGGAGTGTTTACAGAGCCTCTAAGCTTGTTTTGACCATTTTGCAAAGTGGTTAAAAATCAATTTTCAATGATTAAATTCTACATAATTTTTATCCAAATGAATGTTCAAGTGGTCTCAAATCAGTTTCAGGGCTCAGCTGTGTGAGAAGGATTTTTTTTAAATTGGACCCACAAGGGGAACCGACATATTCCACGAGCATTGCAGTCGCCACAAGAGGACCTGACATATTCCATGAGCATTGCAGTTGTATTCCTAAGATTGGTATGAGTGTTTAATTATTTAAAACTTCTTTGTGATTTAAATAATTGATATGCATGTATGAGAGATGAAGGTGCAGTTTTAAACAGTGCAGGGTCTATTATCCATGCCACAAACCCAGATTCATGAGTAAAGGTGGGCCCATATTTGTCTTCAAGTTATATTCTAGTAAGTTCCAAGTTGAGGCTAGGGAAACTGCAAATTCTTTAAAAGTTTGCAATGTTGTGTTGACCTCTACATATCTGTATAAATTATTGGGAAAATCCAAAGATAATAACAATGATGTGGAAGAGGCTAGGGTTTCAAACACATTCCAAAGGATTGTACCTCATGGAATGCAACACTTGCAGAGTGTGCATGATATGAAGTTTTGAAAGGCTTTGAATCTTGAAACAAATGCATCTAGCAGACATATTAATAAAACTCCACTCCTTTCCCAGCACTCTCCTATCGATGCCAAGGTGGGGATCAATGGGAGCTTTGAGAACAGGCACAAGCAGCCATGAAAGCATAAAAGATGGAGGAATTGTATCAAATGTCATAGTTTTAGTGCACTGATCTATGTGCAAGCAAAGTGTTGAATCAAAGACAAGGCGTGTGTGTTGTTTTAAAAAATGCCTCAAAGAAATGTGGTCTTACTACCTTCGAGTGGTGCATTCGACATGTATGAATGAAAGATGGAAAAGCTCTGACAAAGCATGTAAAGTGTTTAGGTATCGATTCCTAAAGGTATGATTTCATATAAATGTGAAGATATTGTTATTAAGAAAGTTGTAAGGTAAATTGTTTACCAATAGTAGGGATTTTCGTAATATTTTTAACTTACATGGAGATGAGAGAGGAAGGACATTTTGGCATTCACATGGAGATTGCTTTAATGATTTGTTATGTTGTCATTGATGTCAATAAACCGGTAATGTTATTGTTATAATGATGTTTTGTAATCGGTAGGAAGAGCTAAGTGAAAGGAACTATAAGCGGTAGGTAAGTTTGAGGAGTGAACTGGTAAACTCTACCTATTGTTTTGATAAACCCTAACCGATTAAGACTAGTGAATTGGTTATATTGGTTTATGATCTAATGATGAACGTAATGATTATGACGTGTATGCATATTGTATGAGGAGAGTTTCAAAGAATTTTTGGCACGTTGAGTTAATATTTTTTATCTTGGGACTAAGCAAGTATATTGCATGTAATGCAAAGCACGTGACGAGTTACTAAGTTCAATGAAACGGTGATCAAGGAGAGCTCGAGGCTTTTTTGAATGATGTATAGAGATTTTTATGTAATCCAACGGTCATACTTGAACCAACTTGTTTGTAATCTCTATGAGAGAATTAGGTTTTTGTTGTGTTACCGACCTAATTGATTTGTTTATAAGGTCGATGAGTTGTTTTAGTTTAAGTGTTGGCAAAGTTGAATTGAGTGCATGTTTGCCAAATCGGATGATGTATTTGCAGTTTAAGTAAAGGCAGATAGGAGCATGAAAAGGAACTGAACAAGCAAGTGAAGTGCTATTCTAACAGATCAATAAATTCCTGTTGTTTTCTAACAATTACAACAGTAAAATCCCCTAACTGGGTAAGCTCTAACAAGCTTTGTGTTATTCAAATCCTCAAACCAGGTGATCCATTATCTTGGATTCTAAATCCTTTACAAAGGTTACTCCTCACAGGGTATTTCTTCTAACAAGGAATTATGGTCAATCCCTTAACTGGGTGGTCCCTAACAAAATTTGTTCTTAACAGGAATTTTTATAAAAGCTTTAACAGGCTTGGCTCCTAACAGGACAAACTTCAAAAGAGTTCAGATAGTTATCTTGTGAGTCTCATGCCACCGTGGCTTTTTCCCATTTGGGTTTCCACGTCAAAATATTGTGTCAAGTGGGGAATGTTTTTATGGTTATGTTTCTATGGCTGAATTGCTTAACTACTTATTTCACTTTGATAAGTTATGTTAAATGGTAACAATCTAAAATAAGGTTTTAGTTATGTCAAGTAAAAGTATTTGGAAGATTGTGCATTTCAAGTTATTTACTGTTATTTGTTTTGTTGTAATAGTCAACCGGTTTATCTTGACAATTTTATTCTGACAAAGATATTGCATTTATAGTTCAGTGGTTTAACATGCCATTTTGAAAGTTTACTTGAGAGGTTATTTCTACGTAGGATGAAAGTTTATCAGTTTTTCTATCTATTGATTCACCCCCCTCTCTTAGTAGTTGACTAGATCCTTATTCTTTCATCATACCATCAATTGGTATAAGAGCTCTTCTCAGGTCCTCTAAGGCCTAAGCCTAACATCTTGAGGTAAAGATCTTGTAGAACATGATGAAGAAGGAAGGTCTATAGTTTAACAGAGTGAAATACAAAATATGGAGTGATAGAATGAAAATTTATATCAAGTCTTGAAAATCAATACTAGGAACATGTTAATACTCAATATGTTGCACCTAGTGGGATTATGACTGATGATCAAAAGAAAGAGCAACAAGAAAACAACCAAGCACTGGAGGCTATTATTAATTCTTTGTGTGATGCTAAATATATTGATGTCCATGGTCTGGACACTGCATATGAAGTATGGAAGAAACTTTAAGAGATTTATAGTGGTGATGAACATGTGAAGATTTTCAAGGAAGAGAGTCTAAGAAAGAAATTTGATGACATGCGGATGGCTGAAGGTGAGAATATCCAATAATATGGTCAGAGGATAAAATAGATAGTTGGTGAGATAAAGGGTGCTAGTGGTAAAATAGATGATGCCACAGTAGTTATTAAGGTGTTGAGAATCCTACTACCGATCTACGCTATCTGATTTGCAGCCATTCAAGAGCTAAAATCTATTGACAAAACCAAGGTAACCCTTGAATCCATCACTGGTAAGCTTACTGCTTTTGAATTAAATGGTTATGATGGTAGTAATCAGAAATTTGAATTAGCATTTAGAGCTTCTATTTGTAGCCCATCTATGAGGAAAAGTAGAGATGTTAGTCACTGCCATGAATCTAAATCTAGCATAAAAATTGATGATGAAGACAGTTTGGTTGAGCTTGAAGCTTTGTTGGCCAAGCAATTTCCCAGAGGTACGAATAAATATAGAGGTAAATTACCTTTCAAATGTTTTCCATGCAACAAGATTAGACACATAGCTGCTAACTGTCCTAATGGTGATAATGAGCACAAGCGAGAGATGTTCAAGAAGTACAAGGGAAAAGGAAAAAGTGATTGTCTTATTGGAGTTGATGGTGGTATCACTGATGAGGAATCTGATGGTGATGCTAATTAAGACATTGTCTTTGTAGCCATTAAAGAGGAGACATCTTATGAGAAAGCTTTAGTTTCTCACATGGATAATTCTGATGATCGGATCATTGATAGTGGTTTCTCACATCACATGACTAGTGACCGGAGCAAATTTCTTTCTTTGAAGGAATTTGATGGCAGAGTTGTAAGATTTGGTAATGACTCACCCTGCATGGTTAAAGGTAAGGGAACTATTTCTCTTAATGGAAAGAGGAGTGCAGATGATGTCTACTGGTTTGAAGGTCTAAAACACAATCTTTTGAGTGTTGCTCAACTCAATGACAAAGGATACCCATTGGATTTTAAGAACGGTATGTGCAAAATCTATAGGAGAAAAGGTGAACTGATTGCAACTGACAAGCAAACTAAAGGTAACCTGTTTCACCTAAATCCTAAAGTCAGCAACCGTTTAATTGCTAAAATGGATGATAGTTGGCTTTGGCATAAGAGATTTTGTCATTTAAATTTTGACAAGATTGTTAAAGTGAGTAAGTCCAAAATAGTGAGAGGTTTGCCTCAGTTAAATAAATTAGTTAATGCTCTATGTAAGGAATGTCAATTGGGAAAGATGACATCCTCAACTTTTAAGAGAAAGTCTTTTTCAGCAGAGCATCTATTTGATTTGGTTCATACAGACCTATGTGGGCCAATAAGAACTAAAAGTATTCAAGGTGATATATATTTCATGATCTTCACACATGATTGCTCAAGGATGATGTGGATCACATTCTTGAAAGATAAAATAGATGCATTTGGTAAATTCAAGGCATTCAGGGCTTTAGCTGAAAAGGAGAGTGGTAAGACGATAAAGTGTCTGAGGATTGATCAAGGCAATGAATTTACTTCTGAAGAATTCACTAGATATTGTGAAGAGAATGGTATCAAACGATAATTTTCTGCACCAAGGACACCACAACATAATGTTATTGTAGAGAGGAACAACTGGTTAGTTGTTGAAGCTTCTAGGACGATGTTGATACAAGGAGGTGTTGCTAAAATTGTCTGGAGAGAAGATGTCAGCACAGCTGTCTACACAATGAACAAAATTTTGATAAAAAGAGGTAAGGATAAGACTCCTTATGAATACTGGTATGGTATATAACCTAATGTTGGTTAATTCAAGATATTTGGTAGAAAATGTTTTATTAAGAGAGGTGACTATATTAGCAAGTTTGAGGATAAAAGTGATGAAGGTATATTTCCTGGTTATTCCACCAAGAGTAAAGCCTACAAATGCTATAACAACCGGACACTGAGAATCATTGAGAGTGTTGATGTTCAAGTGGATGAGTATCCTAATGTCTCAAGAGAAATGAGTGTGGAGAAAAAGGATGAAGATCTTTGCATTTTGTTTTTGGAACCAGAACATGTGAAACCTAAAACCGGTAAAGAAAATATTGATGTACCAGTTCAATCAGAACAGGTAGATTCAAAAGAAGAGGATGATAATGAAGAAAATGAACCTGAAGATAATGATCATGTTATTCCCAGGTATGTGAGACTCAGTCACAATCCTGAATATATTATTGGCGATAAGGATGCTGGAGTACTAACCAGAAGAAGAATTAGAGAAAATTATTGCATTATCTCCACTATTGATCCTATAACTGCTAAGGAAGCATTTGGAGATGATCATTGGTTTAAAGCTATGGAGGAGGAGCTTTATTAAATTGAGAAGAACAATACATGGACTCTAGTACCCCAACTGGTGAATAAAAATGTAATTGGTACTAAGTGGGTTTTCAGGAACAAGCTGAACGAAGATGGTGTAGTAATCTAAAACAAAGCTAGATTGGTTTACAAAGGTTATTCCCAAGAAGAAGGAGAAGATTATGGTGAGACTTTTGCACCAATTTCTAGACTAGAAGGTGTTAGAACTTTACTGGCTTTTGTTGCTCATAAGGGATTCAAAGTATATCAGATGGATGTGAAATTTGCATTTTTTAATGGAATACTAGAAGAAGAAGTATACATTGAGCAACTAGATGGTTATAATTTAACTAATAAGGACATGGTATGTAATTGCACAAGGCACTATATGGATTAAATCAAGCATCGAGAGCATGGTATGAAAGGCTTCATTCACACTTGATGAAGATAGGTTTTCAAAGAACCAGTGAAGATAGTAACATATATCCCAAATCTGAAGGAGATAAGATACTGGTTAGCGAAGTGTTTGTGGATGATATCATATTTGGAGGAAATGATGACATGAGAAATGATTTTGAAAATGAAATGAAAAGTGAGTTTGAAATGCCTCTAGTGGGAGAGATAAAAAAATTCATAGGTTTATAAATATAGTAAATGAAGAGTGGTATTTTCATTGAACAGTCTAAGTATGTGAAGGAGGTATTAAGGACATTTGGTATGAGTGACTAAAATCTAGTTGGGACACCAATGGTTACAGGTTGTAGGTTGTCTAAGGAAGATGATGATACATTTGTTGATGAAAAAGAGTACAAGTCAATGATTGAAAAATTGCACTATGTTGTTCACAGTAGACCGGATACAGCTCATGCAGTTGGTCTAGTTGCTAGATTTCAGAAGAATCCTAAGGAAACACATTTAACAGCAGCTGAGAGGATATTCAGATATTTGAAAGGTACTGTTGACTATGGATTATGGTATCCATATGAAGGAAACATTAACTTGAAGGTGTATACAGATGCAGATTGGGCAGGTAATGTTGATGACTAGAAAAGTACAACTGGTAGAGCATTCTTTCTAGGAGGAAGACTTGTTTCATGGAGTAGCAAGAAACAGAGTTGTATTTCACAGTCTACTGCTAAAGCTGAGTATGTTGCAACCTACATGAATTGTACCCAGGCTATCTAGAAGAGACTTATTTTGGAAGGTTTTAAGATTAATTTTGTAGAACCTATAAAGATCTTATGTGACAATACCATTGCCATAAATATTCAAAGTACCATGTCTTGCACACACAAACCAAGAACATTGAGTTGACATATCATTTCTTGAGGGAAAAAGTACAGAGTAAAGATGTGATCTTAGAGCATGTTTCTACCAAGGAGTAGCTTGTAGATATCTTTACTAAAACTCTGCCTAAGACTACTTTTGAGTATCTTAGAAGTCAGTTAGGGGTTCTACCCCTTCATGAGGTCAATTAAGCATGATGTAGATTACATTAGTCCCGAAGCTGCTTGCAAAATTTTACAACATGATTGGTGTAGGAGTGGAGTTATTCCATAGGCAGAGCATCAAGTTACAGATCATTGGTGTTGATTAGTGAGTTTGACATTGCATGTTTTAATTTCAATTTGGCATTGTTGTCAAAGGGGGAGAAGAACCAATGACAAGATGAAGACAAGGAGAGTACATGGTAAAATGTAAACCAGGATTCCTATTGACAATCACAGCAATCAATGGTATTGATATTTATATTGCCATCAATGCCAAAGGGGGAGATTGTTGGCATTTGCATGGAGATTGCATTAATGATTTGTGATGTTTTCATTGATGTTAATAAATTGGTAATTTTCTTGTTATAATGATGTTTTGTAACCGATAGAAAGAGCTAAGTGAAAGGAACTGTAACTGGTAGGTAAGTTTGAGGAGTGAACCGGTATTGCTAAGTATTGGAGAGTTGAATCAGTAAATCCTACCTGTTGTTTTGATAAACCCTAACTAATTAAGTCTTGTGAATTGGTTATATTGGTTTATGCTCTGATGATGAGCGGTAATGATTATGACACGTATGCATATTATATGAGAAGAGTTTCAAAGAGTTTTTAGTGCATTGAGTTAATATATTTTATCTTGGGAATGAGCAAGTATATTGCATGTAATGCAAAACATGTGATGAGTTACTAAGTTTGATGAAGCAGTGATCAAGGAGTGGTCGATGCTTTCTTGAATGATGTGTAGAGATTGCTATGTAATCCAACGATCATACTTGAACTGACTTGTTTGTAATCTCAATGAGAGAATTAGGTTTTTGTTGTGTTACCAACCTAATTGATTTGTTTATAAGGTCGATGAGATGTTTTAGTTCAAGTGTTGGCAAAGTTGAATGAGTCTGTGGTCGCCAAATCGGATGATGTATTTGCAGTTTGAGTAAAGGAAGATAGGAGCATGAAAAAGAACTGAACAAGCAAGTGAAGTGCTATTCTAACAGATCAACAAACTCTTGTTATTTTCTAACAATTACAATAGTAAAATCCCCTAACCGGGTAAGCTCTAACAAGCTTTGTGTTATTCAAATCCTCTAACTAGGTAATCCATTAGGTTGGATTCTAAATCCTTTACAAAGGTTACTCCTCATAGGGTATTGCTTCTAACAAGGCATTATAGTCAATCCCTTATCCGGGTGGTCCTTAATAGGATCTATTCTTAACAGGACTTTTTGTAAAAGCTTTAACAGGCTTGGCTCCTAATAGGGTGAACTTTAGAAGAGTTCATATATTTATCTTGTGAGTCTCATCATACCATGGTTTTTTCCCATTTGGGTTTCCACGTCAAAATATTGTATCAAGTGGTGAATGTTTTTATGGTTATGTTTCTATGGTTGAATTGCTTAACTACTTATTTCACTTTGATAAGTTATTTTAACCGGTAACAATCTGAAATAAGGTTTTACTTATGTCAAGTAATAGTATTTGGATGATTGTGAGTTTAAAGTTGTTTACTGTTATCTGTTGTAATAGTCAACTAGTTTTTCTTGACAGTTTTATTCTGACACAGATATTGCATTTATAGTTCAGTGGTTTAACTTGTCATTTTGAAAGTTTACTTGAGAGGTTATTTCGGAGTAAGGTGAAAGTTTATCAGTTTTTCTATCTATTGATTCAACCCCCCCCCCTCTCAGTAGTTGACCGGATCCTTATTCTTTTATCATACCATCAGGAAAAATGTCATCAACAAATCAGATGTGGAGAAGAGACATGTGCTAGAAATAAGAAAAATCAGGAGCTTTTTCTTCTTTTTATTCTTCTTCTCTTCTCATTTTGGGGGTTCCTACATCTAGTTTTCTAAGAAGATGTAATTGTTTGTAGAGGGTAGCTTAGGGCTGGTCTTTTCTTTGAATTTTTAGTTTCAGTATGTTGTAATTAAGCTAGTGATTATGATAGGCAAACCAGTTTGCGCAATATGAATAAATATATGCATCTTTCTTTTGAACCTCAATAATCAAGGATTTGCAGGGTTCTTGTTGCACATTTGTTGTAATAGGTGTTTGGTTGAAGGGTCATGTTCAAGGTAAATGTTAAATTGGCTTTCAGTTGAAATATTGAAGAATATTGTATTGCTTTTATGATAAATAAGTATATCATTAGCATATTCATAAGAGATCTCACCTTTGTAATGCATTGATGGTTTTGAAGATCATTGGTTGTATGTTATTGTCACTGTCATGGGTGGATATTTCATGTTGACTCTGTTAATGGATAACGGACTGGTTAATTGGGTTTTTATATGTAAATCCTAGATGGACCAAATCTCAATTTAAATTAATCTTTCTGTTAACTCTTTCCTCTTTTACAATTTATTCTAAATTATTTATTCTCATATTTTCTCAAAGACAAAGTGAGTGAGATTGAGCTTGAATCTGAAGTAATGCATAAACTGTCTTACGAATCTAAGAATAATCCATCTTCCATAGGCCTATAGGTTGCATTGTTGTAAGGTTGTTATCAATGCAAGCCCAAAATAGGAACACCCTTCTGAGTATGATGGAATGCGAAGTGAAGAAGGCTATGAAAACCTTATCATGTTGCATTTCCTTGTCTTCAGCCTATCAATAATGCAGGTTATGAACTCTAGGTTTTCAATCCCCTATCCTAGAAGTTTTATTTCTCCTTAGGATTGGAGGTATCAAGAAAAAACACCAACAAAGTCAAAAGACACAAATTGAATTCTCCTCTAATGTTTAATCCATCGATCTTAACATTCACCTATTGACTCTAGACAACTATCATGCCTAACTGTACAAATTTACACAAATCTTGTGGTATAAAGCGTAATAAAAAATTTTAACTAAATATCTAAAATGTATAATGAAGTATGAGTAATTTTATCAGAGGAACATATTAAATAAATCAAAGGTGATCATCTCCTTACATTTGGAATATGTGAGAATTAGGACACTTTACATTATCATGTTGTTATTTAAACCCAACCTTTGGCTAATCCTACTTTTGTTTTGATAGGTGGGCCTATAAAATTATTGAAAAGGCTATACATTTAGTTACTGATCCTATGATATTTTCCCACACTTTCTCATATTATTTTCATTTTAGTACTTTTATTTCTATTAAAGTAATTAATGCGTATAATTTAATAGATGCTTATGGTATTCTAAAATAGGATTATGTAACAATGGAGTAGTATTCTTAAAAAATAATAAAACATTAATTTTTGTCTCTCTCCCAAAGGAAGGAAAGATAGATCAATGCAAAAGCTAAATTTGAAGTAAAATGTTGAATTGATAGAATTTACCTCAAGCTTGATGAAATCAATGATGAAGTAAAGATGTTTGGATAGAACCCTTAAGTGTTGAGGCAAAAATTTGAGAAGAAAAGATAAATCATGAAAAATAACTTGTAAGATGATTGTTGTAACTGTAATGGTGGAAAAATGGTGAATGATAGATCAAGAAAGAAACTACCCTTTCCCTGAAAGAGAGATAAGAGTTTCGCTATTGATTACCATTCAAGCACTTTTCCCTCTTCCTTGTTTGAAATGGAAAGGAATTGATTGAATTATGTAATGCAAAAGTGACAAAGAACTGATTATAACTTGAGATCGAAATATGGGACAAAGTTGTGCACTTGGATCTGGCAGTAAAATGTCGAGACAAAGTTGCCCTACGAATTTGAGGGAATGTACATGATCCTTCGAAAAAACCATGAAATGAAAAAAAAAATTATGCCTCTGCAAATGAAGCTCGAATCTGAAAGTACAGTTGTGCACCTACAACCTACACACAGAAAAGAAACAAAAATGGGTTGGGATTGGGAGTTTTCCTTTATGTCAAACCTCAGTTTTGGAATTAACCAAGTAATGAAAGAAAGTACTTGCAAGTAGTTGTAAATGAAAGACTAATTTGTAAATCACTTCAAGGGAGGTTGTAGTAGCAATATTCATAGAATGCTTGTGTGGAATTGAATGTTGAAATCAATCTCCTCTTCAATGGTTGAATCCTTGACTTGAATGCAACACCTAGCCTTGAAGGGAGACTTAAGAATACTCAATGTTGGAAAAGAATGCTTGAATGCTTGATCACTTGTGCAAATTGAACATATCCAACTTCAACCTATCGAAATTATCAAACTCCAACTTATGCAAATGAGAGGATAGATGCTCCTTAAATACATGTTAGTGGATTTGAATTTCATCACGGGCCGACATCAAGGGAGTTTCCCACCCGAGGAAAAACCAGCAATGCAACCCTTGGAAGGGTCCTGCCCCAAAATAGGGTAGGGACAGGGGCGCCGCGTCCCTTTCCAAGGGGGGATAGTGGTGCCACACCTCTATCCTACCCCTTTCTCCAAGGAAAAGTGTGGATGGGGTGATGCAGAGGCCAAAAAAGAAGTTGTTTCAACAAGCTAAGAAATCTTCGTTCTTCGATTAGGCTTGAGGATTTGAACTCGCATGCATGAGGACCTTAATGCCGTAGAAAATTGCTAGGGTCACAATTTTATGACACTACATTAGCCCCCACTTTAGCAGGAGTATAAGCATATGCCAATACTGCTAGTAAAGTTTAAGGAAACAAGATTGAAAGACTTTTAGCACATCAAGGAGGCAAGATGTGTCAAGCCCCCAGTGGACTTAGGATCTTCCGACTTCAATTAACAAAGTAAAATGGAAGATTAAGAAGGGGAGAACCATGACTGCAAGTAGAAAAGTTCCCTTCACTATGAGTGATGAAAGTAAGGATACCAAAGATTACAAAGCAAAACAAAGTTCACTAAGTAATTATAAGTATCACAAGAAGGAAAGTATGAGCAGAGTGTATACCCCCACGTTAAAGCGATTGCATGTGCTTTATCATGTGAGCAATTTATTTAAGGTATGATACCCCCAAGAGAGAGAAGGAAGGCAGTACATTATCACAAGGATTTAGCCCCCAATCGAGGTATAAACCCAAGGATAATGAACACAAAATATGAGATAGTGTCACTTTTCTTGGGGTCAGTATGTTGTATGATAACTCATGTATATCATGTATGTATATGCATATAATAATCTTCATTCCCCAAAGAAGGACACTACCTTAGAAGAAAGGAAAGAGAAGATGTCTTTAGAGTCAACATGAAAGAGACCAAGAAAAGATCTCAATGCTTTGCATCATCCCCAAGTAGACATTAAGAGAACAAAAGAAGAATATGGATACACATAGAAGAATGGTCACAATAAAGAAAGAAAGGAGAGGGAGAAAAATCTATAGTGATTATATTGCTAATCTAGCATGACATCCACCTCTCAATCTTGCTGATGACTATTTCACGAAGGTGAGAAACATGCTAGAGGAGCGAAATCGAGCACAATAGATAGAGCTATGACAAGATCCAAACAAGGACTATGCTCATTTTATCAATCACTTTGTTTAAATCTAGGAGCTAGGATTAGGACTTGTGAAAACTAATCTGATAAATGCTTGTCTATGTCAACATATTCATACTCACTATCAGAAGCATTATGAGTTGTATTGCCATTATGAATAACATTTTCACCCATTTCTTTATCAAAGTTTAGAGAAAGAGGAGAAAGAACACAAATAGGAGTAAAACCATCACATGTTTTATGCAACTTATGATTTGGAGATGTTGGTTGAACATATTGCTTAGGAGAAAAGAGAATCATGTCAACTGTGGGAGTCTGAGGAGATTGAGTATTGTGATGGATATATTTACGAGATCGAACATGACATTTTCGTTGACGTTCTCTCGCACAATGATTTCGTCGAGTCTTAGTGGAAGGATTAGAAGGAGGAGGAACACTTGAAAGAGTAGGAATGTTTCTCTCCTTGACAGTTGAAGGTTTAGCTTGAGGTCTTTTTGGTTGAACAATAGGAGAAGCTGGCCTCTTCTCTTGATAAGAGAAAGGAGGTGGAACTGTGCCATAGAAAGGAGGTATATTAGGTGTAGGAAGGAGACCAAGTCCATCATGAGGAGGAGGTATAGGTCTAATATTAGGAAGAATATTGGTGTTTTCCTTAAGAGAAAGTAAAGTCACATCCATAGGTATAGGTGGACGATATTCCTTAGGAGGGAGATTAGTTCTATCTGAGAGGGGAAGAACCTCATTTTGAAGAATAATAGGAATGTCAAGTGTTGGAGAAATAGGTTGACTTAAGGATAATATCATATTATTCTTCCATTTTTTATAAGATTGAAAAAGAGCATCACTCCTTGATGGAAGATATTGAAATCATTTAGGCCAAAAGAAATCAATAGGAACATTGGGGCTTCTTTTAGATGGACGAGATAAGCTATGGTTCACGGTTATGATTTCTCCATTGTAAGAAAATTTCAGAAACTTGTGGATTGGAGAAGCAATAGCCTTTATGGAAGATAGCCAAGGATAGCCCAACTTCACACGAAATTGCTCAGAAGATAGTATGATAACAAAGTCAACATCCATGGATTTAGTATGGAATTCAACAGGAAGGGTGATAGAGACAATGGTAGGACAAGAGAAGCCATCAAATAACTTCACAACCACATTAGAAGCATCATAGATTATTTTTTGCAATCGTAAAGTGAAAATATACTCTTCAGTTATGAAATTAACCACGCAAGACGGATCAATCAGGGCACCATGGCAAGGGATATCTTTAACCTTCACAACTATGTATAAAGGGCCACCGGGTGCTCTAATGGTCTCACTAGGGTTTAATGTAATACAAGGATCCTTAGCAATATCTTGTGTTTCTACCATATTAACCAAATTTGGAGCCATAAAGGTGAATTTTTTAGAAGAGAGAGAATTAGGCACAATCTCAATAATGTTAGAGGTATGAGATGGCAAGCGATCAGTGAAAATATTAAGATTTTCATTAGGAGGAGAAACTAATTTATTCCATTTATCATTCACAACTACCACCGATATAGTATTATTATCAATCAAGTCTTGAATCTTATTCTTCAATGCAAAATATTTTTCAATATCATGACGAGGTTGACAATGAAATTGGCAAAAGGAATTGCTATCAAAATAAGGAGATGCAAGTTTGGAAGGATCAATTTATTTTATAGGAGGAAGTTTTATAACATTTATGTGCAACAAATGAGACATAATAATATGTAAAGATTCATTCAAGGAAGTAAACTATCTTTCTCTTTGGAAAAATTTATAAATAGAAAGCACGCCTATTGTAGCATTCACATGGTTGTTGTTGATTGGATCATTGAACTTGAGGAAGCTTTTTGTTGGTTTGAACTTCACAAATGGTTGTTGAATAGTCTCCCCCTTATCACTAAGAGCCATAGGAGTGGATTGCTCCATTTGACTCACAACCAGTTGATAATTGTGGAATGTTGTGCACAGCTACGGAAAGGAAGTAAACTCAGACAAAAGAAGTTTTTCCCTGATATCTTTTTGTAAATTAGAAATGAAAATTATTTGAATATCATTATCAAGTACATAAAAAGAAATTTGAGCACACAAATTCTTATATCTACCTATGAAATCATTCACTTTTTCTTTAACACCTTGTTTAGAATGCATTAAATCAGTCAAAGTGATTTTAGGACCAATGTTGTTTTAAATTTGTTGGATGAAAGCATTTGGTAGTTGTTGAAAAGAAGTGATAGAATAAGAAGGCATAGAGAAATACTATTGTAAGGCCTTATCTCTTAGTGTTCTTGTAAACAATTTTTTAACCAATCGTTGATCATAAGCAAAATCAGTACACAAGGTTTGAAATGTTTTGACATGCGTAAGAGGATCACCTTTTCCATTATAGAGTTACAATTGAGGGATCTCAAAATGTTTAGGTGGCACGACTTTAACAATATCAAGAGAAACTGGGCACACTAAACTTGGATTGACTCATGGAAGCAATTTGTTGTTCCAAGGAAGACATGATTTAAGCAAGATTGTTAATTGTCATTTTGGTAGAAGAATCAATGTTAGACATAGGTGATTGAGAAGGTGGTGTGATTTTAAATTGAAAGAAGGCATGGATTGAAAATAAGGTGGTGGGACATTATGATAAATAGGCATTGGTGATGATTGGGTAAGAAAATGGACAGTTAAAGGAGGAATAAAGTTTTTAAAAGAATTGCTCCCTTGTGTCACATTGATTGGTTGAGGAATAATAGGAACACTCATGGAAGACATAGGTAACAATGGAGGATTAAATGAAGAAGAGGTATTTCCCCCATTACCTATGGTTGTAGGAATGACATTTTGAGTTGAAGTGGCCATGATGTTGGATGTGAAAGTAGGAATACTAGTCATAGGATTAGTCAAAGGAATAGAATAATTAACTTGTGTTGAAGGTTGTGAGTAATCTAGGGTTTCTGCACAACTCTTGATAGGCATGACATTAGAATCAACAATATATGCAATGCCACACAATATATCAATTCCATTCTTATGACTTTGAAGCATGCTCTTAAGACCTTCAATTAATGGAAGAACCTCACTATTAGGGTATTCTTGGGACATCCATTGTTGAAAGTTGTCAAATTGATTGTCCAATGTGGAAAATTGATCTAAATAAAGCCTAGTTAAAGCTTCTTCTTCATCATGGGATTCATTAATGGGTTGAATAGGCACATGATTAGGATGGGAAGAATTAGCATGATCCTCATTAAAGAAGTCACCCAAATTAGGCTCCATCTCCTCATTAATTAAACCTTGGGAAGCCTTAATTCTAATTCTTCATCTAACGGGGATAGGATAGGTAGGACTAATAGTGGTAAAACTCGTGCACTAGAGGGAAATTTTGAATTTTGAATTGTGGAACAAAGCCTACAAAATTTAGTAATGCAAAATGGAAGGAAATAATGATTACACAATTTGAACTTTGTTGGAGGAAGAGGATGACACAATTTCCAAAAATGAAAGGAAATTGGAATTTTAAAATAATTTTTTTAAAAATCAAGGCAGACTTTAATTGACCTCTTAATTTTAAAATTTTTCTTGAAATTTGAAATGTTGAATTTTGAAGGTATTTCCAATTCTAGAGGAATCAAAAATTGATTAAATCAACCAATCTTCCGGATTTAAGCTATTAAATACAATCATAACAATCTCTCGAAATTTTGAGAAAAAAGTCGAGGACCGTGGCGGGAATGCTTTGGTCTGACCAACTTTTTCTGAAATTTTCAAGGATGGATATTACGATGATTTTAAAGCTAACCCCAAAAAATTGGCTAATTTTATGATCTCTAGATGGGGGAAATGAAGGCGCAAATGTGAAAATAGAACCCTATGAGGGTTTTGAAGAAAAAGAGGAATTGGATTGTAATTTTGAAAATAGTCAAACCTAATGGATAGGGACACCTTGGAAAATGTTTAGAAATCAGAATGTAAATAAAATTGATTTGGAATTCACACAAAATCCAATTAATTTTTAAAATTAGGGTTTGATGACCTAACCACTTAATTTTGAAATTTGAATTTTGGGAAAAATGGTGGAAATTGAAAATTTGAATTGTAGGATTGGACAAAAATTTGAGAACAATCATAAATTTGAAAATTAAATTGAAATCCAATTTTTACACAAGTTCAAGATGATTTTTAAAAATTAGGTTTTTAACAAGTAACCTCTCAATTTTGTAAAATTTAATTGCAAATTGAACAAGACAAACAAAGCATTTTTCAGATCTAAGATAACCTTAAGCAATTTTTACAAATCACAAGTTCAATTTTAAATTGAAAAAATAGGGTTTTGAATGTTTTAACCACTAAGATTACAGAAAGTTAAAACTTGTAAATGCAAAATATGCAATTTTGTTCAAAGGAAGTCATGCAAGATGTCAGGTTCACTAAAATGTAATGGTGGAAAAATGGTGAATGATAGAGCAAGAAGGAAACTACCCTTTCCCTCAAAGAGAGATGGGAGTTTCACTATTGATTACCATTCAAGCACTTTTCACCATGTTACATTAGGAAGGGGAGAGAATAATTCACTATATTCAATCTCTCCAGATGAAGATGGTAGATTGAATTTTGAATGAATTGGGAATGTTAAGTTGATCCCTCTTCCTTGTTTGAAATGGAAACAAATTAAATTATTTATGTAATGAAAAAGTGACAAAGATCTGATTATAACTTGAGATTAGAATATGGGATGAAGTTGTGCACCTCGATCTAGTAGTAAAATGTTGAGACGAAGTCACCCTGTGAATTTGAGGAAAAGTTTCACAGACCATGGTGGGAATGTACACGGTCCTCCGAAAAATCCGCGAAATAAAAAAGGGTTTTTTGCCTCTGCAAATGAAGCCTGAATCTAAAAGTACAGCTACGAACCTGTAACTAACACATAGAAAAGAGAGAAAAATGGGTTGGGATTGGGGGTTTGACTTTAGGTCAAACCCCAATTTTGGAATTAACCAAGCAATGAAAGAAACTAATTGCAAGTAGATGTAAATGAAAGACTGAATTGTAAATCACCTCAAGGGAGGTTATAGTAACAATATTGATAGAAATGCTTGTGTGGAATTGAATGTTGAAATCAATATCTTATTCATGGTTGAATCCTTGACTTGAATGCAACACCTAGCCTTGAAGGGAGACTTGAGAATGCTCAATGCTGGAAAAGAATGCTTGATCGCTTGTGCATCTTGAACATATCCAACTTCGACCTTTCCAACTTATCCAACTCCAACTTATGAAAATGAGAGGATGAATTCCCCTTAAATATATGTTAGTGGGTTTGAATTTTGTCATGGGCCGACATCGTGGGAGTTTCCCGTCCAAGGCACAATCAACAATGCAACCCTAGGAAGGGTCCTACCCCAAAATAGGGTAGGGATAGGATTGACATGCCCCTGTCTTGGGAGGAAAAGGGTGCCATGCCCCTATCCAAGGGGGGATAGTGGCATGATGCCCTTTTCCTACCCCTTTCTCTAGGGGAGAGTGCGGACGGGGTGATGCAGAGGAAAAGGAATGAGTTGTTTTCACAAGCTGAGCAATCTCCAATCTCTTATCAACATAGAGGATTCAAAATCGCATGCGTGAGGACCCTAATGCAGTCAAAAATTGCTAGGGTCATAATTTTATGACACTACAGTAACTTTATTCTTTGTAATACTCAGATTTAGGAAATTCTCTGATATAATAGTTGCTATTGGAAGTGATTAGGATTGTGGATGGATGAAAATAAATTAGGAAATATGCTCCTATATAGAGTTCCAAAAGTATTTCATAAGTTAAGCTATGGTTAAGAGAATGAAAGGAGTACTATTGAATGTTGTCTCAGAAGAACAAAAAAAATTTGTTCCAAGGAGACCTATTTTAGATGGAGTAGTTATTTCTCCAAAAGTAATGCATTATTTACAAAGCACAACTAATATAGGTATGATGATGAAGATGTACATTCGTTAATCCTATGATAAGATGGATTGGATATTTGTAATGATGGTGTTGGAGGCCTTTGGTTTTAGTGGTGAGTGGCTATATTGGATTTTGAGGTTGAATTAGGGTCCCAAATATTTACACTTAATCAATGGATCTATTAAAGGTTTCTTTAAAACATATAGGAGATTGAGACAAGTGGATCCCCTATCACCCTTTCTCTTTCTTATCATAGTTGATGCTTTTGGTAGAATAATATGTTAGGTGATAAAATATAACAAGTCAAGGCATTTTGAAAATTACAAGAAACTGCTTCACCCCCCCCCACCCAATATCACATTAGAAATTTGTTTATGACAAAATTCTCTTTGGATACAAAGAAAGGAAAGAGGGAAAAAAACAAAATAAATCCTACAATTATGTTCTAGAACATTGGGTGAAGAAGTGGGAAGGGAGAATTTAAGAATTCATTTCTTCTTCACCCATGTAAGGAAGGAGTAGGATATTATGAGAGTGTTGGGGTATAAAAAAGTACAACTATGTTTTTGTTACTTAGGGGTACCCTAAACTAAGTTTGTTAAATCAAACAAACTCTAGGATCACATGAGAGCAACATAAGCTAGGAGGATGTCTCCATGGAAAGGATAGTGGTGTTAATGGGTATGAAGGATCACAATATTGAGAGTCATAATAACAACATTCCCAGATATATAATTTCTTGTTGTCCCTTCAAAGTAGAGGCCAACCAAAACATGGGTCAACTTATGAAGATTTTTTTTTTGGCAAGGGAATGAGGAGAAAAGAAAAAATGTTAATAGTGTGGGATAAAAGTTTCTAGCCAAGAGGGGTTGGAGGTTGTGGAATTAAGGAAAAATTATTAAAAAACAAATCTCTAGTGGCTAAGCTAGTATGGAGGATGCATAACGAGCCACAAAAAAAGTGGTAATAGAAGTATTTGAATAGCAAAATGGGATCTTGCATTCTAACCACCTCAAACCTTCCAGGTGGGTCAAGTATTTGGAATTTTATATTGAATTACATGCATCTTATTATGGACTCTCTAACCTAGGATGTGCATGATCAACAATGCTCTTTTGGGAAGATTCATGGTTTGTTTTTACATTTTGGATGAGATATTGAGAGCCGATAATGTCAAAGCCTTGTTACAATAGAATTTAGGGAAAATTTGTTTGAGATCATATCATCAAAGAATATAAAGATAGAATTAGATCATGGAAATTTAAATATTTTGATAGAATGGATTTTCAAACATGAGAATTGAACTAAATTAACAATGTTTTAAGGGACAAGAGAGTAAGTTTAGAAGAATAAAAAGATACTTTTGGTCAAGGAAAAAAAAGGTTTTGAAGGGACCCTAAAACCTTGAGTACAAAGAGTTGTAGACAGATAAACAAACAACCAACCAAGAATTTGGAATTCATGAAGTTTCAACTATCCATAATGATTTGTTGTTATTATTTTGGATTCAACTATGTAGATTCGACATAGTCGAATACAAAAGAATAAAAAACAAACCAACCAATAACTCAACACTGAAAAAAAACCACCAAAAGATGAGCTCCTAAAATAGCAAGCCAACAAAAAAATTAGAAAACCTAGTACAGATTGTTCAAGGCTTCAACAATCTCATCTTCCATCTAATCCATATTCAGAGTCAAGTTTGTCAAATCTTGTAATTCCAACTTCTCTTTCTCTCTAGTCTTCTTGATATGCCCATGGGTCCTCGCTAATGGAGAGTCATTGTCATCCTTAGCTAGCTTTTTGTACTCCTCCAAGTATAGATCAATGACAATATTGACCTTGTTGGCCATCTGGTGGAGTTGATTATGTGTTGCATTGATGTTTTGTCATTGATGTCAACACTATCTATTTGGATGCTTTACCGACACCCTTTTGGTCCTGGTAGGTTGAGTGGTTTCTAGTTAACTTGGATCTGGCAGGCTCTGGTATGATCTAATGATGGAGTTGGCTTGTTCATGATGCCTATGTTCATACTTGATCATTTAGTTTTGGTCTAGTGATTGGATGTTGTCCTGCTTCCTGAGAAGCTTGATTTCTGGTTCCGGTGAGGGTTTCGCCACCAAATCTTTTGGTGAAGATCTTTAATGAAATGACTAAGTAATGTTGGCATAGCTTCTAATGGAGTTTCAAGATGCTGCTAGTGATCTTGTTTGAGACTTGGAGTTTGAAGATCTTTGTTGAAGTGTGTGGACCTATACATGGTCCTGATTGATCTAGGTTATGGACCGACATTGACATAACGTGTGGATAGGACCTATTGTTGTATTTTCAGGATGTCTTAAGTGTTGGATATTATTTATTTGGCCTAAGGCCAACATGGTTTATAATTATGTAATTGGTTTATTATCTGGTGGCCAACCTGATTGTTTATGGTCAAGGGTTTGTATATATGGCAGCAATTGATATATCTAAGAATCTGGTACTTCACTCTAAAACTAAACATGTTTCTATCAAATTAAAATTTTTGAAAGAGAATGTTGAAGAAAAGGAAGTGAAATTGGTTTATGTGAATACTAAAGAGTAGATTGCAGATATTTTTACTAAGCCTTTGCCTAAGGAGACTTTTGAATATCTCAGAGAGCAGCTTGGGGTTATACACCCACAGGTAGAGACTTAGACCGTTGATGTTTGTCATCAAATGACAAAATTAATAGATAAATATTTATTCCGGATTTGATGAGGAGAGATACTTCTCAGGGGAATTAGTTGGTATTTTGTAATGAGTTGGTATTTTGTAATAAGTTCTATGAACTGTTTTATTTGGTTTTTGTACTGCTTTGGCATTTGATGTCAAGGGGGGAGAGATATTATGGAAAAACACATTTTGGGGAGAGATTAGATTATTCCTAAGGGGAGAGACATTATGTATTTTGATTTGTTGTTAATGATCTCTTTGGGAGATTGTTGGTTTTTGGTTTTTGGCATTTGTGTTTTGGCACTTTGATGGTTTTTCAATGTGTGCACCAGTGGTATCAATCACCATTCCAGAAGCTAGGGGATCAACTGATTGTTCAGTTTGTGTCTCAATCCCAATTTTAATATTTTCAGCTCTATGCTCTACATGTGTTTCCACTTCAATATTTTCAACCGGTAGCTCAGTAGCTACATCTTTCTTTTCACTAGTGGTTTCCTTATCAACCACAATGTTTACCTCTTGTGTCTCAATATTTATGGTATATAAAACTTCTGAATCAGGATCGGTATCCTCATGTGTTGTTGGTATTTTGGATGTGTTGCACTGGTTTTGCAATTGATGTCAACACTTGTCAACACTTATTAGCACTTGGAGATTCTTGATTATGTTCACCGACATGTTCAGCAATTTATGCACAGTCACCGGTATCTGGTTCACCGGCAAGTTATATTGTTCACCGACACTTCGAATGACTTGGAGACTACTTGGTTATGTCAAAAACACTATTTGATCATTTGGTTTTGGCAATTTGGTTATTGGTCTATTCGGGTTCGTATATTTGTTGTTTCCGACAAATAGGTCCAGGTTACGCATCGGCAAGCATATCTATTCTAGATCAACATGACACATTATGGAGATTATTGATTATTATTGCAAATGCGTTGAGCCTACATGATGCATCAGATATCGATTAATTTTTAACTATTTTTATTGTATTATTCTTTGTAAGCTGACCTACACATTTGGTCTTCACTTTCGATATAAATGTAAGATCTCATTTGTGAGATTAATAATGGGAAAGTAAGGAAGTGTGAATAAGGTATATGTGAAAATAAGCAAAGCTATACACGCAAACATCTTTTGAAGATTGAAGGAAGGTATTTGAAGAAGGCATATCAGAGCTGAACCGGTACTGAATCCAGCATATGAAGATGCTATTTTGAACAATACATTATCGTTGGATTTAATCATCCAATTGTAGTCAATGTGACTCTCATCTTGTGATTAAGCAATGAGCTCTAGGCAACTGGCCTTTCTGCATGTGCAGACTCCATATTGTACACACATACTATCTGTAGTAGTATTATCTGATTGTGGGTAAGGCTTCCCACCATGGTTTTCCCCTTACAAGGTTTCCACGTACAAATATTTGTGTTATGTGTTGTAGATGTTATTATCTTTCTGTTTCGTGCATTATTCTTTACCGGCACTATAATTAACTGATAAAACTATCTACCGGCATAAAGTTTTATTTACCGGCATTAAGCATTAAGTTTTGGATAAGTTAATTTTGGTTTGAATTTGTAGACAAATGATTCACCCCCCCCCTCTGAGTTGTCTCCGGGACCTAACATCATTGTAGATCATCACGGTTGTTGTAAGAAGTCATGGTCAAGGAATGTAATGTGTGAATAATGTAATATCATTCAAGCAGAGGAGTTGATCGATTATTGGAGATTGAATTGGGTTTATGTTTGAGGATTTAGTCCTTAGGTATTGAGCTTAACCAAAACTGCACTATGGCATAAGAGATGCTATCTTTTGCAGTTCAACACTTCTTCAGATTGTAGTCTAGATTTGTATGTAGTCAGTGAGACTCCTTTTGTGATGAGCACTGTGCTCTAGGTTGTTGGCCTTCCTGCAAGTGTAGGCCCCTTCATTGTAATTCACATACTTACTGCAAAAGTATTATCTGACTGTGGGTAGGCTTCCCACTATGGTTTTTCCCTTTAGTGGGTTTTCCACATATAAATCTTGATGTGGTGTCAATAGCTTTTATTTTGTGATTACTGTTTATTCTTAATCGGGTTAACTGCTATTTTGATATTATTGTTTTGGGTTCTAGTATTAAAGTTTAAATTCTAATTGCTTCTAGTAATTTGTGACAACTGATTCACCCACTCCTTAGTTGCCTTTTGGTTATCTAAACTATCTAACAATTGGTATCAGAGCTTTGGTCCTCTCCGCAAAAAGATTAACCACTTGAGGAAGATCCTATGGTGACTAATACTTCAAGTTCATCAATTTCTTCTGGAGCTATCTTTAGAATGGATATACCGAGGCTTGATGGAACAAATTACATAGTATGGAAGATTCAGATGGAGACTCATCTGAGATGTCTTGGTAAGGAGATTTGGGAGATCACATAGAATGGTGTCACACCCTATAATTCAGGATCTAACAATCCTCCTTCGACAAACCTAGACAAGGAGCTTGAGAATGATTGCAGAGCAAGAAAAGCCCTCTTGTGTGCACTTTCTGATAATCGAATTAATTGACAAATCATCTGGAAAATCTATATGGGATAAGTTGGAGACTCTTAATGAAGGTGACCCTATAGTGAAGATTGCTAAACTTGATGGTTACTGGGTGAGATATGAGAACCAGAAGATGGAAGAAGATGAAAGGATAACTGCATTCATGGAAAGGGTAAATGATATTTTTATGGGTATTCAATGTTATGGTGGAACTCTGAGTGAAGATGAAATTGTTTCTAAAGTCTTGAGAGCCCTACCACCGGCTTACAAAATGAAGGCTACTGCTATCAATGAGTTGAGAACAATGGCTAAATACATCTATCAATAGAGATACCTTGGTTGGGAAACTATCTTCTTTTGAGCTTGAGGAATTTGGACCTTCTGGAAATGTATGGACTAAACTTGCTTTTCATGCATCTACATCTATAACTCGTAAGCAAGACTAGAAAGATTTATACGCAAAAGAGTTAGAAGATATGAAGAGAGAATATGATGAGTTTGAGTAAATTCAGGCACTATTTGCTAGAAGACTACCGAAAGGACTAATCGAAAGTAAGTATGAAGGAAAAACACCTTTTAAATGTTTTGCATGTAATAAAATTGGTCATTTTGCATCTAGATGTCTTGAAAGAAATTCAAGATTTGAAGAAAGAGTTAAAAGATCATTTAAGCCAAACCCTGGATATCAACAAGTATAGATTCAAGAAAAATATAGACAAATCATGCTACATAGAGGATGAAGAAGGCATTACCGATTCAGATGATGAACCGACAGAATCCAGCAATGGGAAAGAATGGGTATTCTTGGCTATCGAGGAAGATGATTTAGCACTGGATATATCGAAATAGAAGGGACTTGCTGCTAAAATTGAGGACAAGGATGAATGGGTAATTGGTTGTTCACATCATATGACTGGATATAAAGGGAAGTTTTTGTCTTTGCAAGAATTTGATGGTGGACTAGTTATATTTGGAGATGACAAGGCATGTATGATCAAAGGAAAAGGAACTATATCATTCCATATGGTAAGAATAATACTAGCAATGTTTATTATATTGAAGGTTTGAAGCATAATCTTTTGAGTATAGGACAATTGGTAGATAAGGGGTTTTAATTACAGTTCAAGGATCAAAAATGCAAACTCATTAATAGATCTGGCTTGGAGATTGTAACTGGTACACAGACAAAAGGTAATATCTTTTAGTTGAACTCCAGTGAGAAAACATGTTTGATTACACAGATTGATGAGAGCTGGTTATGGCATAAAAGACCATGTCATGTGTAAATTTTGATTGCATTGTGAAGATTAGTTCAACTAAGGCAGTTAGGGACATACCTAAGATTATGAAGCCCTATAATCCGGTATGTAAAGAATGCCAAATGGGTTAACAGGTCAGAACCTCTTTTGGAAGTATACAAGATAAATCAAATGATGTTCTTGATCCTATTCTTATTGATTTGTGTGGCCCTACTAGAGTTTAAAGTTTTCATGGTGATAGATATTTCATGCTAATCATTGATGATTATTCTAGAATGATGTGGGTTACTTTTTTGAGAGAAAAATCTGAAGCATTTGAAAAGTTTAAAATCTTTAAGGCTAAAGTAGAAACTGAGACATGATTGAAGATTAAATGTTTGAGATCATATCATGTTGGAGAATTCACTTTCGGTGAGTTTAATAACTTTTGTGACAAGTTTGGTATAAGAAGATAATTTTCTGCTCCTCGGACACCTCAGTAGAATGGAGTTGTGGAAAGGAAGAACAAAACTATCTTGGATGTTGCTAGAATAATGATTATGGAAGGTAATCTACCTCATATCTACTAGACACAAGTAGTGAGTACAACAGTTTATACATTCAACATAGTACATATCAAAGGAGAAACTGGTAAGACCCCCTATGAATTATGGTTTGACAATACACCTATAGTTAAGTATTTTAGAATTTTTGGCAGTAAATGTTATATCAGGAGAGATGATACTATTGGAAAATTTGATCCTAGATGTGATGAAGGAATATTTCTTGGTTATCCTAATGAAAGCAATGCATAAAGATGTTATAACAAGAGATTGCATAGAATTGTGGAGAGTGCTAATGTCAAAGTAGATGAGCTGAGAAAAAGTCAAATAAAAGTTTATAAGAAGGAGCCAGTAGTGGAAATGAATATATCTGAATTGGTAGCACCTTTACCGAAACAAAGAGTTGAACCAGCTACTCTAGCAACATCAAAGAATTCTACAGTAACTGAAGAACAGGGTAAAGGAACAGAGAGTCAGAAGACTCCTAGGTATGTGAGATTGAATCACTTTGAAGATCAAATCATTGGGGATAAGAACAATGGAGTGATGACAAGAAAAAAAAATGGCAAGTAATGAGGTATGTTTAATTTCACAAGTTGAACCAATATCAGTAATTGAGGCTTGTAAAGATGAACATTGGTTAAAATCTATGGAAGAAGAATTAGATCAGATTGAGAAAAATAACACATGGACTTTGGTTCCTCGGCCTAAAAAATAAAAATGTCATTGGAACTAAATGGGTTCTTAGGAATAAATTGAATAAGGATGGTAAATTTATAAGGAATAAGGCTAGATTGGTTTGTAAAGGATATTCTCAGAAAGAAGGAATTCATTATGGAGAAACCTTTGCATTGGTAGCTAGGATTGAAGCTATAAGATTATTTCTTGCCTATGTTGCTTATAAAAACTACAAAGTTTATCAGATCGATGTTAAATATGCATTCTTGAATGGGGATCTTGATGAAGAAGTTTATATTGAGCAACCTAATGGTTTTTCACTATCAGATGATACTGATATGGTTTGTAGGTTAAAGAAATCTTTACATGGACTAAAACAGGCACCTAGAGCTTGGTATGCAAGGTTGGATAAATATCTTTTGAAGCTTGGCTTTACTAAAGGCAGTGCTGACAGTAATTTATATTATAAAATCACTGATGATGATATACTGATTGTTGAAGTATTTGTTGATGACATTATTTTTGAAGGTGAATATAAATTATGCTTAGAATTTTTTAACAATATGGAAAAAGAATTTGAGATGTCTATGATTGGTGAGATGAATTTTTTCTTAGGTTTGCAGATTACTTAGACTGACAAAGACATTTTTATTTGTCAAACTAAATATGCTAAGGAATTATTGAATAAATTCCGTATGGTAGATTCTAAACCGGTAAGTACACCTATGGTCACAAGTGAGAAATTGACAAGAAAAGATATTTCTACACCAGTAAATCCTACAAGATACAAATCTATGATTGGAGGTCTGCTTTATTTGAATCAGGAGATGACTGTGAAAAGGATTTTTAGATACTTGTAAGGTACATCAGAATATTGTTTATGGTACCCTAAGGATGATAACTTCACTTTATGTGCATATACAGATGTTGATAGGGATGGAGATGTTGATGATTGGAAAAGTACTTCCCGTGGAGCTTTCTTTCTTGGAAATAAGTTGGTTTCATGGATCAACAAGAAACTATCATGTACTTCTCTATATACTATTGAAGCAGAGTATGTTGTTGCTTCTACTAACTCTACACAAGTTTTATGTTTGAAGAAAATGTTGAAGGATATAAAAGTGGACTGTGATGTACCGGTAGTTATTCACTGTGATAACTCTGCTACTATTGATATATCAAAGAATCTAGTATTTCATTCTAAGAGAAAGCACATATCTATAAAGTATAACTTTTTGAAGGAGAAGGTGGAAGCAAATGAATTTAAACTGGTTTATGTGAATACTAAAGAGCATATTGCAGATATCTTCACTAAACCTTTATCTAAGGAATCATTTGAGTACCTGAGAGATAGATTGGGGGTTTTTGCCCCTTCGTTAGAGACTTGATTGATGCGGTTTTGCGTAAGTCCAGCATGCATTATCAGAAACACTATTCATTCTGGTACTGATGTGGGATGCTACTTCTCAGGGGGAGTAGTTAGCTTTTTTAGAGGTTTATATTTCTGCTTTGAGGGTAAGTGCAAGGTAATGAGTCACATTGGTGAAACTCCATGCATTTGAAAACGTGCTCTTAGAAATGGGGGGCCATTTTCAAATAATGGGGACATGTGTTTTCTTTGGGCCCCCATGACAAAAAGTAACGGGGGCCCGAAGCGAAACTAAACAGGCCCCCATTTTGTTCTCAAATAGGGGCCCATTTGAAAACGAAACGGGATCCCATTTTTAAAAAATGGGCCCCCATTTTTAAATCCGATTTTACCCATTTTTTTGGGCACATTTTGTCATTTTTGGACAGTAATGGTAATTTTAGGAACGGGCCCCCGTTTTATAAATAACGGGCCCTCATTTTGAAAATGGGAGCCCATTTCGAACGGGCCCCTATTTTGTGGAAGTTGATTCCATAGCCTACCACTTGCCTCAGGACTAGGTCCAGGATAGGCCTGGGATGGCCACACCTGAGACACGGACCTGCAAATTCAAATCTCATGAATGAAAGCACAAATATGAACTTCTGAAATAGTTTACGTGCCTCTAATTAGAGAATTTTTATACAAAATTAAAACCCATTTTAGATTATAGTGTCTAGATTCTAAATATGTAAATTTATTTAAAAAAATATTATTTTAACTATTTTTCATCTGATTTATACTAAATCGGGTCCATAAACTTGAAATATTAACTAATTTTGTTAGTTTAATAACTTTTTATTTTAATTAATTTTGAAAAAAAATTATGTCATCAATCTACACAAAATTATTTTCTATTTAAAAAATAAAAAATAAAAAAATGTTAATTTTACGTCAAATTATGTGGGCCGTACACGTCGAATTTTTAAAAAGATAATTACGATCATTAAAAAATTAATTAAAAAATTATATTTTAAAAAAAAATACAGAAAAATGTGCTCATCAATCTTCAATGTGTTACAAACCATTTCCCAATACGGTTTGAGAAAATAATTTTAATTGTGTCAAAAAGTGTGGGTCGTACACATGCATGGTATGGTCCTAAAATAGGCATTTTTAAAACATAGTTTTTAGAAATCCATCAAAAAGTTATTTTTTATTATGTGGGTATTAAAATAAATTACATATTTGGAAAGTAGACTCAGAGGGATATCTTTTATATTACTAACTTTTTCCAAGATTCAATTTCCTAGTGTTTCAAAATTTAAGCTCAAATGAGACAAAACCTGAAAATTAGGGAAAACACTTCCACTTTTTGGCCAAAAAGTGGACTCATCTTCTTGCACTGACCCTTGATATTTCTATCATATTTCTGGCATTGATGTCAAAGGGTGAGAGATAGTGATGTAAAAAATATAAAGAAAGAAAAAGAGAAAGTCAAAAAAAAGGGAGTGATATTGGGAGAGATATTGATAATGATATTCAGAGCTATCTATGGGAGCTTGTTGGTTGTCTTCCACAAGGGGAGACTTGTTTGACATTTCTTAGTACTTAGATGTTTTTCACATCTAGTGGTGCCATCAATGCCAAAGGGGGAGATTGTTGGCCATTTGGTGGAATTGATTATGTGTTGCATTGATATTTTGTCATTGATGTCAACACTATCTGTTTGGATGCTTTATCGACACCTTTCTGGTCCTCATAGGTTGAGTGGTTTCTAGTTAAATTGGATCCGACAGGCTCTGGTATGATCAGATGATGGAATTGGCTTGTTAATGATGCCTATGTTCATACTCGATCATTTGGTTTTGGTCTGGTGATTACATGTTGTCATGCTTGCTGAGAAGCTTGATTTCTTGTTCCGGTGAGGGTTTCACCGGCAAAGATTTTGGTGAAGATCTTTGATGAATTGCCCAAGTAATATTGGTGCAACTTCTGATGAAGTTTCAGGATGTTGTTGGTGACCTTATCTGAGACTTCACTTTTGGAGATCTTTGTTGAAGCATGCAGACCTATACTTGGTCCCTGTTGAACTAGGTTATGGACTGACATTGACATAACGTGTGGATAAGACCTATTTTTGTATTTCGAGGATGTCTTATGTGTTGGATATTATTTGTTTGGCCTAAGGCCGACATGGTTTGTAATTATGTAATTGGTTTATTATCTGGTGGCCAACCTAATTGTTTATTGTCGGGGGTTTGTATATATAGATGTAAGATCTCATTGCAGATCATCATGGTTGTTGTAAGATGTCATGGTCAAGGAATATACTATACGAATAATGTAATATCATTCAGGAAGAGGAGTTTATTAATTATTGGAGATCGAATTGGTTTTATGTATGAGGATTTAGTCCTCCAGTATTGAGCTTAATCGGAACTGTACTGTGGCATAGGAGATGCTATCTTTTGCAGTTCAACACTTCTCTGGATTGTAGTCTTGATTTGCATGTAGTCAATGAGACTCCTTTTATGATGAGTAGTGTTCTCTAGGCTATTGGTCTTCCTGCAAGTGTAGGCCCCCTCATTGTAATTCACATACTTACTGCAAAAGTATTATTTGACTGTGAGTAGGCTTCTCACCGTAGTTTTTCCCTTTACCAGGTTTTCGACGTACTAATCTTGGTGTTGTGTGAATAGCTTTTATTCTATGATTACCATTTATGCTTAATTGGATTAGCTGCTATTCCGGTACTATTATTTTGGGTTCTGATATTAAAGTTTAAATTCTGATTGCTTCCGATAATCTGTGACAACTAATTCAGCCCCCACTTTCTCAGTTGTCTTCTGGCTATCTGAACTGTCTAAAAACCCTGAGACTTCAAACCTTTCACATTATACTAGTGATTCACAAGTGTTTTTATCCATTTTACACTAGTGTGAATTGTACAGTAACACATATTAGCCAAATTGGTAATGTTATCATCAATTCAATTCAACTTTCCTTCAAGAATTCCTAGCCTACTTTAATAGTTCATATTTAGGAGAGCATTTTGATTTTCTTCTCATCAAAAATTACATTTTTAGCATGACACCCAGTGGCAATCCGACCATCCCCATACTCCAAAGTGGCCATCTTACTTATAAATGGACTAGATATTGACATTAGCTTGATTCATTTCAAGAAATAACCATTTATAAATCCTAAATTTTTCAACTCCAACATGATGCAACACACCAATATTCAAAGAAACATCTGCAAAGGAATTACCTTCCATAATGATAGAAAAAATATTCACATTATCAAAATCTTATATAAGGTTTAAGGCATCCATGACCAAAGCTTCAATAGACCAACTCCCTGTATGAAAATGCTTTCAATAAATAATCATATTGAGAAAATCACACTCAATCTAAATTTTTTGGAAACCAAGATGATGAGCCAATTTGATGACATAAAAAAAAATTGAGGCTTCACCCATGTGGTTTGACCTAATTCCCAAAGGGAGTTCTACCACAAAAAGAAGCCTTCCAAAATCACCTCTCAACGCCCCCCAAACTAGTCGACCCTAGATTCCCCTTAGTCAACATATCAAAATCCAATTCCCAATTAATAACAACCTATCGATCAAAGGCATTAAAGATGTTAATGTTTTGAATGGATAAAAAAATTGATCTGTACAATGTCAAAGAGGTATATAATATGTTAGAAAAAGAAATAGTAATCAAAGTCAGAGAACAAGTAACTAAAATTTTTTGGCACAAACTATATATGCTTAATGCTAGAGCCTTCACTCGGGTTTCCCTGCAAAATTAAATCTTAACAAAAGATAGATTGAAACATATGGGGAATTATGGTCCATCAAGATGTCCCTTGTGCAAGAAAAATAGAGAATTAACTAAACGTTTGTTGCTGGAATATTCTTTTTCTCACAAGTGTTCGAGATGGTTATGTGTCAGATTACGATGGGTGAGTGCTCTTCTAAATGAGGTATTGAGCCTTTTCAAATCATGGATAATTATAAAGGGAAATGATTTATATGATTGTATTTAAATAATCGGTCTTTCAAATTTAATTTGGGAGTTATGAAAATAATGAAATTGGAGAATATTCTAGGACAAAGAGATGACAAAGATCTCATTTTTAAATAAGGTCGAAGTAGTCATTATGGAGGCGATCAATAACAGGCTAATAGAGAAAATACTTAGAGATCGTAAATTTATTGATTCGAATGGACTTATCTATTAAAAATGGTTTGTATTGAAGGTTCCTCAAGTTGTAGGTCTTACGAGATTCAATTCTCAAATTTGAGAATGATTGTAGTTTTGGCAGCCCCCCTTAAAGTTGGCATAAGCTTGACTTTGATAGCGCATAAATAGATAATGGAGCAATGAGTATCATAAGGAATTTGAGAGGAGAGATTATTTGTAGGATAGATAAACCCTTTATGAGGGGATTGAATAATGAGATGGAACTGCAACCCCTTATTGGGTATAAGAAAATTTTTGGAGTTAGAAGCTAGATAAACTAACGTTTGGAGAAGATTCATGTATAGTTATGAATGCAGTTATACTAAAAGACATATCGAACTAGAAATTGAATGCATTGATGGAATGGGATATGAACATCTACAAGAAATTCAACTTGATCACATTAGTGTTGGCATTTGCATGAAGATTGCATTAATGAAATGTTCTGTTGTCATTGATGTCAATAAACTGGTAATGTTATTGTGATAATGATGTTTTGTAACCGGTAGGAAGAGCTAAGTGAAAGGAACTGTAACCGGTAGGTAAGTTTGAGGAGTGAACCGATATTGCTAAGTATTAGAGAGTTGAACCAGTAAACCCTACCTGTTGTTTGGATAAACCCTAACCAGTTAAGTTTGGTGAATTGGTTTATAATCCGATGATGAGCGGTAATGATTATGACACGCATGCATATTATATGAGGAGAATTTCAAAGAGTTTTTGGCATGTTGAGTTAATGTTTTTTATCTAGGGAATGAGCAAGTATATTGCATGCAATGCAAAGCGCATGATGAGTTACTAAATTCGATGAAGCGGTGATCAAGGAGCGGTCGAGGCTTTCTTGAATGATGTACAAAGATTGCTATGTAATCCAACAGTCATACCTAAACTGACTTGTTTGTAATCTTTGTGAGAATTAGGTTTTTGTTGTGTTACTGACCTAATTTATTTATTTATAAGGTCGATGAGTTATTTTTGTTAAGTGTGTTGGCAAAGTTTAATTGAGTGTGTGGTTGCCGAACTGGATGATGTATCTGCGGTTTGAGTAAAGGCAGATAGGAGTATGAAAAGGATCTGAACAAGCAAGTGAAGTGCTATTCAAACAGATCAGTAAACCCTTGTTGTTTTCTAACAATTACAACAGTAAAATCACCTAACTGGGTAAGCTCTAACAAGCTTGGTGTTATTGAAATCCTCTAACCAAGTGATCCATTAGCTTAGATTCTAAATCCTTTACAAAGGTTACTCCTCACATGGTATTGCTTCTAACAAGGCATTATAGTCAATCCCTTAACTGGGTGGTCCCTAATAGGATCTGTTCTTATCAAGACTTTCTGTAAAAGCTTTAATAGGCTTGGCTCCGAATAGGGTGAACTTCAAAAAAGTTGAGATAGTTATCTTGTGAGTCTCATCTCACCATAGCTTTTTCCCATTTGGGTTTCCACATCAAAATATTGTGTCAAATGGTGAATGTTTTTATGGTTATGTTTCTATGGTTGAATTGCTTAACTACTTATTTCACTTTGATTAGTTACGTTAACTGGTAACAATCTGAAATGAGGTTTTACCTATGTCAAGTAAAAGTATTTGGATGATTTTGAGTTTGAAGTTGTTTATTGTTATCTATTGTAATAGTCAACCGATTTATCTTGACAACTTTATTCTGATAGAGGTATGGCATTTATAGTTCAGTGGTTTAACTTGTCAGTTTCAAAGTTTACTTGAGAGGTTATTTCTGAGTAAGGTGAAAGTTTATAAGTTTTTATGTCTACTAATTCAAGAACCCCCTCTCATTACTTGATCAGATCCTTAATCTTTCATCATACCATCAATTGGTATCAAAGCATTTCTCAGGTCCTCTAAGGTCTAATTCTAACAACTTGAGGTAAAGATCTTGTAGAACATGATGAAGAAGGAAGGTCTGAAGTTTAACAGAGAGAACTATAGAATATGGAGTGATAGAATGAAAATTTATATCAAGTCTTGCAAATCAATACTGGGAACGTGTTAATACTCAATATGTTGCACCTAGTAGGATTATGACTGATGATCAGAAGAAAGAGCAACAAGAAAACAATCAAGCACTGAATGCTATTATCAGTTCTTTGTTTGATGCAGAATATGTTGATGTTAATGGTCCAGAGACTGCATATGAGGTATGGAAGAAACTTGAAGAGATTTATAGTGGTGATGAACATGTGAAGATTGGCAAGGAAGAGAGTCTAAGAGGGAAGTTTGATGACATGCAGATGGCTGATGGTGAGAATATCCAATAGTATGGTCAGAGGATAAAAGAGATGGTGAGATCAAGAGTGATGGTGGTAAAATGGATGATGCCATAGTAGTTAGTAAGGTGTTGAGAAACCTGCTACCGGTCTATGTTATCCAAGTTGCAGCCATTCAGGAGCTAAAATCTATTGACAAAACCAAGGTAACCCTTGACTCCATTATTGGTAAGCTTACTCCTTTTGAATTAAATGGTCATGATGGTAGTATTCAGAAATATAAATCAGCATTTAGAGCTTCTATTTCTAACCCATCTATCAGGAAATGTAGAGATGTTAGTCACTATCAGGAATCTAGATCTAGCAGAGAAATTGATGATGAAGATAGTTTGGTTGAGATTGAAGCATTGTTGGCCAAGCGATTGCCTAGAGGAACCGGTAAATATAGAGGTAAATTACCTTTTAAATATTTTGCATGAAACCAGATTGGACACATAGCTGCTAACTATCCTAATGGTGATAATGAGCACAAGAGAGAGAAGTTCAAGAAGTACAAGGGAAAAGGAAAAAGAGATTGTCTTATTGCAATTGATGGTGGTATCACTGATGATGAATCTAATGGTGATGCTAATGAAGACATTGTCTTTGTAGCCATTAAAGAGGAGACATCTAATGAGAAAGATTTAGTTTCTTGCATGGATAATTCTAATGATTGGATCATTGATAGTGGTTGATCACATCACATGACCGATGACCGAAGCAAATTTATTTCTTTGAAGGAATTTGATGGCGGAGTTGTAAGATTTGGTAATGACTCATGCTAGATGGTTAAAGGTAAGGGAACAATTTCTCTTAATGGAAAGAGCAGTGCAGATGATGTCTACTAGTTTGAAGGTCTAAAACACAATCTTTTGAGTGTTGCTCAACTCAATGACAAAGGATACCCATTGGAGTTTAAGAATGGTATGTGCAAAATTTATGGGAGCAAAGGTGAACTGATTGCAACCGGCAAGCAAACTCAAGGTAGCCTATTCCACTTGAATCCTAAATTCACAAACTATTTAATTGCTAAAATGGATGATAGTTGGCTTTGGCATAGGAGATTTTGTCATATAAATTTTAATAACATTGTTAAAGTGAGTAAGTCCAAAATAGTGAGAGGTTTGCCTCAGCTAGACAAATTGGTTAATACTCTATGTAAGGAATGTCAGTTGGGAAAGATGATATCCTCAACTTTTAAGAGAATGTCTTTTTCAGCGGAGGATTTGTTAGATTTGGTTCATACAGACCTATGTGGACCAATAAGGACTAAAAGCATTCAAGGTGATAGATATTTCATGATCTTGTCTGGTGGTTGCTCAAGGATGATGTGGTGCCCATTCGTGAAAGATAAAACAAAGGCATTTAGTAAGTTCAAGGCATTCAGGGCCTTAGCTGAAAAGGAGAGTCGAAAGAAGATAAAGTGTCTAAGGACATATCAAGGCGGAGAATTCTCTTCTCAGGAATTCACTAGATATTGTGAAGAGAATGGTATCAAACAATAAATTTTTCCACCAAGGACACCACAACAAAATGGTATTGCAGAGAGGAACAACCGCTCAGTTGTTGAAGCTGCGGGATGATGTTGATACAAGGAGGTGTAGCGAAAACATTTTGTAGAGAAGCTGTCAGCATAGTTGCCTACACAATGAACATGATTTTGGTTATTTAGTAGCAAATTTTTTATTGAGAGAGGTGACTATATTAGCGTGTTTGAAGCTAAAAGTGATGAAGGTATATTTCTTGGTTTTTCCACCAAGAGTAAAGCCTACAAATGCTACAACAACTGGACATAGAGAATCATAGAGAGTTTTTATGTTTGAGTGGATGAACATCCTGAAGTCTCAAGGGAAACCAGTGTGGAGCAAAAGGATGAAGACCCTTGAATTTTGTTTTTGGAACCAGAACTTGTGAAACCTGCAACCGGTAAAGAAAATATTGATGTACCAGTTCAACCATAATAGGTAGATACATAAGAAGAAGATGATAATGAATAAGAAGAGCCTAAAGATAATGATCATGTTATTCCGAGGTATGTGAGACTCAATCATAATCCTGAATAGATTATTGGAGATAAGGATGCTGGAGTACTAACCAGAAGAAGAATTAGAGAAAATTCTTGCATGATCTCCACTATTGAGCCTAGAACTGCTAAGGAAGAATTTGGAGATGATCATTGGGTCAAAGCTATGGAGGAGGAGCTTGATAAAATTGAGAAGAAAAATACATGGACTCTATTACCCCAACTGGTGAATAAAAATGTAATAGGTACTAAGTGGGTTTCCAAGAACAAGATGAATGAAGATTGTGTAGTAGTGCGAAACAAAGCTAGATTGGTTTGCAAAGGTGATGCCCAAGAAGAAGGAGAAGATTATGGTGAGACTTTTACACCAGTTGTTAGACTAGAAGGTGTCAGAACTTTACTAGCTTTTGCAGCTCATAAGGGATTCAAAGTATATCAGATGGATGTGAAATCTGCATTTTTGAATGGAATACTAGAAGAAGTATACCTTGAGCAGCCAGATGGTTATGCTTTAAATGATAAAAAGGACATGGTATGTAAGTTGCACAAGGAACTATATGGATTAAAGCAAGCACTGAGAGCATGGTATGAAAGGATTCATTCACACCTGATGAAGATAGGTTTTCACATAACCAGTGAAGATAGTAACATATATATCTCAAATCTGAAGGAGATAAGATACTAGTTAGCAAAGTATTTGTGGATGATATCATATATGGAGAAAATGATGACATGAGCAATGAATTTGCAAATGAAATGAAAAGTGAGTTTGAAATGTCTCTAGTGGGAGGAATAAAAAATTTCATAGGTTTCCAAATACAACAAATGAAGAGTGGTTTTTTCATCACAGAGTCTAAGTATGTGAAAGAGGTATTAAAGACATTTGGTATGAGTGACTGTAAACCAGATGAGACACCAATGGTTATAGGTTGTAAGTTGTCTAAGGAAGATGATGCTACATCTGTTGATGAGAAGGAGTATAGGTCAATGATTGGAAAATTGCACTATGTTGTTCACAACAGACCAGATATAGCTCATGCAGTTGGTCTAGTTGCTATATTTCAGAAGAATCCTAAGGAAACACATTTGATAGCAACCAAGAGGATATTTAGATATTTGAAAGGTACTGTTGACTATGGATTATGGTATGCATATGAAGGAAGCTTTGACTTGAAGGTGTATAC
The DNA here is from genome assembly GCF_030272615.1 of Cryptomeria japonica. Taxonomy (NCBI): domain Eukaryota; kingdom Viridiplantae; phylum Streptophyta; class Pinopsida; order Cupressales; family Cupressaceae; genus Cryptomeria; species Cryptomeria japonica. The sequence continues at coordinate 137,879,803 of NC_081409.1, forward strand.
AGATGGAGATTGGGCAATAATGTTGATGACCGGAAAAGCACAACCGATAGAGCATTCTTTCTGAGAGGAAGACTTGTTTCATGGAGTAGCAAAAAGAAGAGTTGTATTTCACATTCTACTATTGAAGTTGAGTACATTGTTGCTTATATGAATATTACCCAGGCTATCTAGATGAGACACATTTTGGAAGGTTTTAAGATGAAGTTTTCATAACCTGTAAAGATCTTATGTAACAATACCAGTGCCATAATTATTTCAAAGAACCCTGTCTTGCATGCATGAACCAAACACATTGAATTGAAGTATCATTTCTTCAGGGAAAAAGTGCAGAGTAGAGATGTGATCTTAGAGAATGTTTCTACCAAGAAACAGCTTGCAGATATCTTTACTAAACCTCTGCCTAAGACTACTTTTGATTATCTTAGAAGTCAGCTAGGGGTTGTACCCCTTCATAAGGTCAATTGAGAATGATGTAGATTGCATCAGTCCTGGAGCTACTTGCAGAATTTAATAGGAGGATTGATGAAGGAGTGGAGTTATTCCACAAGGAGAGCATTCAATTGCAGGTTGTTGATGTTGAATAGTGAGTTTGACATTGCATATTTTACTTTCAATTTGGTATTATTGTCAAAGGGGTAGAAGAACTATGTGGTTATGGGGAAAAGAACCAGTGACAAACTGAAGATAGGGAGACTACATTGTAAAATGTAAACTAGGATTCCTATTCATAATCATAGTAATCAATGTTATTGATATTTGTATTGCCATCAATGCCAAAGCGGGAGATTATTGGCATTTGCATGAAGATTGCATTAATGAAATATTATGTTGTCAATCAACCAGTAATGTTATTGTGACAATGATGTTTTGTAACTGGTAGGAAGAGCTAAGTGAAAGGAACTATAACCGGTTGGTAAGTTAGAGGAGTGAACCGGTATTTCTAAGTATTGGACAGTTGAACCGGTATTTCTAAGTATTGGACAGTTGAACCAGTAAACCCTACCTGTTGTTTTGATAAACCTCAACCAATTAAGTTTGGTGAATTGGTTTATGATCTGATGATGAGCAGTAATGATTATGACAAGTATGCATATTGTATGAGGAGAGTTTCAAAGAGTTTTTGGCATGTTGAGTTAATGTATTTTATCTAGGGAATGAGAAAGTATATTGCATGTAATGCAAAGTGCGTGATGAGTTACTAAATTCGATGAAGCGGTGATCAAGGAGCGGTTGAGGCTTTCTTGAATGATGTACAAAGATTGCTATGTAATCCAACAGTCATACCTGAACTGGCTTGTTTGTAATCTTTGTGAGAATTAGGTTTTTGTTGTGTTACCGACCTAATTGATTTGTTTATAAGGTCAATGTGTTGTTTTTGTTAAGTGTGTTGGCAAAGTTGAATTGAGTGTGTGGTTGCTAAACTGGATGATGTATTTGCAGTTTGAGTAAAGGAAGATAGGAGCATGAAAAGGATCTGAACAAGCAAGTGAAGTGCTATTGAAATATATCAACAAACCCTTGTTATTTTCTAACAATTATAGTAGTAAAATCATGTAACCAAGTAAGCTCTAACAAGCTTGGTGTTATTCAAATCCTCTAACCAAGTGATCCACTAGCTTGGATTCTAAATCCTTTACAAAGGTTACTCCTCACATGGTATTGCTTCTAACAAGGCATTATAGTCAATCCCTTAACTGGGTGGTCCCTAACAAGATCTGTTCTTAAGAGGACTTTTTGTAAAAGCTTTAACAAGCTTGGCTCCTAACAGGGCAAACTTCACAAGAGTTCAGATAGTTATCTTGTGAGTCTCATCTCACTGTGGTTTTTCCCATTTGGGTTTCCACGTCAAAAAATATTGTGTCAAGTGATGAATGTTTTTGTGGTTATGTTTCTATGGTTGAATTGCTTAACTACTTAATCTACTTTGATAAGTTATGTTAACCGGTAACAATCTGAAATAAGGTTTTACTTACGTCAAATAAAATTATTTGAATAATTGTGAGTTTCAAGTTTGACAATTTTATTTTGACATAGATATTGCATTTATAGTTCAATGGTTTAACTTGTCAGTTTCAAATTTTACTTGAGAGGTTATTTCTGAGTAAGGTGAAAGTTTATCAATTTTTCTATCTACTAAATCACCCACCCCCTTCTTAGTAGTTAACTGGATCCTTATTCTTTCATCATACCGTCAATTAGATCATGTTTATAGAGTAGAAAATGGTGAGGTGGATGGCCTTGCTGATCAAGTAGTCGATCACGAGGAATTTGGTTTGGTATAGACATAACTAGAGATTTTATGAACCTAGCCCGTTTGGTTTGTAGAAACAATCATGTTTGTTTCAAACTATTATTTTAAGAGTTTCACAATTATGTTAAATGTTGATTGGAATATCTTGGAATCAATTGGAATTGTAGATAGAATTTCATTTTCTCTTAAATCTCTCTAGGATAGGGAGGAGATTTATTTGGCATAGATTTTCAAAGGATGTAGTGTTTTCCTATTAGGAGTTAGTATTATTAGAACTAAGGACTATCTCACAATGCAATATTTATTGAGAGAGAGTGTTGTGGCCTTCCTACCAGACTGTTTTGTAGGAAATTTAATTAATATGGAAGGAAGAAGGAGAGGTTGCAGGCAGCTCTTTGCATAGAAATTCATGTTTCCCTTTGATCATGTTTATTAGGTATTTTAGTCTGTAGATTCTACAACCTTAGTCAACAACACAAGATAGGGTAAGAAAGTCATTTGAAGGCCTCACCTGTTACTGTGGAGTTATAACATTAATAGCTATGGGTGATTAAAGCTATAATAATATGATTTTCTTGAGGGATTTATGAAGTTGGAAAACAAATATTTTGTACTATTTTCCTAGTTTATGCTTGAATGGTAACAAACTACGATTAATCTCTAACAGTAGGCTCCCCTTGGCAAGAAAGGCCATCGAAAGGCCGATGATTTTTAGCTTCATTTTTTTCCCTTCATGGTTTGAGAGGAGCTTTTTGGAGGACATGAAGGGATTGTTTGAGTAGGGGTAATGCTCTCTCTTGCTTGTAATATTTTTTACTTATACTTTATGCAAATAACTATTCTTATGGAGCAAAAAAATAAAAATTAAAAACACACTAGTGAATGTAGCCTTGATGGTTTATCGTGAGCCATTTTTAACTTTTATCCTTGGCCCATTTCAACACATTCTTTATAAATTATAGAAGCTCTTATTATAAAATCTATTGACTTTAATTTTTTATGTTGCACCATGACCCCTTATTATACTCTAACGTTTAAAATTCTACCAATTTGACCTGTCAAATATTTTCATTCTTGTCTATGATATTATCTAGCTCAAAATGTGATCTTATGTGTGCCAACACATTCCATTACATTTATTTGGGCTTCGATTTCTCGTTGGCCTTATTTTTCTTGTTGTAGTGTGCCTCTATTTTCTCTTGTGTGGTTTCCTACTTACTCATTATATATTTCGCATAACATTGTAGTACACACGGGAAAATAGAACTCAATATGTATTAAGGTCATATAAAAATTTAGAGGACCCACCTTGTCGTAAGCACCATATGAAGTAGTTTTCTATTTGAGCTAAATTACAAAATCCTCTTCCACTATCTTTTAGGTTTCTTTAGTTTGGTCAAAAAATGAAGGGTACTAAAATTATACTATAGAAGTAGTTTCAGATGTTATATTGGCACATAACCATCTATATTTTCAACTTTTCTAATATATCTTAATACCAATTTTATGAATTGCATGATCATGTGACACCATATTCAATAATGCTCAATGTTTTATTTTGTCATATTTCCTCACAAATTTAAAGAAGAATGGTATCTAGGAATATCTACATGGCCACATGTTATTCCTGGTTGTGGTGTGTTGGGTATTATATATGCAATAAGAGTGGTCATCCTATTGTAAAGTTCTAAATGTGTATCTTCTAGTCTAAGTTAGCTAAGAAGGATCACTTTTCAACTTGCCTTGTTCCTTAAAGACATGCATGTCATCAAGTAGGCATATGATGGCCATCCTTTTCTTTCGTTTAGGGACTTATTCAATTATTAGGTGTTTTAGTATTATTGTAACCCTCAAAAATGTATAATGAGTTGTTTTAGTGTGTGAAAAAACAAAATGGTACACCTGTAGACATAGAAAATGATTTATATTATTAGCCTATGGCATTTTGAGAAATATCCACCCACGATAAAGTGTATAGCTATTGCCCAAGTGTGAATTTTACTCCTCATGCAAGTGTAATTATTAAATGGCTACAATAGCATGTTGAATGGATAGGGCTTACTTCAATTTTCAACAAGAATTCCTATGTCATTATGTTGAGGGATGGTTTTAATGTTACATATTATTGCTTTCATGATGAATTAGGATGGTGATGGAGAGAGGGGGAATCTTTTGTAGACTAAATAAAAAAATTGTCCTCTACTCCATTTCATTTTTCTATTTTTTAATGGTCTATTAACACTTGAAAATTCTCTACATGTTGCAACTACTTAGATTCTCCCTAACTTCTGTACACATTGTAGCTACTCAAATTCCCCCTCCCTATTGCTATTGGACTAGAATCAAACTCCAAAATGCATTGATTTTATCCCTTTGGTTGCGACAAGCGACCAAAAGGAAACATTGTCATTTGAAGCTCCTTGCAATATTGAATTGTGCATAGAGTATCCTAAAGAAAGGCGAGACCAACCATTCTAAAGTTAGTAGCTAGTGAAGCTCGCTTTCCTTTATGATTCTCCATCCACCATTAGATCTTCGTGATGGATGGTTGGTTGAAGATCTAATCGAAGGGCTTGAGATGGTCGATATTTTGACTCTCCACTCTGCTTTCCGGTCTGCAATGACATTTCTCTTATGACTAATTTCTTCAATGAGAAATAGATTAATTTGAATTTAACACATTTCATTTGAGGTTAGCCCGTGATTACTGGAGTTTGGAAACAATATTACAAAACTAGATTAATTTATTTATGACTGCAATTCAGGCAGATCTTGGGATACAAGTTTCGGCATAAGATTAGGAAGCGAAAGTAATTTGAATGCTACAGCTTTAGGACTCAGACTACTACGTCTCCATCGTTATGATGTATCAATACACGCTTTTAACATATACTCACTGCACTTTTAACATATGCTTTTCTTTTCATACTTACCCGCAATGAAGATGTGCTGGAGAGTTTCAAGGACGAAAATGTGCGATGAGAGGCATGCTCAACCTTTTAAGAGCGTCAAGCGTGGCATTTCCCGGAGAGACAGTTATGGAAGAGGCTAAAATATTTAGCTCTGCTTGCCTTAAGACCCTATCACAAAAATCTGGAGATACATATAACACAAGTTTTCTAAAAGAGGTAAGTTTCGTTTCAATCTTATAGGTGGAGCATGCCCTTGTATATGAATGGTCTCGTAGTTTTACCAGATGGGAGGCACGAAACTTCATAGAAATATATGAGTTAGATGATCTGAGGTACAAGTGTTAAACATTACTCGTAAAATTGTTTCTTAAGTTTCATTCTGGAAAACCTATTATTATGCCCACTATTAAGATTCTCTTCTTTTCTTCAGGTTGAAGGACAAGAAAATTTTAGAGCTGGCCAAACTGGATTTTCATATATTGCAGTATATGTACAACAGGTATTTATTTGTAAAATTTGAAGTCTCAGATTCTAGTAGATCTCAATACTCTCTTAGAATATTTCAATACAAATATAATCACTATCTTTCTTGTAAACATCTAGCACATATGTCAATGAAAAAGGTATACAAATCTCCTTAAGAGTTTCCTCATTTTCTTTCAGCTTTTATTTTAGGTTGAGAAATTTTTTTTTTCTTCCTATTAACTAGTTACAAGTTTGTTTTGTTTAAAATGTTTTTAAGTTCCTCAATTATTATCTATCTTCTTAGATCCTAATTGAAATCTCAATCAATTATCAAACATAAATCACAATCTTGAATATACTAAACTTTTATTGCTACAATTTTTTATTTATTTTCACGTAAACCATGATTTGTATCATAGGTGGTGGGTCAATTATGGTGTCTCCAAAATTATTGCAATGAGAGAGAGGTTAATCGAATATTTCTTGTGGTGGGTTAGTGCAGCAGATGCCGTGGAGTTTTCTTGTAGTAGAATTGCTATAGCCAAAATCTTAACAGTTGCCACAATTGTGGATGACCTTTGTGATGACTATGCAACACTTGATCAAGTTAAACTTATCAAAAAGAGCATTGTTCAAGGTTGGGATGTCTCGGTTATGAAAAATATACTGCAACATTTCAAGATGTGCATAAAATTTGTTTTCAAAACTATGAAAGAACTAATAAATGAAGCTACCAAAAAACAGGGATGAGACATGATGCCTTTTATTACAAAAGTGATACGTATACTTCTTCGAACCCTTTTATATTTGAATATAATAGCAACACAATATCTTTCTTTTTAGATAAAAGTTTACAAAAGATGTGAGAATTATAAAATTGCAGTGCCAATAGATACACCTAATCCATGTACCTACAAAATCTCACAAAAATTAGATTTTATATAGATGGAACATTATGAAACCAAATGAATGAAACAAGGATGGAGTGATGGGTGATGTATATTTCTCTCATTTTTTATTTTATGTGAGTAAAAGCCACCTATAAGAGTAATTTTTAAATAGTTTAAGCTATATTTTTCATTCATATGATTGACTGATGCCGAGACAGAGAAATGAAAGAATAATATTGTATTATATTGTCATACTTTATTAAGTCCACTCTACTTGAAAAGTCATAATATTTTTAAAATGCATGTTAACTTGTATGTTTCAAAGACACATACTCGGTGTTAGTTTATTGTTAAAGATTAGATATTTCATAGATTTATACCGAACCTAATGCCTGCATCAAATCCAATTATGAGGAACTGCCAAGAGATATACCCTAAAATTAGTTTTGATAATAAAAATTGGTTTGGAGGTCTCACTTCTCTACTTCAATGTAATCGGTCATATTATCTTCCTAATGGGACTTTTATGAGCAAGACCGGAGGTTTTCTTTGCCTGGTTCTTTCCTACCAGTGCTCTTTGAACCAAGATTGTATAAATTTCTAATTAATAAAATTAGTGGTCCTCCACTTTTATTGAAAAATAAAATAAAAAAGATCTATGCAAATATTTATTTGCATCCCTTTTCTAAACTAAACGTAATATATAAATCATGCAATGCATTTTATGGAAAAAAAATTGATAAGTAAACTTTATTCTGTTCTACCAAAAAAAATGGAAAAAAGAGCTGATAAATGAAGCTACCAAAAAATAGGGACAAGAAATGATGCCTTTTATTACAAAAGTAGTACACATACTTCTTCAAACCCCTTTATATATATATTTGAATATAATAGCTACCAAATATATTTCCTTTTATATTAAAGTTTATGAAAGATGTGAGGATTATGAAATTGCAGTGCCAATAGATACACCTAATGTATGTACCTACAAAATCTCACAAAAACCAAATTTTATATAAATCGAACCTTATTAAACCAAATGAATCAAACAAGGATGGAGTGACGGGTGTTTTATATTTCTCTCATTTTTTGTTTTATGTGAAAAAAAGCCTCCTATAAGAGTATTTTTTGAATAATTTAATCTCTACTTTATTATTCATATGATTGACTGATGGTGAGATTGAGAAATGAATGAAGAATTATGTATTATATTGTCATGCTAATTTTCATGTTTCAAAAAAAAAAATAGAAATGTAAGATGCATATACTCAGTGTTAGTTTATTTTTAGAGATTAGATATTTCATAGATTTACGCCAAACCTAATCCCCGCATCAAAACCAATTATGATGAACTAACAAGAGACATATATTAAAGTCAGTCTTGATACTAAAAATCTATGGGAATATTTATTTAGATCCCTTTTCTAAACCAAACATAATATTTTAATTGAATGCAATGCATTTTTTTTTTAAAAAAAAATTGATAACTTTATGTTGTTCTTCAGTGGGAAGGCTTATACATTTGGCCTCAAATTTCGATGGAAGTTTCCGACGGACAAGGCTTTTTGTGATCAAATATGATTTTAAAAAAAAATGCCTAATAACATCAAAATGCCGACAATGATGCCGATGACGTTTTTCGACGATGCCCGTGCTAGTCAGAATTCTGACGACCAGAGGCATTATTTTTAAAAAAAAGCACAGGTTCATTTGAAAACCACATGTGGTGGATTGAATTAACTCTCGACTTCCTCTACCTCTTCTAATTCCTTTGTTTCTTTTGCCTCTTCCTCTGCCTCTGCCTCTGCAAATCAGGTTCGACGATTTCTTTGCCTCTTTTGCCTCTACCTCTGCCTCTACAAATTTGGTTGTCTAGCAGGTGAAAACGAAGCATTGAATTAACTCGTTTGGAGGGTATCGAACTATTGGAGATGGAAAAATTCCTATAGATTTTCGCATGTCATTAAATTCCTGTGGAGTTTCAGGTTGTGTGTTTGAATTATGTAAAGTTGGTTGCAGACAAGTTCATTTCAGAGTGTGTGTCTCATAAATTTGAGCTTGTTATCCTATCGGTATGTTCTCATTTATTTGTTTTTCTTTACTTTCCTAATGTTGTAGTTCCTAGCAGTTCCTAGTTATTGAAAAGTCTTCCAATTATCGATTATGTTAGATAAAGGCTAAAAGTATTGAAAAATTAAAAAACAAGTAAACCCTATTTACTATACCAGAAACAATCTGCTTGCTTGGTTGTAAATGAATGTTTATAACGTAGTGATTGTATGAATTAGAAATATGATCCCTTAATGAAACTTGCTTTGAAAATACTTGATTCAAATATATAAAATCAATAAAAGACCAGTGCCTTGATTCCTTACTTATTTCATATTATTTCAAATGAAAAATCTTACGTTTAACCTTAGAGACAGTTTTAATAACTTGTTAATGTAACAAGACCATCATCTCAAAGGATTCCATATGAATTACAATTAAAATGTGACATCCAATTAGTCTTACTAAATTTAACTTTACTTTGAAAGACCAATAAGAAAATTCGATGTTTGCCAACCAATCCTTCAAATTGAAAATAAATCTTAATTACAACAACATAAGATTGCACAATGAAACAATCTATGAAAATAGATTTATCCAAGGAAATGATCAATCCATTGAAAAGATAGATACCATCATGAATGAGAAACACTTGAATCTTTATATTGAAAATAAAATACTTAAACCAGTTGATTTCAGTGCATATCCTCCATCAACTTGGTACTTTCAGACAATGAGTTCATAAGAAAATGCATAGAGATTTGTCTTGATAAAGAAAAACTATAAACTTTTGATATCTGTCTCTCCTAAAAAATCCTCCACATATAGATTAGGATTCGGTTTGAAAAATAAAAGTGCGTACCCTTTCATTAAACTAAAATTAACAAAAAACTAACTAAAAACTAACTACCTAAAAATTGCCCTAACAAACTAAAACTATAAAATACAAAGTCACATCTTTTGATATCTATGACTGGTCTCCAAGCATCTGATCACACTTCTGAATATGATTCAAATATCCCTTTGATTTGTAGGTATCTGCATCGTAGATAATATCTCTAACCATAATCTCCAAAGTGATGAAGTTTTCCATTTGCTCAATTGTGTCTATCATGTCAAGTACATCAGACCGGGCAATGTAAAGGGAAACAGTGAGAAGACTTTGCCACTGCACAATCCATTTATCCTTATCCTTAAACTATCCATTCTGATCTTCAATTTCTGGAAAACCATGCTGTACTATTTCCTTACATTGATTAAAATCTTTTTGCAATTTTGTGTCAAAGTCTTCATGCTTTTTCAATAGCTTTTGCTTTCCTTTGATGACTTCAGCATCTGCATTGGCCATTGTCTTATCATGCAACAAAGTTTCTAGTATGTTATAAATCCAGTTGTGAGATATTGCATTACCCATATTCTTTTGATAAACATCCCATAAATCTTCAAGGAAACCTTGTAATTTTTCAAATCTCTTAGTCAATAAAACAAAGGTCGTGTCAGCTCTCACACTCTGCCTTTGCCTTTTCAACTTTTTATTTTCTAGTTGCACTTCCTCACATTTCTTTTTCCACTGAGACCCATAATGGATTTGTGGCACAGGTTGTCCTCCTCTTTTTAGCAATTCTTCATATAATCCCTTGTACTAATATCTTTCTCTGATCACTTTGACCAATTGCGCTTTATTAAATTTTGATATATCAATACCCATATCAGCAGTAACAATGGGATTTCCTTCACCAACTTTCAATTTCATCATGTGACCAAAGGCTTTATCCACATCAATGATTTTTGGCCTCTTATTTGGAGGGTAAAGAGCCCATAAAAGAAAAGCCTCTTCATTCTAGTCAAATCTAGAGCTGACATACACATCATTTACCCCCTGGATATCTAATTTAAAATCCTTATTCTCAAAATGTAACATGCTATCAAAAATAAATGATGCACTCATGTCCCATCCTGGAAAGATGATGATGCCTACTTCACTAAGAATTTGTCTTCCCCTTTGAGGGGTTATAGTGGTCAATTCTAAACTGATTTCTTCCTTTATTTTCCCCAACAATTCTGATTCTTTTTTACGGGTTACATTTGGGATAGAGTCTCTCAGTTTTTTCCCTTTGAAATTATATAAAAAGGATTTAAATTCTTTTGACTTAATAAAAACATCATCAGACACAAAGGCAAAATACTCATCGTATCTTGCATCACTATGGATGTTTAGCCTGGCAACAATTTTCTCTTGCAAGTCTGGTTCTTCTGCTGTGTCCAGTGCTTGATGCTTAGATACCACCTCAACTTCTTCGGACTCGCCTTCACTCTCTTCTTCTTCAATTTCCATTTCTTGCAATCTCTTTTTCTTTTCTTCCAATTTCTTGTTTAATTCATCAATGACTGACCTCTTCCACCTCTATGTTTCTAAACATATCCTTTGCTTCCAAGTAAACATGAATACAATCTCCCAGATTTTGACTTTTCTTGCAATTGTGAATATATCCCTCAGGGTCATAATTGATCCTAGTAGCATATTTGAACAAATTGTATTCTTCAATCAGTTTCCTATCAATGGCTTCATAAGCCTTTGTTGATACAATGGTAAAATCAAAAAAACTAAGAGTCCCAGGTAGGAAATTCTGCTTATTCATGTCTCCAAAATATTTGGCATTCAAAACACTTAACTATCTCACAATCTCCAGATAAGCAATTTTGTCTGGTACAAGTTTTTGCAACAAATATGGGGTTCCTTCGAAACCATAAATCTTGAAGCAAGTAAAATCATTGTGAATAAACCAATCGCCCCAATTGTGATTGATGATACCTCTTGTTTGCATTATAGATGAATTGATTATATGTTGCATTGATGTTTTGTCATTGATGTCAACACTAGCTATTATGGTTGGTTACTGGCAGACAGGTTTTGGTTACCGGTAGAAGATTTATTATTTCCGTCAAAAGAGACTATATTTTGAACACTTCTGGCATGATTGGATCCATAGAGTATGTTTGATTTTATGTGTTATATGCTCTTGGAGCATGTTTTGGTCAGTTGGTATCGACTCAGTAATCGGATGCTATCATACACTCTTGTAAACCTATACTGGCATTAGTTTAAGGTTTAATCGATAGAGCTCTCACTGAGGAATCTTGACAGGATGCATAAGTGGTGTTGGTGCAGCTTCTTCATGGATTTCAAGATGTTGAAGATGTTCTTTGATCATGCTTCAACTGCTTGAAGATATTGCTTTGGGGTGGTGGATCGAGAATAGGTCTGGTACCTATCTAGGTTATGGATTGGTATCATGTTAATATGTACTCTACATGTTACCGGGATTTTTTAGGATGTTCTATGAATTGGTTATTATTGTTTTGGTCTTAAGCCGACATGACATATCATTGTAATATGAATTTATGTAATGATCTTATTGTAATATCTTTTAGGTGGCCGACCTAATTGGTTTAGGCCTTAGGGTTGATATAAAATTATGTAAGATCTCATTGTAGATCAGGGTATGGAATGAGGATTATGTGTCATGGTCTTGGAATGTAATATCACATGCAAAGAAGATTTGGTCAATCATAAATGATCTAAATGGGATTAAAGAAGAGGTCAAAGGCCTTCTGTATTGAGCTTAATAGAAACTGTAATCAAGCATGGTAGATGCTATCTTTGGTAGTTCATTATTGTGGGTTTTTGTCCATTTATCTTGAGATGGTTGTTGCCTATTTGTAGTCAGTGACACTCTTTTGTAATGAGCAGTACACTCTAGGTAGTGTGCCTTCCTACACGTGTAGGCCCCCTCATTGTATCACATACTTTTTGCAGAAGTATCATCTAACTGTGGGTAGGCTTCCCACTGTGGTTTTTCCTTTCTGATTTTTTCACGTACAAATCATGGTGTTATGTGGTATGGTTGCATTGTATTGATTATCTAATTCATTGTTAAGTTTATTACTTATTGGTATATGTTTCTTCTTTACCGATACTTAATCTGGTTAAAGGTTATTAAGTAGATTAAATGTTATAATCTGTTAACAATTGATTCATCCCCCCCCCCTCTCAGTTGTTCACCGATTATCCTAGCAATTGGTATTAGAGCCTTGGTCCTCTTTTGCAAAATCTTAACCACTTGAGGTAGATCCTATGATAGCTAACACTTTAAATCCATCGGCAACTATTTTTAAGAAGAGAAATCCCTCAGCTTGATGGAACAAACTATGAGATATGGAAAATTTGAATGGAGACTCATCCTAGATGTCTTGGAAAGGATATTTGGGAAATACCTAAAAAAGGATACACACCTTATGATTCAACATTTGGCAATCATGCTCCTGCTGACTTGGATAAGAATATTAAAAATGATTGCAGAGCTAGAGAAACTCTCTTTTGTGCACTTACTGATCAACAAATCATGGGATTAACTGATAAATCATCAACAAAGGCTATGTGAGATAAATTGTAAACTCTGAATGAAGGTGATCCTACTATCCAAATTGCTAAACTTGATGGTTACTAAGTAAGAAATGAAAACTTGAAGATGAAAGATAATGAAAGAATTATTGTGTTTATGGAAACAGTAAATGAGATTGTTATGGGAGTTCATTGTTGTGGAGGATTTCTGAGTGAAGATGAAATAGCTTCCAAAGTCTTGAGAGCCCTTCCATCGGCTTACAAGATGAAGGTAACTGCAATTAATGAGTTGAGAAAAAATGGAAAAATCTTCAGTTAACATAGACATTTTGATTGGGAAATTATCTTCTTTTGAGCTTGAAGAATTTGGATCTTCTGGAGCTGTAAAGTCTGAACCTTCTTTTCATGCATCAACATCTTCTAGCAAAAGTGATTGGAAAGCCTTATATTCAAAAGAATTGGAAGATATGAGGAAAGAAGATGAAGAATTTGAGCAACTTGAAGCCTTATTTTCTATAAGAGTACCTAAAGGACCGACATGAAGTAAGTATGAAGGCAAAGCATCTTTTAAATGTTTTGCATGTGATAAGATTGGTCATTTTGCATCTAGATGTCCTGAAAGGAATGCAAGATTTGAGGAAAAAGTTAAGAAATCATTTAAGCCTAACCAAAATAGATATAGATTCAAGAAAAGTAAATAGTGCTACATAGCGAATGAGAAAGGAGTAAGTGATGACTCTGGGGATGAACTGGCAAAAGACTCTGCTAGTGGATCCGACAATGGAAAGGAATGGGTGTTCTATGATTTAAAGGAAGATGAACTAGCACTAGCTATCATGAATGAAGAAAAGGCCTTGGTAGCAAAAGTTGAAGATAAGGATGAATGGGTAATTGATAGTGGATGCTCACATCATATGACTAGAGATAAAAGAATTTTTTTGTCCCTGCAAGAATACAATGGCAGTCAAGTCAGATTTGGAGATGACAAAGCATGTATGATCAAAGGTAGAGGTATTATTTCTTTGGATGGAAAGCATAATACTGATAATATCTATTATGTAGAAGGTTTAAAGTACAATCTTTTGAGTTTTGGTCAATTGGTGGATGAGGTTTTTTGACTTCAGTTTAAAGATAGAAAATGCAAAATCATTAACAAGACTAGTTTGGAGATTGCAATCGGTATTACGATTGGAGGTTACATCCTTCACTTGAACACTGGTAATAAGACATGTTTGATTTCTCATATTGATGAGAGTTGGCTATGGCATAAGAGGTTGTGTCATGTTAATTTTGATGGTATTGTTAAAATCAATTAAACTAAGGCAGTTAGACATATACCTAAGATTGTGAAGCCTCATATTCCGGTATGTAAGGAATGTCAATTAGAAAAGAAAATTAGAACTTCTTTTAAGAGCATACATGAGAAATCTAATGATGTACTTGATTTGATTCACACTGACTTATGTGGTCCGGCAAGGACTAGAAGCTTTCAAGGTGATGGGTATTTCATGTTGATTATTGATGACTATTCTAGGATGATGTGGGTGAATTTTCTTATGGAGAAGTCTGAAGCCTTTGAGAAATTCAAGATCTTTAAAGAAAAGGTTGAAACAAAAACTAAATTGAAAATAAAATGTCTAAGATCAAATCAAGGCAGTGAGTTCACTTCTCATGAATTTAATAGTTATTGTGAGACAAATGGAATTAGGAGACAATTATCTGCAACTCAGACTCCTCAGTAGAATGGAGTAGTGGAAAGAAAGAACAAAACCATTTTGGATGCATCAAGATTTATGATGATGGAAGCCAAATTGCCTCACATATATTGGAGAGAAGCAGCGAGTACAACAGTCTACACATTCAACAAAGTTCACATCAAAGGTGAAACTAGTAAGACCCTTTATGAATTATGGTTTGGACATACACCTACTGTTAAATATTTCAGAATTTTTGGAAGTAAATGCTATATCAAAAGAGATGATTCAATTGGAAGGTTTGATCCTAGATGTGATGAAGGGATATTTCTTAGTTATTCAATTCAAAGAAAGACATATAGATGTTATAACAAAAGATTGCAGAAAATTGTGGAGAGTGCTAATGTGAAAGTGGATGGCAGTACAAAAATCAATCTATATCATATGACAGGGAACCGGCAATGGAAATGATCATAATTGAACCAACAATTACTCAACCGATACAGGAAACTGAGACAGTTACACCGACATAGTTAGAAAATTCAACTATGACTGATGATCAGAGCAGTGAACATGAAGTTAAAAAGACACCAAGGTATGTATGATTAAATCATTCTAAAGATGAAATCGTTGGAGATAGGAACAAGGGAGTTATGACAAGAAGAAGACTGGAAAATGAAGAGGTATGTCTTATTTTTCAAATTGAACCAACATTTGTTATTGAAGCTTGTAAGGATAAACATTGGTTAAAAGCTATGGAAGATGAATTAGATCATATAGAGAAGAATGAAACTTGGACTTTAGTTCCTCGGCTTGAAACTAAGAATGTTATTGGAACTAAATGGGTTTTTAGGAATAAATTGAATGACGATGGTAAAGTTATAAGAAACAAGGCTAGATTGGTTTGTAAAGGATATTCTCAAATGGAAGGAATTGATTATGGTGAGACATTTGCACCTGTAGCTAGAATTGAAGCTGTTAGACTATTTCTTGCCTATGCAGCTTATAAGAACTCTAAGGTTTATCAAATGGATGTTAAATGTGCATTTCTGAATGGTGAACTTGAGAAAGAAGTATAAATTGAGCAACTTGATGGATTTTCACTGACAGATGATAAAGATATGGTTTGCAGATTGAAGAAAGCTTTATATGAATTGAAACAAGCTCCTAGAGCTTGGTATGCAAGGTTGGATAAATATCTTTTGAAGCTTGGTTTTACTAAAGGCAGTGCTGACAGTAATTTATATTATAAGATCTCCAATGATGATATTCTAATTATTGAAGCATTTGTTGATGCTATCATATTTGGAGGAGAAGATAAATTGTGCATGGAATTTTCTAACAACATGAAGAATGAATTTGAAATGTCCATGATTGGTGAGATGAGATTTTTCTTAGGTTTGTAGATTACTCAAACTGACAAAGGCATTTTTATCTATCAAACTAAGTATCTGAGGAAACTGTTGAAGAAGTTTGGTATGGATAATTCCAAACCGGATAATTCCAAACCGGTAAGTGCTCCCATGGTGATAAGTGAGAAATTATCTATCAAGGATACTTCTACACCAGTAAATGTAACAAGGTATAAGTCTATGATTGGTGGTATGTTATATTTAACTCAGACTAGACCTGATATTATGAATGCAGTAAGTATTGTTTCAAGATATCAAAATAATCCTAAAGAAAATCATGAATGTGCAATAAAGAGGATATTCTGGTATTTGCGAGGAACAACAGAATATGGCTTATGGTATTCTAAAAATGATGATTTCACTTTATGTGCATATACCTGTATATGGTGAAAATGGATAACAATAATAACAATATTGAAAGACTAAAATGGATTCAACCACTAAACCCTAGCCTAACAATGAACAAAGATCCACCATAACATATGAAGATAACCTAAGACAATGTAAAATAACTCAAAAATCACAAAGATTATACCATCACATGTCCACTAGGGTTTTGATCTCCATTCTTCCTATCTCCATTGATCTTGCTTGATATACTTGCTCTCAGATTTTTGTATGCACAAGAGCTCAACAAAGAACGGAATGTGGTTGCAAGTAGAATTGTAGTGTAGTCAATTGATCAAGTAGTTAGGGTTTGACAATGAAGAAAGCATCTCCTTAAATAGAAGACACAATATGAAATGGAGGGTTAAGATTGAGAGGTGTAAAAAGAGAGGTCGGCTAGGATTAAAGGGTAGGTATAAGAAATACCAAAATAATGAAAGAGGTAGGTAGTGTAGGAAATAAGAGATGAATGACATGTGTCATGTGTAGAAAAAGATAATGAATTAATTAAATAAATAAAGATTTATTTAATTAATAGAAGAAGTAGGACAATTAAAAAAATAAAATATTTATTTAATTTAGGAAAGGGATAATTTAAATAAATAAATGTATTTATTTAAATGAGAAATAAGGCTAGAAGAGGATAAATGAATTAATTAAATAAATAAAGATTTATTTAATTAATAGAAGAATTAGGCTTAGATAATTAAATAAATAAAATATTTATTTAATTAGACATGACAATTTTGAGTGTCTACATTTTGCCCCTCTTTGAGACAATGCGGCTTGTCGCGTTGTTTCAAAGAAGATAAGATGAACTGATACAGAGTTGCCCCAGAATAAGGAATGATATGCCCCCTCGAGAGATTGGATGAAAAAGTCTGGAAAGAGTGCAGACAATCTCTCGATAAGAAAGACGAGATAGAATAGACTGATTGGATAATGTGACAAAGTCACAGGATGAAGAAGACTAACTCGGGAAATGAAGACAAGGGCTAGGCTAGGCTATAAGATAGACCACGGGCAAAAGACATCCTCATTGTCATCCACACCCTTACGAGATCACAGTGCAGAGCGAGAAAAGAGCAGCAGCAGTCAGCAGCGATGGCATTCATTCATAGATTTGACCGTGTCCGCCGATTCCAGCGACCAGCCGATGCAGGAGAGCCGGTAAGTACCCGAAAACCTCTTCGTACTTTCACGCATTTCGAGTTTTGTCATAAATGCATGTTTAGGAGCAATAAATGCGCTAGGAATAAGATATTTAAAAAGTGCAAAAACGCACAACCGCGTCTGTGTCAGCGCCAGGCGCGTCTGTGTCCAACAGGCGCGCTTGTGTCGGGTCCAGGCGCGTTTGTGTTGAATGCGGACGCGTTTGTGAAATGTAGCAGCATCTGTGTTTTTTAGGAGCGTTTATGTAATGTAGGGACGTCTGTGTTCCCTGGTCGCGTTTGTGTCTGGCATAGGCACGTTTGTGTTCATAAAACACGTCTGTGTTTCAGAAGCGCGTTTGTGCAGTCTATAAGCGCGTTTATGAGTTGAAAGCGCGTTTATGTTGTAAAAGTGTGTTTGTGTGTTTAAATGCATGGTTTTAGTCTTTTAGGTCAAATCGGCAGTTCTGTGATGAACATACGCTGTCGATTGGATAAGCTGCTGAGAGGGTACACTCAAGCAGGTCCTCTAGAAAGATTAGGATAGATCCAGGCACTTTGTGATGAACAGGTAGCACCAAGATAGGCAGCACTTTGTGATGAACAGGGAGTGCGAATGTGAGTGACACTTTGTGATGAACAGAGAATGTCACACACGTAGTACTTTGTGATGAACAGGGAGCACTACTTAGGGTAGGTAGCAACACTTTGTGATGAACAGTGAGTGTCACTAGGATAGATAACCAGATGCATTTAGGTAGCAAGTAGCATTTTGTGATAAATAGTGAATGCCACGATAACTGACATGATTGAGTTGCTTGACTGCAGGAGTATTTGCCGATGTTAGAGTCACGGGAGAGATTCCCATCGACTCAGAGACTGCGACCAGAGTTGTCGATTCAGGACATGATTTCCATTGAGGAGATGGGTCTGACACATATGCTCTATGTGCCTGAGTTTCGGGCAAACATGGGGTTGCTGACTGCGTTGGCCGAGAGATGGCACTCAGAGACATGCACGTTTCACCTGCCGATGGGTGAGATGACAGTGACATTAGAGGATGTATATAGGATTCTGCATGTTCCTATTGATGGAGAGTTGATTCCCTACGACCGTGACGGTGACAGGGAGGCATTGAGACGGGTTTTTCAGGATCCTGAGTTGGAGATGCGAGCAGGTCATGTAGCCTAGGACACCATGACTGCCACAGGATTAGCATTGCCGGCAGTTGTTGGAGGAGTCATCAGTAGATATTTGTGTCCAGACAGGGCCACACGAGGATTGGCAGTGGGCTGGGGAGGGGCCTTGGAGATGCTGATGGCAGAGCACACTAGGTATGCATGGGGGCCATGTGTCCTAGCACATTTGTATTATGAGCTGCATCAGTTTGTATACCACGGATCAGTGGGTTTGGGCTGCGGCGTGACTCTCTTGCAGGTGTGGGCCTATGAGCACCTTCCCATCACACGGCCCATTCATTTCAGAGGCAGAGGACAGGGACAGAGTTTTGTGCACCTGTATGACATGATCACATCCCAGCCTCGGATTGGGAGATTAGAGCATTGGAGGCGAGTCATTGATGATATTGACATGGTGATCTGGAGGCCGTACCTGGGGTGCGAGGAGTGGGAGGACGATGCCTTGGAGCTACCATATGTGTTGAGGAGCAGGTATCTGATGGGGCGGACGCCCTATATTCTAGAGAGGCAGCTGGTAGACAGGGTATGCAGGCAGTTCGGGTGGATTCAGCGGATGCCACGAGGCTCGGGCATGTATGCCCGGACGGTCAGAGATCAGGTGCAGTTTGGCCCACTGCTATCATATGATCAGGCAGTGACACAGTTAGCTGAGATGATGCCGATGCCATGGGACATGTGGCCAGAGGTAGATGATGCAGGGATGGACGCAGAGTACTCTGCGTACTGGGCAGAGCATCCATTTCCCAGATTGACAGATCCGGCAGAGCCACTGGATGGAGAGGGTGGAGGAGAGGATGATGATGGAGGAGGGGATGGAGGTAGGGGCCGGCGGAGGCAGAGGGGAGTGGTGGGAGAGAGGCGGGTGGCACCTCAGAGGGAGGGAGGACAGGAGAGAGAAGCTCCGGTGGTGAGAGGACGGGGTGGACTGCCCCTACAGGTGCCAGCAGCACAGGGTCCTAGAGAGGGACAGAGACAGGTGCAGCCACAGGTACCTATATAGGCACAGGGACAGGTGCAGGCAGAGGCTGAGGGACAGGCACCTGTAGAGGAGGAGCCATAGGCAGAGGCGGAGAGCGGAGACTCTGAGGAGGATGAGGTGGTGAGGCTGCGGGAGATCTGCCAGGGCCAGGCAGATGAGATTGAGGATTTGGTTCGAGAGAGGAACCACCTCAGGATCAGGGTCCGAGACACAGAGCGGGAGAGGGATCAGGTCATCCAGAGATACACAGAGGCCGAGACAGCTCTGAGGGCAGGTAGGCGGGCAGCAGAGGATGCAGGGGCAGGCTACGCATATGTTTTGCGAGCTGGAGAGGAGATCGCCTACTGGAGGGATCTATACTATGTAGCCGTGCCAGCAGATCAGCGGGCTAGGAGCTTCCATAGATCGTCGCGCACAGCGACGGCTATGGGAGGGAGCCGCAGGAGACAGGCATCCAGCGGTGGGGTCATGGGGCCTCCACCACCACCAGAGAGACAGGGGGATCTAGGGGCGGGTCCATCTATAGCTCAGACTCCGTCGAGGCGAGGCGGCTCCGAGGGAGGGAGTTCCTCATAGCTATAGTGGGCTCCCATTGTATCAGTATATGTACCATTGTTGTATTGTAGACACCTGCGGGTGATTCTTTTGTAGCCATACGATTCTTTTGACATCATTGTATTATGACACTTTTGATTATATATGAGATGGTTCATTTTGCGGCAGCTATATGCATGTGTACCTTATGTGATGAGATGTTCTTATGTGATGCCTGTTTTATGATATGGATGCTTATATGACGCAATGCAATATTTTTTTGTTCTTTTATGTTGTATATGTAATGCATGATGCAAATGTGAATGTATGTAATGCAAATGAATATGATAATGCAAATGATTATTTACATAATGAAAATGTGAGATGTGCTAACATGTGTTGTATGCAGGATGTGATGCAATTGTGATATCTATATGTACATATGAAATGCTTATATGTGGTGATGTAGGTATAACTATATGAAATGCAAATGTTTTTGGTGTGTCATTATACTCAGTCATGTGATAGCGGGCTACGCGGACTCGAGAAGGACAATGGAAGTCAATCAAGAAAGGGGGATGGAAGACAGAAGATATGAATGTGAAAGAGCTTCTTGTGCGTTATCATCATTGAGCTTTATTATGGCAGAATAGGTTATGACAATCGAGGCATTTGTTCGGCCCAGAAAGTCATTGTACCTGTTTGCATGGAGATAAGACAGTCACAAACAAAGAATGCCCCAGTTCATACTAGACTCACAGTGTCCTCATATCCTTGGACAAGTCATAGCATTACTAAAAGACAATCCACAGACAGCAAATGCAAATAGGTGACGATACCCCATCCTCGCCTTTCTAGTCAAAGACATCCTGGAGATAGAATCTCTAGTCAAAGACATCCTGGAAAAGCTAAAAGACATGTCACCAAAAAGATAAAATCAAAAGAAAACCAAGACTCGACACCAACATCCACTGTAGTCCTCAAGTTTAGTGTCTCTTGTCACTTGTATAAGTCGAATTTTGATTGTGGTCACAATGTTCACTTTCACAAAAAGGATAGATAGCACTGAACCATAATGTTGTCTGAGTCTGTTGAAAGATTTGATTTTGTTGAAGCTCATTGTTGTTGCTGTGTCTTATCTGAAACTGACTGAATCCATGAAACTGATACTTTATTGTGGAGAAGGCGGAACTTTATTGTGGACTGGCGATGCAAATGCTGCTTTATTGCGGATTGTGCGCGGACAGACTGAAGAAAGCTGGAAGAAACTGTACTCCTCGAAACATGTGATGTTCTCAGTTCCACACCCATTACTAGACGTAGGAATTAGCCGTAGTCACAGATAGGATCTAATTTATTATGGAGTGAAAAGGGAGGGTTATGGATGGCTAACCAATCTTAGGTAGATCAATAATAAGCCATGATGGGAATGGGTAAGTTTATTGTGAGTGAATAGGTTGTGAGTGTGTGCAAAGTGAAAGGATGAAAGAGAATCCTGAAGGAGAGAGGAGCAATGTCTCTACGCATGGCGCTGGTGACCCAGTTTTCACCATGGTACTTGCCCAAGGCGCCACCGAAGTGGTTTTCACCGTTGGACGAAATTATTTCTCTTTACTTTTTTCTGGATTTTTCAATTTTTTTGATTTTTTTGTTTTATAATTTTTTTGTATTTTTGAACTTTTTTTATTTTTTTTGTATTTTTGCATTAGGATACTCAAAAAGAGCTTATGTGTAGAACCTGCGAAGGTGCATGTTGTTGATAGGATCCTCCAAGGATTCACCTTCTGTAGTTGAGAGCTGATATGCCCCATATCCATATGCTGCTGTAATGATGTAAGGACCAAGCCAGTTGGGTTCAAATTTGCCCTTCTTATCTCTGTCTTGCTGATTCTTGGGGTTCTCTCTGAGGACTAAGTCACCTACCTCAAATGTGCGAGGCTTGACCTTGTGATTGTAACCGCGACTCATTCGTTGTTGGTAATCCTTGAGATGATTAAAAGCAGTGTGTCGTCGTTCCTCCAGCAGTTCTAGTTCTTGTAAGCGAGAGACCCTGTAGTCTTCATCGTTGATTATGCTTCTCAAGGAGACCCGTAAAGAAGGTAGCTCGACCTCAATAGGCAAGATGGCTTCAGCGCCGTAGACAAGTGAGTAGGGTGTAGCTCCTGTAGGTGTGCGGACACTGGTACGGTAGGCCCAAAGTGCGGGATTGAGTTGGACATGCCAGTTACGGCCAGCGTCGTCGACTGTCTTTTTAAGTATTTTGAGAATTGTTTTATTAGACGCCTCAGCTTGGCCATTACCTTGGGGGTAGTATGGTGTGGAGAAACAGTGAGAGATATGGAAGCGCTCACAGAGTTCACGAACATCCTGGTTCTTGAAAGGACGCCCGTTATCGGTGATAATGGAAGTAGGAATCCCGTATCGGCAAATGATATAGTTCAGGATGAAAGTAGCGATTTGTTTCCCAGTAACTTGTGTAAGAGGCACAGCTTCAATCCACTTTGTAAAATACTCTGTGGCTGTGATAATGAATTTATGTCCATTGGAAGAAGGAGGGTGAATCTTGCCTATGAGATCGAGTCCCCACTGACAAAAGGGCCAAGGAGATGCAAGTGGTTGTAGTTCCTATGCTGGTGCATGTATAAGGTCTCCATGAATTTGACACTGCTTACACTTCTTGACAAACTGATATGCATCTTTTTCCATAGTAGGCCAGTAGTATCCAGTCCTGATGAGTTTCTTGGCCAAGGTAGGACCACTAGTATGCGGACCACATATCCCTTCGTGCACTTCTCGTAACGCAATCTGAGCTTCGTCACTCTCTAAACGTCTAAGAAGGGTGCCATCTAGACCTCGTCGGTATAGGATATCAGCTAGGATAACGTATCGGGAGGATTGGCGAATGAAAGTGCGGCGTTGGTTGTTCGATAGATCGGGAGGTAAGATATTGTCGCGAAGGTATGTGAATATGGAACCATATAACTGGGATTCAGGACCAACAACACATATCATTTCCGTAGGAGTGATCTCATATGACGGAATCAGCAGGTTGTCAACCAGGAAGTCATAGCGAGTCTCATTTTGCGGTATATCAATGAGCGAAGCAATTGTAGCCATGGCATCAGCAGCACGATTCTGTTCTCTTGGTATCTGCTCAAACTCTATCTTTGCAAAGTGTTGTTTCAGATCATCTACCAATTGTTTGTAAGGTATTAGCTTTTCATCTTTTGTTTGATAATCATCAGTTGCTTGACGGATGACAAGTTGAGAATCCCCAAAAACACGAAGTTCTTGGATCTTCCACTGAACTGCAATTCTTAACCCAGTTGTTAATGCCTCGTATTCCGCTATATTGTTGGTGCAAGGAAATGATAAGCGGTATGACTTTGGTATAGAATCGCCTTGGGGAGTTATAAAGAGTATACCCGCTCCTGCTCCATGCTGTGTGTATGAGCCATCAAAGTATAGTTGCCATGGCTTTGCAGGTGATATTGTTAGAATGGACTCATCTAGAAATTCTGACTGTAGAGGAACATCATCTATCATTGGAGCATCTGCCAGTTGATCTGCAATTGCTTGTCCTTTTATGGCTTTTATGTCCACGTATTCAATGTCGAATTCACTCAAAATCATTACCCACTTGGCCAGTCACTCAGTAAGTGTAGCTTTGTTGAGCAGATATTTTAATGGATCAATTCTGGCAATCAACTTGGTCTTGTGAGTAAGCATGTAATGTCGTAATTTTTGTGAAGCAAAAACCATAGCGAGACATGCACGCTCAATTGGTGTGTAGTTCAGCTCATATCCCAACAATGTGCGACTGATATAGTAGACTGCTTTTTCCTTGTCGTCAGGTATTTGCTGTGCTAGGAGTGCCCCCAGCGCTGTTGGAGTAGCTGATATGTAAAGTAGCAATGGTTGATCCGGAATTGGTGGCATCAAAACTGGCGGGTTCAAAAGATAGTCTTTGAGTGCCTGAAAAGCCTGTTGACAGTTCTCATCCCATTTGAATTTGATGTTTTTGTGTAGCAGGTGCTGAAAAGGATTGCACTTATCTGCAAGTTGTGCTATGAATCTTCGTATGGACTGGAGTCTCCCTTGTAAAGACCGAAGTTGACTGATATTCTTGGGTGGCGGCATGTCCAAGATAGCCTTGACTTTTGCTGGATCAGCTTCTATTCCTCTTTTAGACACAATGAATCCTAGGAGCTTCCCGGAGGTTACTCCAAAGACACATTTCTTTGGGTTTAATCTTACCTTGTATTTTTCCAGCCTATCAAAAGCAACTGAAAGTATGTCCAAGTGTGTATTTCTGTCTATTGATATAACCAAAAGATCGTCAACATAATCTTCCACCGTTACATGCATGAGATCATGGAAGATAGTAGTCATAGCTCGTTGATACGTGGCACCTGCATTTTTCAGCCCAAAGGGCATGACATTCCAACAGAAGGTTCCCCATGGACAAGTAAATGATGTTTTATGTTGATCTTCAGGTGCAATCCTGATCTGATTATATCCAGAGAATCCGTCCATTAAAGATAACATCTCATGGCCTGCTGTGAGATCAACAATTAAATCAATGTTTGGTAATGGGAAATCGTCCTTCGGACAAGCCTTGTTGATATCCCTGAAGTCTGTACATATTCGGATGCTGCGATCTGGTTTGCTAACAGGTACTAAGTTGGAAATCCATTCAGGATAATCAATTGGGCGTATGAATCCAACATCCAGTAATTTCTCCAGCTCTGCCTTGACTAATAACGCCACTTGTGGATGCATTTTCCTCAATTTCTGTTTTACTGGTTTTGCCCCTGGTTTGACTGTTAAATGATGCATTACTAAATCGGGGTCTAGTCCAGGCATATCAGCATAAGACCATGCGAAGTTGACTTGTCGTTCCTTAAAGAAGCTTATGAATCTTTCTCTCTCGGCCTCTGTCAATGATTGAGCCAAAAATATGTTATGTGGAACCTCTGTCGTACCAATGTTTGTCTTTATAGTCTCTTCTACCAACATGGATGATTTTTCCTCGTATGATGCTGGGAGAATGTCAAGCCTTCCATCTTCGGGCGCCTCAGAGAGGTTTTCACCCTCAGATACGTCCTTTCTTTTTACTTTTTTAGAGTCAGATAGCGCCACAGTGTGGTTTTCGCCATAAGACCCTTGTTTTGTTTTTATTTTCACATTTTTGCGACTAGAAGGCCCGACACCCTCACCAAAGTATGCCATGTTATTAAGCTCTATGGCGTATCCTGCTTTATGGTCTCCAAGAGGAAGATCATCGTGAATGCCAAGATAATCGACTATAGCTTCGTCATTTTGAAATGTATCAAGCTATGCTAGTCCATCCTGATCCCAGTCAATGAGTTGGGGGTGAACGAGGGGAAGGTCTTTAGTGTTTTCAGAGTTCGCAAGGCTAATAGTGAAGATGTGGTTATATTCAGGTATGTCAAGATAGTTATCGAGGTCGTCAATGGCACTCTCCTCATCAGTTTCGATCGTAAGTGAGTCCAAATTATCATCACTAGTAGCACCCTCAGGGACAGGTGTCCTCATCCTATGTGATCTGGACCTAGGGCTTTGAACCGAAGCTTGTACGGGATCCTTATGGGTCGGTTCTTGACCAAATCTGAATTTCTTGTAAAACTCCTCCTCCTCTGTAGGTTCCTCTGGCTCTCTAAACGTCTCGTGGAGCTCATAGTCGCTGGAGGATTTGTCTGAACCCCATTCCCATTCGTTGGAATCTGTAGAATAGTCATCTTCTTGTTGAACTTCAGCCACTTTGACTCGCCATATCTGTTTTGTTCTTTTGTTTTGAATCTTGGGATTTAGAAAACCAAGCCCCTTGGAGCGTTCCCTTCTTGTAGTTAGCTCAGGTTGTAAAGGCTCCATGACACCTTCTTTGCGTAGTCCAAGAGGACTCTTTCCATCATACCCGAATCTTTGCAAAATTTTGAAACCTTTGCCATAGTTCTCACAGGGTATTATAATTTGATCATGTGCATCCTCTTCAGCGTCCTTATATAGCATTTTATATAAATTTTCTTCCTCTAGTTCGCCCCATTTTTGAAAGACGGTAGGATCCCATTTGAGTAGCATGATGGAGATTTGCTTATTAGGATGTGGCCTCCCATATTCCTTGGGAGAGGTCATGACTTGTCGTAAGAACATTGTTTGATTCAGAGTGTATTCTCCCATGCCTTTGTCTTGAAACTTGGCTCTAAGTTCACCTTGTTTGGATGTCGAGGGCTTTAATGACTCAGGATCAATATACGCTGAAGAAGGAGTAGCCTCACGATTGCTGGGAATGATAGTCTCAGTATGCGATCTCAAGTTATTGCAATATATGAATGGATTTGGATCACCATTGACCGTTACCTCGACTCCATTATGAGGAAACTTAATGCATTGGTGGTATGTTGATGGAACTGCCCTCATTTCATGAATCCACGGACGTCCTAGCAATATGTTATACGTGAGGTCTAGATCCAAGACTTGACAAACCACGTCCTTTGTGACTGGCCCTATTCTTAGTGGTAAGATGACTGTGCCCTTGGACGAACGCTCTTCATCATCATAAGCCTTAATAGTGATTTGGTTTGTAGAATTTACAGCTTTGTCAGAATATCCCAATTGTCTGATGGTGCTCAATGTACAAATATTAAGACCTGCTCCTCCATCTATCAGGACTCGCTTTATTCGGTGTTTATGTATGAAGGCTTCAATATGTAGAGGTGCATTATGAGGCTGACTTATGGAGGCGTCATCGGCTTCTGTGAATGTGAGGGAGTGTGGAATGGATAGGTATCCCACCATGGCTTGAAACTGGTCCACGTTTAGATCAGTAGGGACAGCAGTATCTCTCAAGGTTTTGTCAAGGACAGCTTTATGTGTAGGAGATATACGTAAGAGCTCAAGAATAGAGATGAGTGCGGGTGTTTTCCCTAATTGCTCTACAAGATCGTACTCAGGCTTAGTTGACGGAAGATTGGTATTCTTAGTAGAGGTACCTGGCAATGTGATCTTACCTCGACGGGTTGTAACATGACATTTGGAGGTAGATGTGGACGAAGATCCCACACCTTTTAGGACAATTTTAGGTCGCTGAGGAGGATTCTCAGGATTTTTATTTTTGATAGTAATGGTAGAAATATGATTGTCCATTGAGATGTGATTAATAGTGGAATCATAATTGTAAGATGCTCTGGTGTAATTGGCTTGATCATCTGTGACTTTGCCTTTTCCCTTGTCATGTTTTGGGAATGGTTCCTTAAACACCTCATGCTCTTGATTAGATGAATGTCCCTCAATCTCAATATCTCCTCTGTCAATGAGATCTTGTACAATGTTTTTCAATCGATGGCAATTACTTGTCTTATGACCCTTGCTCTTATGAAACTCGCAATATTCATCATCATTCCACCAATTCGGTTTTACCTTTGGTTCATATGGAGGAAAATCTGGGACCGTGATCACTTTGTTTGCTACAAGCTTTTTGAATACTGATTCAAGTGGTTCTCCCAATGGAGTGTACTTCCTTCATGGTTTAGCAGTCGTTTGATTGTTCACCTGATTGTCGGTAGAACTTGATCCAGAAAAGACGAACTTTGGTCTCACTGTGTTGGCATCAACAACACCATCATTAACTATGTTCTTATTCTTGTTCCAAAATTTTGGTTTGTCCTTTCCTTTGAAGTCCTCTTTGTTTTCTTTGAATAGCTTGATAACTCCTTGTTCAATTAAGACCTTTTCTATTGCTAGGCCCTTTTCAATGACATCCTTAAATGTAGACAAACAAGCTTTTCTGAGATCATAGCCAATAGCCTTGTTAACATTTTGTGTGAACATCTCCACCATTTGTTTTTGCGGGATCTCACAAGAGCATCTGCTAGCTAGGTTTCTCCATCTTTGTAAAAATGATGCGAAAGATTCTCCTTCTTTTTGTTTCGTATTGCACAAGGTAGTAACTGAGACATCTGTTTCAATGTTGTAAGAAAAATGTTGAATGAATGCTTCTGCCAAGTCGCCCCATGACTTATTACCGGGAGGTAATTGAGAAAACCATTCCATAGCTTGATCTCCAAAGCTCTGTGGGAACAACCTCATTAAGTATGTTTCTTCTGCCGCTACCTCAATGCAAGCTGTGAAGAATTGTCTTATGGGTGCCTTGGGGTCTCCTCTCCCTCTATATTTGTCGAATTTTGGTGTCACAAAGTGCGGAGGAAACGGAGGCATTGGAATGCTCTTATCGAAGGGATAAGGGCATATATCTCTCATAGTATATGTGGGTTTTGATGTGCCCATGTCTTCCACTTTCTTTTGTAGATCTCTAATTTGTTGCTCCAAATTGTTTTTGGGAGGAGATGGATTTCTTGTAGCATATCCCATGTTTGAAACACCCATTTGAGGAGGAGCTTGTTGCATGTATGGATGATACTGATCATAGACATGTCCATATGGAGGTCTATATTGTTGCGACATGTATGGAGCACTTGGCATAACTTCTTGTTGAGGGACCCCATATCTGTTTTGTGTATATAAACCATATTCAATAGGCCTTTCATTTTCCATTGTGTTGCCCCCAATTTTGACATGAGGTCTCCTTGTGTCAAAATTTTGAGGATGTCCTTGAGTATCCACTTGTCTTAATTGACCCATATCTTGAGCATGTGTTTGAGCATAAGGCCTCCATGATGGTCTTTGAGTGTAAGTATCATATATTTGAGCTTGTGTATGTGGGATTGCTGGTTTTTGAAGCAAAACTGATGGTGACTCCGGCATCATATTATTTGGTCCTCCACTATTTGGTCTCCTTTGATCCATGTTATGTTGAGTTTGTTGTGAAGGTCGACTTTCCATAAGTTGAGATAAGTCAAAATCATGCGGTATTTTAGCTCCACTTTATGCCATCATGTTTAAAAAGTATTGACGATCTCTCCTCATTATCTCTTCAACCAATCTATTGAATTGAGGATCCATTATGGATTCTTGTATGTCTGTTGATAGTATTGAAGAGTTGTCAACATTGTCATTATGTGTAGCATTGTTGTTTATAGCGTTTGCGCTTTCCACATTAGGATTGTGTCTATAAACATTCATGTCTGGTAATGTTGTGTGCTCAGGATTGTAGAAGACATCATTGTCATACTCATAAGAACTCATGTTTGCGGATTTTTGAGCTTCTTTGACTTTTCTCCTAGATTTTTGAAGACGGGTTTCAACCATGAACTAGGTGTTAGACCAAGATGTGAGAGACTTAGATGAAAAATGGAAAGAGTATGGAAGACCAAGAGTTGTATGGAGTGTAAATGAATCTTGAGGTGTACTTGCAATGTCCAAAGTGTAAGACCAAGTATGTAAGTAGTAGAGTAGGTGTGACTTCCAAAAAGAGGATAGTTTCTCTTGATGAGGTAAGCTGACCTTGACTCTAAGTAAGACCAAATGAGACCCAAAGGTAAGAAACCTTGATGAGGGACCACTTAGCAAAGTGTAGTAGTATGTTGACAAAGTATGATGAGGACAAGCAAGTGACCTTTTGACTCAAGTTTAGACAAGTATGAATGTAAAATGAGGTATGAAGGAATGATGGACTGTGTAAGACCTTAGAACAGGCTGAATGCTAGATGAAATCTGAAGAGACAACCTAGGAAGCTCAAGTATGCCGAAACTGATTTCTTTGTTTGTTTGACTGTTAAAATTTTCAAATCTTGACACAGACGCCTCTGTATACTTCACAGACGCGGTTTTAAGACACAGACGCTACTCTGTTTGACGCAGACGTGATTCTGAGATTTTCCTGTTGATGCTTGCTGGGACTGTAACAGTTTTTGTTTTTTTTGCAATTGTGGACACAGACGCGCCTGTATACTTCACAGACGCGATTCCCAGACACAGACGTGTCTCTGTTCGACACAGATGCTGATAAAAACACAGACGCTATTCTGTACTTCACAGATGCGTTTATCTGACACAGACGCGGTTTGAACAGACACAGACGCGTTTCTGTAACCTTCGTGCAATCTTTCCTATCTGTGAAGTTGTTTTGTTGTGACCAAATCTGATTGTTCGACTGTTTTTCGTGACAAGAGGACACAGTGTTGATGACTCAATGTTTGCTAGTGTTTAGACTCAAAAATGACTCCAAGAAAGTGTGTTGTTTGATGTAAAAAGTTTTTGCATACACTTGAAGACACAAAAGACACAATGTTTTGCTGTTTGGTCTTGATTGTTTGAATGTTTATCATAAGTCAAGCACAATTCTTATGGCTGGCCAAGACAATAGTTGTTGATCCCACATGGGGTTTTACCCCCGAGGCTACGCTATTCAGAGCGGATACTTAGATGCTTGACCTCACTGGCTCCACCCTCGGCACTCACTTCTCGGGTCAGCCAAGCATCAGTCCCCATGAAAACTCCCCATGGCGAACTTTGTATCTCTACTAAGAACCGTATGTGTGTGGGCCGCTACCAGAGGTCCGACCTCCTGCCCCAACAACTAGAAGGATTTGGGCCTCTAAAACAAAATGGTGCTAGTAAGGGCATCCGCTCGTGTGGCCATACATGCGGCACTTTCAGCTCTGTAAATACAGAAGGCTCCCAGCCGGTAGGGGTTACGCCCTACAAATGATCAAATAAATTTGATCAAACGGGTTTATGGGGAGACATAGTGTCGGTATGAACTAATCAGCACACGTTATTCATAGTTTTCACCATGAATACATTTGATTATAGTGGTTTGGATGAGGTGGGTTTTCCTCGCTACCACTTGGGTCGTTCTCTTCTCACTAGTAGTCCTAATGACCACACGGGAAGACAGGCCCTCTAAAGAGTAAACAAAAAGAGCCTATTGCTCAAGACACAAAAGACAATGATTCAATTTTAGTGCACCAATTGAAGTGTTTGCTAAGCTATGAAACAAGGCACACAATAAAAATTACAAAACCCTAGCTAAGGCCCTGCAACAAAATTGTTAGTAGTTTGGGTTGTTTCAAATGATAACCCCTTCCTGCAAGCACACAAGTTAGGTAAATTTTTAGAAAACCCAAAAAGACTTTGTGAAAAGGGGCCTTCAACAAAAACGTATTTGCCTCCAAAGCAAGCTGCATAAACCAGGTTAGCTAGATCTGCAAAGGTTAGGCAAAAATAAACCAGATCTGAAACCCTAAGTACAAAATCCGAAAATCCGAATCAAAAAAACTTAAAAAAAAAATGCTAAACAGAATGCACAGACGCTGTTATACCAGACACAGACGCGTCTGTCAGACACAGACGTGGTTCTGTGATTCACAGACGCGGTCACAGAACACAGACGCTTCTTTACGATACAGACGCGATAAGATTATGCACAGACGCGATTCGGAATCACAGACGCGACTTTCGGAAACCTGCAAAAATAGAAAATGATAGAAACACAGACGCGGTCCGAGATATCGCAGACGCCTCTGAAATACAAAAAATCGTCCGATCTGCAACTTCAAAAATGCGAAATCTGCAACAAAAATGTTAAATGCAAAGGGACAAGAGTCCCACCGGGCGTGCCAAAATGTATATGGTGAAAATGGATAACAATAATAACAATATTGAAAGACTAAAATGGATTCAACCACTAAACCCTAGCCTAACAATGAACAAAGATCCACCATAACATATGAAGATAACCTAAGACAATGTAAAATAACTCAAAAATCACAAAGATTATACCATCACATGTCCACTAGGGTTTTGATCTCCATTCTTCCTATCTCCATTGATCTTGCTTGATATACTTGCTCTCAGATTTTTGTATGCACAAGAGCTCAACAAAGAACGGAATGTGGTTGCAAGTAGAATTGTAGTGTAGTCAATTGATCAAGTAGTTAGGGTTTGACAATGAAGAAAGCATCTCCTTAAATAGAAGACACAATATGAAATGGAGGGTTAAGATTGAGAGGTGTAAAAAGAGAGGTCGGCTAGGATTAAAGGGTAGGTATAAGAAATACCAAAATAATGAAAGAGGTAGGTAGTGTAGGAAATAAGAGATGAATGACATGTGTCATGTGTAGAAAAAGATAATGAATTAATTAAATAAATAAAGATTTATTTAATTAATAGAAGAAGTAGGACAATTAAAAAAATAAAATATTTATTTAATTTAGGAAAGGGATAATTTAAATAAATAAATGTATTTATTTAAATGAGAAATAAGGCTAGAAGAGGATAAATGAATTAATTAAATAAATAAAGATTTATTTAATTAATAGAAGAATTAGGCTTAGATAATTAAATAAATAAAATATTTATTTAATTAGACATGACAATTTTGAGTGTCTACAATACCAATTCAGATTGGGCAGGTGATATAGATGATAGGAAGAGCACTTCTGGTGGATCTTTCTTTCTTGAAAAGAAACTGGTTTCATGGATCAGAAAAAAATAGTCATGCATTTCTTTATCTACGGCAGAAGATGAGTATGTTGCAGCATCAACTAATTGCACTCATGTCTTGTGGATGAAGCAAATGTTGAAGGATATCAAGGTAAAATGTAGTGAACCGGTAGTTATCTACTATGATAACTCTGTAGCTATTGACATGTCTAAAAATCTGGTATTTCACTATAAGACTAAGCATATATCAATAAAGTATAACTTTCTGAAAGACAAGGTAGAAGAAAAGGAAGTCAAATTGGTTTATGTCAACACTAAAGAACATATTGCAGATATATTCACTAAATCTCTGTCTAAGGAATCATTTGAGTATTTGAGAGATAGGCTAGGGGTTTCTACCCCTCCAGCAGAGACTTGATTGATGTAGTTTGTCATCAGTCTGGCATGCATTATCAAAGATACTATTCATTCTGGCACCGATGAGTGGTGCTACTACTCAAGGGGAGTAGTCAGCTTTGAGATTTAGGGAATTAAATTCTTGCTTTGATATTTGTGTCAAATTTCTGGCATTGATGTCAAAGGGGGAGATATAGTGATGTGAAAAATAAATTCCTAACTTTAGAGAGATATCATTCATAGGGAGAGTCATTGATATTCAGGAGATTGTTGGTTGTCTTCCACAGGGGGAGACTTGTTTGGCATTTTTTTTTATACTTAGATGTTTTTGACATCTAGTGTTGCCATCAATGCCAAAGGGGGAGATTGTTAGCATTATGGATGAATTGATTATATTTTGCATTGATGTTTTGTCATTGATGTCAACACTAGCTATTATGGTTGGTTATTGGTAGACATGTTTTGGTTACCAGTAGAAGATCTAGTATTTTCGGCAGAAGAGACTATCTATTGGACACTTCTGACATGATCGGATCAATAGAGCATGTATGATTTTATGTTTTATATTCCCGTGGAGCATTTTTTGGTCAGTTGGCATTGACTTAGTAATTAGATGCTATCATACACTCTTGTAAACCTACAGAGATTTCACTAAGGAATTCTGACAGGATGCATAAGTGGTGTTGGTGCGGCTTCTTCATGGATTTCAGGATACTAAAGATGTTCTTTGTGTAAGGAAGTTAAGTAGCGGAAACAACTTCCTACACTAACCTTGAGAGGAGGGTAATGCAAAACTTTTTCAGATCATTACAACAGTTACAGAAAATAGAAATAGATATAATAGCAATCATACCACAACACAGTGATTTACGTGGGGAAAACCCTTTCGGGAGAAAAACCCCACCCTCCAAAAGCAGCTCAATATTTTATTCAGCAATCAAAACAGATTACAACATATTTACAGAGCAAGCTCTTCATAGGAGTACCACTAATCAGAGATTCAGAGGCAACTCAATAGCCATAAGACTCTTACACCCAACCTCTATCTCACACACCTCATAAATAAGAGATACAATACAAGAAACAGTCAAACGGTATTACAAAACCATGGGCTAAAACCACCCAATAAGGTGTAGCCGACCTTATCTCCCTTCTAGACGCCCTATGACATGTTAAAGCACACATCAACATGTGTTGCTCCCTTTTACAGCTCATTTATGTATCCGATACAAATTATTTTTCCTATTTCAGGAGTACAAACTTCCAGAGGCCATAACTTGAGAACCGGGTGTCCGATTGACGAACCGTTTGAAGCGTCGTAAAGCTCGCGAAGTGCTCTATCACCTCATAACCCGCTTTGCTGGTTACGACCACTTTTCAGGGCATTTCGGAGCCTCTAAAGTCCCCAAAATTAAGTTTAAATATTTTATTGCACCCCTCCAAGATGAAAACTTTAATATCTTCAAAACTAGCTGTGACCTTGCGACGCAACTTTACCAGAATGCTTATCTAGCCAACCAGAAGCTTCAGGGAGAGTTTCGCACCATTTCGTGCTCAAATGAAAACTTACTATAAATAGTAACCTCGCATAAATGCAAGGTTGAGACACCATTTTTCTCAACAAATCTCCCACTTGTCGAACACCTTGCAGGAGCGGAAGGGAATGTCAATACAATGAATCAATTGCTAGGGGCCATAAGGCCCATAGACTCTGAACACCATCTGAACTTCTCTGTGCTCACAGCCTTAGTTAAAGCATCTGCAACATTCATCAAAGTTTCCACCTTAACCAGCTTCACCCTACCATCTTCGACCATATCTCTAACAAAATGATACTGAACATCAATATGTTTGGTTCGGGCATGAAATGTCGGGTTCTTAGCTAGGCTAATTGCACTCTGACTGTCACAGTAAACTATCACTGTACCTTGTTTTATTCCAATATCCGAACACAGTCTCTTAAGCCAAATGGCCTCTTTACAAGCATGAGTAGCTGCCATATACTCTGCCTCAGTAGTGGATAAAGCAACCACAGCCTGTCGCTTACTCATCCAACTAATTGCACCACCAAACAAAGTAAACACATAAGCACTAGTGGATCTTCTGCTATCAATATCACCTGCCCAATCTGAATCCACATAACCATGGATATCAAGGGAAGTCATGTTTCCAACTGAATTACCATGATAACACAAAGAATACTCTGAAGTACCCTTCAAATATCTAAAGACTCTTTTGACTGCATCCCAATGAACTCTACCAGGATTAGACATATATCTAGAAAGTACTCCCACTGCTTGGGCAATGTCTGGTCTAGTACAGACCATAGCATACATCAAGCTTCCAACCGCACTCTAGTAAGGCACTCTGCTCATGTCTTCCATCTCCAATGGGAATGTAGGACAATCTGAAATAGATAGTTTCATTCCAAATGTAAAAGGAACACTCAATGGTCTACAATTCTGCATGTTGAACCTCTGTAACACTGAATTCACATACTTACTCTGGCCTAGCCATAGCTTTCTGTTCACCCTATCTCTTCTAATTTCCATCCCAAGAATGTGCTTTGCTGCACCAAGATCTTTCATTTCAAATTTAGCAGCGAGCTGAGACTTCAGTTCTGAAATCATACCTTTCCCTTTACCAATGAATAACATATCATCAACATACAATGCAATAAATAGGAAATGATCACCATAAGATTTATAATAAACATAGTGATCTGATTTAGAACATTCAAATCCCAAACTCAACACATATGTATCAAATTTCTGGTACCACATCCTAGGACTTTGTTTGAGGCCATACAAAGATTTCTTCAATTTACAGACCAAATTACTTTTGCCTTTCACCACATAGTGCTCCGGCTGTGTCATATAAATATCTTCCTCCAAATCACCATGAAGGAAAGTAGTTTTCACATCCATTTGCTCAACCTCTAAATCATAAGTAGTAGCAATAGAAAGCAAAAATCTAATGGACGTCATTTTTGCAACAGGAGAAAATATCTCACCGTAATCAACACCCTCAACCTGAGAGTAGCCTTTTGCAACTAACCTTGCTTCATACTTTTCAATGCTTCCATCTAAACCAATCTTTTTCTTGAACACCCATTTACAACCAACAGGTTTTCGTCCTTCAGGCAATGGTACAAGATCCCATGTATCATTCTTTTTCAAAGCTGCCATTTCTTCCTCCATAGCAATCTTCCAGGATTCTGCATCATTCATACCTAATGCCTCTTCTACAGATTTCGGTTCATCCACACTAGTATTCAGAGCAAAAATACATCTCCAATCATCAGGTGAATACCTTTCAGGTGGTTGTCTATGTCTTGTAGACCTTCGAACAAGCTGAGTTGGAGGTTCTTCCTCCTCTTTTGAAGATTCAGAGTTAGACGAGCTCTCCTCAAATTCTTGCCTATCTAGGGGTCTCAATTCAACTCTTTCAGGTGTAGAAGGAAGTTGAATCACATCTTCTTTTTTAGTCTGTTCTAGCTGCAATGTAACAGAAGGAGACTTAATTTCTCTAAAAATAACACTTCTACTGTGAATTACCTTTTGTGCAACAGGGTCCCAAAGCTTGTATCCTTTCACACCATAACTATACCCGATGAAGATACATTTCACAGCCTTGTTCTCCAACTTTGTTCGCTTCTCCTTTGGCACATGTGCATATGCCTCGCAACCAAAAACTCTAAGATGTCTCAATGAAGGCTTGTGACCTGACCATGCTTCCATAGGCATTTTATCAACAAGAGCTGATGTAGGAGACCTGTTAATCAGGTAGCAAGCAGTGGCAACAGCTTCAGCCCAAAACTTTTGTTCGAGACCAGCACCA
Organism: Cryptomeria japonica; assembly: GCF_030272615.1. Taxonomy (NCBI): domain Eukaryota; kingdom Viridiplantae; phylum Streptophyta; class Pinopsida; order Cupressales; family Cupressaceae; genus Cryptomeria; species Cryptomeria japonica. The sequence goes on from NC_081409.1 coordinate 137,916,730, forward strand.
CTCAACATACTCCTAGCCTTCTCCATCAGTGTCCTGTTCATTCTTTCTGCAACTCCATTCTGCTGTGGAGAATACGGAGTTGTCTTCTGCCTGTTAATTCCACAGTCTTTATAGAATCTATCAAAATCATTAGAGCAAAACTCACCGCCATTATCAGTTCTCAAACATTTTATTTTCTTTCCAGTCTGCAACTCAACCATTGCTTTAAATTCTTTAAAATGACTAAAAACTTCAGATTTACTCTTTAGAAAATATACCCATGTCCTTCTACTAAAATCGTCAATAAATGAAACATAATATGTGGATTTTCCAATCGAAGAGACATCTACTGGACCAAACACATCAGAATGGATAAGATCCAAAACACCACAAGTTTTATGAGAACTTGAGTAAAACTGAACACGGTTTTGTTTTCCATAAATGCAATGCTGACAGAAATCAAAGTCAAGATTACAATCATTCAAACCTTCAACAAGGTTTTTATTTTTCAAGGTCCTTAGACCCTTTTCTCCAATGTGGCCAAGTCTTTGGTGCCATAACATATTCTTCTCTGCAGGTAACTTTGCTTCAGACGAAAGAGCACCCTTAGGTACCCAAAAACCATTTCCATCTGCTGAAGGTGAAACCTTCAAATCTTCTAGTGAAGCATCCACAGATTTACTTTTTACAGAAGTGCTATTACACTCAACAGTGTATGCTTCAAGCTTATACAAAGTGCCAAACCTGACACCTCTAGCAACTACCATAGCACCCTTAATCATCTTACATCCTATTTCAGAAAAGACTACCTGCACACCTGCATCTATTAGTTTTCTCACAGATAACAGGTTTCGTTTTAATCTAGGGATATGCAGCACACCATTAATCCTTTTTATTCTACCATCAGAAAACCTAATTCTAACTTTACCTCGACCAACAATGTCTAGAGGTGAATCATCACCCAAGTACACCTTACCTCCATTAAATCCTTCATATTCAGAAAACCAATTTCTATTGGAAGTCATATGAAAAGATGCACCTGAGTCAATTAGTCAGGCATCATTACCTGCATGAGTTGCCAAAGCCGCAATAAATGCATCGCCATCTTCCTTGTCGGACTCAGAATCAAAATCAAACTTTTTCTTTTTCTTCTTCTTCTTTTCTTCTTTGCAGTCCTTACGGATGTGACCCGGTTTACCGCAATTCCAGCAAATGACTTTGGACTTTCCAGGAGATTTTGATCTCCCTTTGGATTTGGACTTGCCGCGCTTCTCATTCTTCTTGCCTTTCTCCTTAGGTCTTCCACGTACGGTTAGGGCTTCTTTTGAACTGATGGATACCTTCCTTCGCATCTCTTCACTGAGTAGGGCACCCACCACGTCTTCAGATTTCAAAACAACAGAAGTACTACCGATAGCCATAACAAGAGAATCCCACGAATCTGGCAAAGAGCAAAGCAAGATCTGACATTTCTCCTCCTCGTCCATCTTAACACCGACAGATACTAATTGAGCCACCAACATATTGAATGCTTCCAGGTGGTCTGCAATTCGTCCACCCTCTTCCATCTTCAAGGAATACAATTTCTTTCTTAATAAAATTTGATTTAATAAAGATTTCACTTGATACATCTCACCAAGCTTAGTCCATAGCTTCTTTGCAGAGTTTTCTTCATGGACATTGATCAGAACAGAGTCTGCCAGGCACAGTCTGATTAGACCCTTGGCTTTCCGGTCCATAACATCATACTGAGCTGCCGCAATAGGATCTGAGGGCCTTTGGACATTCGCATCAACAGCATCCCAAAGATCTCGATCTATTAGTAGATCTTCCATCTTCAGCTTCCACATCTCAAAATTACTTCCATTAAATTTCTCCACCTCTATTCTCCCTAACGAACTCGCCATCTGAATATTCCTGCAACAAGATCAAAAAGTGTCTTCTGCACAAGCTCCCACTCAAATCTGGATTAGTTCAAAAAACCCAACTACCCACAATTGAAACCAAAGGTGATCAAGCTCTGATACCACTTGTAAGGAAGTTAAGTAGCGGAAACAACTTCCTACACTAACCTTGAGAGGAGGGTAATGCAAAACTTTTTCAAATCATTACAACAGTTACAGAAAATAGAAATAGATATAATAGCAATCATACCACAACACAGTGATTTACGTGGGGAAAACCCTTTCGGGAGAAAAACCCCACCCTCCAAAAGCAGCTCAATATTTTATTCAGCAATCAAAACAGATTACAACATATTTGCAGAGCAAGCTCTTCGCAGGAGTACCACTAATCAGAGATTCAGAGGCAACTCAATAGCCATAAGACTCTTACACCCAACCTCTATCTCACACACCTCATAAATAGGAGATACAATACAAGAAACCGTCAAACGGTATTACAAAACCATGGGCTAAAACCACCCAATAAGGTGTAGCCGACCTTATCTCCCTTCTAGACGCCCTATGACATGTTAAAGCACACATCAACATGTGTCGCTCCCTTTTATAGCTCATTTATGTATCCGATACAAATTATTTTTCCTATTTCAGGAGTACAAACTTCCAGAGGCCATAACTTGAGAACCGGGTGTCCGATTGATGAACCGTTTGAAGCGCCGTAAAGCTCGTGAAGTGCTCTATCACCTCGTAACCCGCTTCACTGGTTACGACCACTTTTCAGGGCATTTCGGAGCCTCTAAAGTCCCCAAAATTAAGTTTAAATATTTTATTGCACCCCTCCAAGATGAAAACTTTAATATCTTCAAAACTAGCTGTGACCTTGCGACGCAACTTTACCAGAATGCTTATCTAGCCAACCAGAAGCTTCAGGGAGAGTTTCGCACCATTTTGTGCTCAAATGAAAACTTACTATAAATATTAACCTCGCATAAATGCAAGGTTGAGACACCATTTTTCTCAACACTTTGATCATGCTTCAACTGCTTGAAGACATTTCTTTGGCATGGTGGACCCAGAATAGGTTCGGTACCTATCTAGGTTATGGACCGGTATCATGTTAACATGTACTCTACACGTTACCGAGATGATTCAATATGTTCTATGAATTGGTTATTATTGTTTTGGTCTTAAGACGACATGGCATATCATTGTAATATGAATTTGTGTAATGATTTATTGTAATATCTTTTAGGTGGCCGACCTAATTGGTTTAGGCCTTAGGGTTGATATAAAATGATGTAAGATCTCATTGTAGATCAGGGTATGGAATTAGGATTATGTGTTGTGGTCTTGGAATGTAATACCATATGCTAAGGAGATTTGGTCTATCATAGATGATCAAATTGGGATTAAGGAAGAGGTCAACAACCTCTAGTATTGAGCATAACTGGTAGTATAATCAGGCATGGTAGATGCTATCGCTGGTAGTTCATTATTCTAGATTGTTGTCCATTTATCTTGAGATGGTTGTTGCTTCTCTGTAGTCAATGAGATTATTTTGTAATGAGCAGTATGCTCTAGGCAGTGTGCCTTCTTACATGTGCGAGCCCCTCATTGTATCACATACTTTCTATAGAAGTATCGTCCAACTATGGGTAGGTATCCCACCATGGTTTTTCCCTTTCCAAGTTTTCCACATACAAATCATGGTGTTAGGTGGTATGGTTTCATTGTATTGATTATCTATTTTATTGTTAAGTTTTATTGCTTACCGGTATCTATTTCTGCTTTACCGGCACTTAATCTGGTTAAAGGTTATTAAGTGGATTAAATTTTATAATCTATTAACAACTGATTCATCCCCCCCTCTCAGTTGTTCATCAATTATCCTAACACTTCTTTCATGAAAAATAGTAGGTCTAATAAATCTTTTAACTTTAGTGGAAATAGATCCTTCATATAGGACACCATACATCTAGTATAATGGCTTTACTATTACCTCTTCAAACTTGATGTAGTTTGATTTCACATATTGTGAATCCCAAACTGATGTCCACATCTATACTGGTTGTTCTTTACCTACTATGTCCACTATGTTCAATGTTAAATTAATTGGCCACATACCCCTAAATATTCCATAAAATAAAATCAAATGCATTAACAATGAGTAAAACTTGAAAGTGTGCTCCCTATTATCTTTGAGGTTCAAGAAACCTTCATGTAATTTTCCTACAACATAAGTAGGATAATCAAAGGGTCTTGGCTCATACATTTGTACATTTTCTTCTAACACCAGTGGCCCAATATTAGCTACATCAGGGACCTCTATACCTCCAACCTATCTACATGACATATAGGTGTATTGTAAGTAGTGTCTGAAAATGTCCATGTTGAATGGGTGACCATCCTCTTCGGTTATAATGTTCTTTTGAACCTTGTGGAAAGCTAAGTTCCACCCTTTATAAGTAGTATCCATTTTAACAAATTCCTCCTCTAGTTCTTTAAATGACAAGGGTACATCAGGGTTAGGGTCTAAGCTAAAAAATTCATCTATGGTGCCACGACTAAAACTGATATACACTTCCCTATTTGGAAACAGAATGCATCTCTTCACAGAATTGTATTTTTTGACCAAGACTTCCATCAATTTGATATTTACGAAAACATTTGGAACAACTAGTTTACCTAAGTTGGTTATCCATGGGTTACAAATTGGCACTTCACTGTCCTTTCTCAAAAAATGAAATAGGAAGAGTTCATAACCTCTCACCTTTGTCCACACATCTCCAACCCCTTTAAACCTATCCTCAAGCTGGTCTTTTCTGGGCAAAATTTGTTTCGACCTCCTTGATTTTGGACATTGGGACTGCAATTGATTGATGATATCTTGATTCAGTTTTTGTGTAGGAGGGACTTCCGTTGTTTTGGATTTTTTAGACGTAGATTCAGAGCCCTAAGCACTCCTCTTTCTTCCTAATGAACTTGCAGCCTCCATGATGCGTGATGAATTGTGAGCAATAATTTTTACCTTGTGTGTTTTTTACTAAGACGCAACCTGCATTTGGTTCTTAATTTGGCTCATGTAAGCCATCAACCTAATCAGTTGTACATATTAAATATAGGCTACTTTGGTTTTATTTTTTAATTGTATTTATAACAACTCATCAACATATTCTTGCCCGATGAATTAATCCCTTGGCGCCATCGGGAATATTTCATTCCCCAAGTCACTTTATTTCTTATCGGTGTGTGTCTTCCTGAGCCCTCCATCGGGTATCAGCATAACCTTGAACTGTCTCTGTTGATAGTTACTTTTTCCCCGATGAATGTCTTGCTCTATTATTTCCATCAAGCATTGGGATAGCTTGAAATGTTACACCTTGATCTCTTAAATTTGTACCAATGACTAAGGCTTCTCTCCCTATTGGTGTAATTCTTACCAATAGCCTTATCGGCTATCAGCAAGCCAGCAATTTGCATGTTTCGATAGCAAAAGTGACGTCGATGATACTTTAGTAATGACTCGATCAGTGTATATCCTCCCTATGTGTCTATCAGGTATCAAGATAACTCGTATCCCCTTTTAGAGATAGTTAATAACTTCTCAATGACCTTTGACTTTTCTAGGGTGCTTTCTTTAGGGTAGGCTACACCGATGGTTTGATTTGTAGACTTCTGGAGTTCTAATGGACGTCTTCCATTTCTCTTCCACTTCTAGACATCCATACTCTCTTGTTGCTTAAATAAAATGGAGAACTAAATGGTACTAATATTAAGAAGCTACATACTCATCATAAGTAATGAGAAATAAACAAGCTTGTCAAGCTTGAAATCAATGTGTAAGTCTAACTGTGCTATTTTGTCAAAAGTTGTCAAATAGTCATATTCATGTCCCAACTATTCAAATAATATAAATGTACCTAGGGAAGGGTAATAAAGGTTTAATATGTTTCTTTGAGTCCATTTGAAGGTGTTCAAATTATCTAAGTAATATTTAGTGGTCATTCATGTCAAAAGGCAAAAGTTGTCAAGGTGTCACTAAAAAGTTGTAATGCAACAATGCATAAAATGTTGTCAAATTGTACATTTTGGTCTTAGGGGCAGTTGGAATAGTCATATAACCATTAGAGGCTATAAAATCCATCACTTATTTAGATTAAGTGTGAGTGACAGAGTTGGAGGAATATCTTGTAAGGATAGACCAAATAAAGCCTCTAATTGTCACTTAATTCTGCAGGGTTGTCATAGTTACAGGGTTGTATATCAGTTTGAAAGTAAAAATTCCATGTAATTGTTTGTTGGATAAATAGTAAGGAAGTGTATTTCTATAAAGTATGTATTGGAAAATGTTTTTGATGAAGATTCAATAAGAAAATTCATATTTTGTTTAATACTTTAACTGTTGTTTTGACAGTCATGATTATTTGTTGCTTTAGATGTTTTTCCTAATGAGTTTTGGATTGAATCCGACCCCTAATAACCTATTTTAGGTTGTAGAATTAAGAGTTATCTTTAATTCAAGATAGGTTTGAAGGTCATCCATGGATTATAAAGAAAGTTTTTAATTTTTTTGTTAGAATAGTCATAAAACCCTTGTTGATAGGGTTGCAACAAAAGAATTGATTATAACTTTCAATGTAACCACTCAAGTTTCTTCATATTCTGGATTCTAATAGTCAATTAAATTCTCTTTCATATGAATTTAGTTTCATGTTGTCTTCTTCATAAATTAATCATTCCTAAGTTGATTATATTAGATGACACAATAAAAAGGTTTCTCTTTTTATAAAACTCAAATATTTTTCATCAACTTGCCAAAATCAAGCTTCTTTTTTAGCCAAGAAAACTATCTAAATAAAATAGTCTTCATAATTGAAGAAAGTCTAAGTTTAAGTAACATTTAAATTTCTATATAACTAGTTTTAATAATACTTTTGTACTTGTGATATCCTTTTGCGTAGTTTGTTAAGGTTACGCATCGAAGTTTCGATAGCCCGACTTTTTGCATGTGAAGAAAGACCATGTCAGAAAATATCAACAAAGAACAAAATAAGGAGACAATTGCTATATTATGGTCTAACTTGAAAAGAAAAGGTGATGGAAAATGTTATTGTTCTTGCAAAACTTGTAAGGGCTTAAAGACTAGAAAATTTCTAATCAAAACAGTTAAGAAATATTGTAGGCAACATGGTCACATTCAAGGGGGATATGATTATCATCCATTGGTAAGTTGTTCATTATATCATTTCAACAATTTATATACATAAGAAATAACTTCATGATGAGATCATGATAATGGTTTATTTATGTTGATCATTTATATATAGGTTGAGCTCCCCAGGGCACATGATATGGACCAACACAAACTAGAGAGTATGTTTTTCGAAGTTGAGGAACATGGAGGTGTGAATATCGAGCTGAAGATAATGATCCCATGGAAGATGATGATCATGCACCAAAAACCACAATTGAAGATGATGGTACAAATACATTGATCCATGACACATTTAGTACTGGTGCAGCCGATCATGATGATCAAGATGACTTTGATTTTGTTCATGATTTACCTGTACTTGAGAAGGCATACGAGCCCCTTTATGAAGGCTCCAAAACAACTCTTCTCTCCATTGTATTGTTGTTGGTGAACTTCAAGGTTATGAATGGTTTATCCAACATAACAATCTCATGTATGTTAAGGTATGTCGTATATGTCATTATAGTTAATTAAGGATGAATCATGTACCATTAATATTATTTATATTAACAAAATAATATTTTGTAGATTGATAGGTGAGTTTTTGTTACCACCATCAAATATTATACCTCACTCATACAGTGAATTATCTTCCATTCTGAAAGATATTGGACTGGAGTATCAAGCAATAGATGCTTGTCCCAATGATCATATTATATATCATAAACAACATAAAATTTTAATAGAATTCCCTGAATGTCATATTAGTAGATATCGAAAAAATCTCAAGGTACTTCCTTATATTCCCATTATTCCACGTATGCAACGATTATTTAGGTGCACTAACTTGGCACAATTTATGGATTACCATGCATGCAATAGAAGTCAAAATGACATTATTTGAATGTCTATGGATGGTTCAACATTTATGGACATCGAGGAAAAGTGGCCACACTTTAAAGAAGAACCTCGTAATCTCAAGCTTTCATTGCTAGGGGATGGTGTCAATCCATTTGGAGAGATGAGATTTGTTTACTCGATGTGGCCAGTTTTTGTTATCAACAATAAAATTCCTCCATAGATGTCAATAAAGAGAGAGCACATAATGTTGGTGATGATTGTTCCAGGTATTTTATCATTTAATAGTCATCTACATTTAATTATAAATATTGCAGTAAAATGGTCATAATAATTATGTAATGTTTTTGTTCATTCAACTAGGTAAGTACCAAGTTAAAGATATGAATGTGTATATTGAGCCTCTTATCGACGAGTTGTTGGAGTTATGGAATGGTGTCACTATGTATGAAATCTCTAGACCAATAGGACAAAGACAATTTCAATTCCATGCACTGCTTGTATGGACAATACATGATGCCTCAAGGCTAACACATTTTTGTGGAATGTTACAGTGTTCAAGTTGGCATTATAATTATAATTATAAAAACTTACATATTTAATCCAATTATACATTATCTTGTAGGTCTTCAAACAAAGGGAAAATTTGCGTGTCCCGTTTGTGGTCCAAAGATGAAATCTCATTCAAAAAGTTTAGGAAAGCAGGTGTTTTATGAGTATAGGCACTTCCTCCACATAAATCATAAGTATCAAAATATTGAAAAACATCTTTTCAATGGGAAACAAGACTACATCAAAGCCATGAAGAATGACACCTCAATCCTATGGAAGTTGGAATATAATAGAATTAATCGTCAAGGTAATGTCACTCCATCTAATGGTTTATGTTTGGAATTTATATTTTTCTATTGTGTTTTGTTTACTAATGATGTAATTGATGATCGTGAAGGTCATCAAGGCATTAATGACCATCTTCCAAAGGGACTAAAAAGTTATCTGAGACAGTTTAGTAGCTTGCCCTACTACGAGAAGCTACAAATTGTGCATTTATTTGAGACTATGCATATTGGAAAGAATATAATAGAGACATTATGGAAATTGTTTTAGGGAAGGCGTGACAAAGAAAACATTGTCAAAATTTGTAGTGACATTCAAGAATCCAATCATGCAATGAAAAATGCCATTCAATCAAATAGAAATGGAGACTAGATTAATATAAGTTCCCTTCCTTGGTTATTAATGGACCAGCAAAGCAATGCTATAAAAGAAGTCATACAAAAAATTTGATTTCCCACAGGATTTGCAACGAACATAAACAATCTCATATCAAAGAAAAGTGAATTTGGGCCAGGGATGAAAACACATGATTGACATACCTTCATTAAGGTAATTCATGTTCTTGTGTATTTACTAAATATTTGTATACTATGCATGTACTTTTCATCGTATTATGTTAGAAAACAATGAAAACATCATTTGATAATTGTTGCAGTATGTTGTACCTCTATCTCTCCTAGACAACTTTGACAATAATGTCAAGCAAGTCATATATGATCTTGGAAAATACATGAGGTAAGTAGTGATCTTTGTTCAGTTTGTTGTATAGATAATATATTTGTGACTTGTTTTACTTGTTATGTAATATATTGTATATTATTTTGTAAAGTCTCATTTATATATTTTTGCCTCTTGAATCTCTTCTAGGTGGTTGTCATCTAAAGAAATCCATAAAGAAGATATAAAATATTGGAAGCGAAAAACTCCTCATTTAATATGTGAAATGCAAAAGTGTCTACCTTCAAATTTTTTCAATGCACAAGAACACTACCTCATACACCAAGTTGAGGAGATTTAATTGTGCGGACCTGTACACATTAGGTCAATGTGGATGGTTGAGAGGCACTTTAAATTTTTGAAGGCTTTGGTTCGACAAAGAGAACATCCTGAGGGTTCTATGGTGGAGGGATATATGGTATACCAGACTATGATGTACATTGTTGAATATCTTCCTAAGTTTGCAGCAGACATCCACGCAGATCACAGTTGGGATCCCAACCCCATTAACAAATTAGAAGGGGAGTACTTGATGGGGAAAGGTAGATTAAGGAAAGTGAGAGGTAATTATAAGATTTTATTGTAGTTAATTAATTCTTAATCTTCTAAATAAATTGTTTCTAAGTCATCTATTAATTATTTGTACAATTGGTTAGGAGTGGGATGCGCTACATTTGTATATTGCAAACAATCTTGATTGGATGACGGTTTGGATTGAACGATGTCAATATTATGGTCACACATTAACATGGGAAGGTGTGGCTTCATTGGTTAAAGAAGCTCATCATAATGGAGATTCCAATGTTATGCAAAGAGAAATTGATTTAGCATATGGTTTAAGAGATAAACAGGTACATATAATTTTATTAATCACCCGTATGTTTATCAACTCATGATGCAATAATTTTAACATGTTAGACATATTGTAGGTCAAACACAACAAGGCTAAGTGCTACAATGGTCATAAATTTTGCATCAAAAAGTTGGATGACACGAAAAATACTTGTGATTCTGGGATAACTGCATCCTTTGAGGTGACCAATATTTCATCTAGAAATGACATACATCCTCAAGAGTCTCAAAATTAATACTATGGCATTTTGGATGATATACTTGAGTGTGACTTTAATTCCTTCAAATTAGTTTTGTTCGTCATCAAATGGTATAGGCTACTACTGAATAAAAATGATCCTGATAGAACTGTTATTGAACATGATAATGGATTTACAATAGTTAATACAAGGTCATTTGAGCTAGTTGGGGATGAGCCCTATGTTCTTCCAAGCCAATGTGAAAAGGTATTTTACTCAAAGGTTTCACATAAACCAGGTTGGTCATTTGTTGTTAGACATGATCCAAGAGGAAAGCTGATAAAGTATAATGAGATGGAAGAAGAAGATACCGAAGAAGTAGAAGAAGATGATGATGATGATGATGATGATGATGATGATGATGATGATGATGATGATGATGATGATGATGATGTTGCTGATGATGATGGTGGTGGTGGTAATGGTGATGGTGATGATGGTGATGATGATGACGATGACAATGACGATGAGGATGAGGATGAGGATGAGGATGAGGATGATGATGATGATGATGATGATGATGATGGTGGTGGTGGTGGTGGTGGTGGTGGTGGTGGTGGAGATGATGATCATGATGGTCATGATGATGAGTTGGATGAAGAAGAAGATCAATGACATGAATGAAATGTATGACATTTTTTTAACTTTGTGTTTATTTATGGAATGTGGATTGTCTATTAGCTATGTGATGGATGGTGATTTATGATACATATGTGATAGATTACATGTTTATGATGATACATATGTGATGCGTATAATTCTCAATTACATATATGATGATACATATGTAATGCTTATGATGCTCATGATACATATGTATTTATTGTTTATCAAATTAAAAATGTAATATTTATGATGCTCATTTGTTGGTTCTGATTTCATGTATATATTTTGTGTGATGTTGCCACCCTTGGTGTAAACAAGTAATTGACTATAGACATCGTCAACCCTTTAGTTGAGGATCCTGCACAGTCTTCGTAAAGTAAAGGTAAGGAATAAAAAAACATACAATGATTATGATGATTTCATATTATTCATGTTGTGTACTATGTAATTTTTAGAATGTAATTTTTGGCTAACATAAGATAATTGAATTACATATGCAGGAACCTGAACCCCTTTGACAAGGATCCTACACAGTCTCATGGATCAACAGGTATAAGTCAATACACCCTATAGAAATAGTTTATTTTTAAAAAAATACGAGGAAAACAAAGTTCCTCGGTTCTTCAAACTTCAACATTAGTAGAAAATATAATACAGTTATCAACACTTGAGGCCCTAGTTGGACTTATTCAATTTTTAATCTCAATGTCAACTTTAGGGCCGACTTCTTCATCAAAATTACCCTTTTTTGCAAAATATCTCTCTCATTACCAAGTAACTCTCTCATTTGATGGAGTGCATGTATCACCAAATAGGTATTTGTCAGATGTGTCTTCCTCAAGTGAGGCAAATGTAGGAATAGTCGATGAAATTGAGACATGTAGTAGGTCTAAAATAGGGAGATCAACTAGAGGTCAAAAGATTAGAAGAAAATTCAATAAACTCATGGAATTTTTCCTTGCTCAAGGGGAGTCATGTTCTTATGATGATGAGACCAAAGGCGATATCAAGGTGCTCTTGAGGTACAAACATCTAGAGAAACAATGGGTACCCAAGGAACTTCCTCCAATAAACACCGATTTTTGTGTTAACAAGAGGATATATTGCATAGCACCTTCGTCGTTACATGGTTTGGGCCTATTTTCCATGGACGGCATAAAGGTCTGTTACAACAAAGTTGCTGAATTGGTGGAGTATATTGGACCTTGTTACAATTACAAAAATTGGATGTAGATTGTTCGATATAAAAAAAGTATGCGTAGGTATGCACTGTCAACAAGTTATATACAACATAAAGATAATGATCAAAGTAAATGAGTGGATGTATACATTGATGGAAGGCCAAAAGAAATAGGGGATATTGTAGGTTTATTAAATAGTACGTGACCAGGGTCAACTAATAAGCAACCCAATTGCATATTTGAGGTTCATGAGGGAAATCATGTATCCGTATGTGTGATAAAATCAATAAGTGCAGGGGAAGAGCTGCTAATCGATTACAATTTGAATCATATAAATACAAACAAAGTTACTAAAATGGGGGTGGTACGTACTAAATACCATTTAAACCAACCTCTAATTAATGACTCCAATATACCATCTTATTATTAAGTTTTTTTGCTAAGTCCATTGGTTTCATTTTGCTAACATGTTTATTTTTTTTCTTTGTCACAGGGCGACCTGGATCTGTCACATAGCACAGACAGGGATGTAGGTCCTAACACTTCTACCGAGTAGGTAAACCTCATTGTAATTGTACAAATTAGATAGAAGAAAACTGTTACATTATTATGTTATTTTCTTGAGTGTTTTGGAGTAATTTTGATAGTGTTAATAATATTCTTGTCATAGACGAATATTCAGGGAAAGGGAAAGGAACCTCCCTTACATCAACACCTCAACATAGTATTAAGTGATGAGGACTATGAAATTTCCACAAACCCTGTAGAAGTGATAAAAATTTCTATCACAAAAATTAATAAAGAGATTGTTTCTTTAGTATGGACGACCCCTCAAATTGATGAGATAAAAGATAGGCTAAATCAATTGATGCAAGTATCAGAAAACATGCAAGTAAGCAGTAATGAAAGCTTTAATTATAACAAAATTTCAATAATGGTTTATATTTTATACTCTTTGATGTCACTAAATAAAATATGTACATGTTGTTTTTACAGAATTTCATGTGTGATCATCAACCCGGTGGACATGATCAAGGTATTGCAGGTAGTGCAGGTGATGACCATGTTCTATACGTTAAAACTACTCCTTATTTGGATTTGTGAACTTACTTTTTTAATCCTAGTGTTACATAGGCCTTTCCCTGTCTATACTATTGCTCTCTCTTTAGAATGAATAATAATAAGTTTTGTGTGTGTATATGATTGTAATAATAGTTTATTAAACTATTAATAAAGTATTTAGTTGCACAATTAGAAGTTCTCATTTGTTATGATCTAATCACTTGTATTTTAATTTAGTATTTTTAAATTATATTTTAAAGTATGAACATTACAAAGACCAATAAGATGGCATGAAGTTTGACAACATGAGATAGCACATTGAAGCAATCTAAATAAATAGATTCCATGGAGTATATTTTGTCAGGACTATACTAGTTTATCACTTACACTGCCCTCTTGTCACAAATTTACTTACCTTTGTCTTGCATCATAACCTACCTTACTTATTCTCCTTCATACTGTTGTATCATTAAGATTAGTATCGAACACTTAATAAAGGTAGCTCATATTTCTTTACAACTCTTAATAAAGGTTAATCCTTGTTTACAATTCTTACAGTTTTCATATATTTAATGTATTATTCTTTAGGTGTTGCCAATGTTCCTGTGCAAAGGCCACCTCATTCGAGGTTATTACCAACTACAATTTTGGCAACAGCTAGCATGTAGACATCCTCTACTGCTCGTCACGTTGACCTGCCCACTATTGGTAGATCCCTCTTTTTCTCTCTCTCTTTTGTTATGTGTTTATTTCTCTTGAAGTGTTCTTTCTTGGGGGCATTTCATAGTAGATTCATTTCCTGTAGCAGGAGATGCACATGAGGATGCGCCAAAGGTGAATACTAGTGATACCATTCCATCATTTCCTAGATCTTCTCGTATTGTTAGTATGGGAATGTTGCAGACCACATTAGTGGTGAGCGACGAATAATTGATTCCCTTAAAGATAAAGAAGGTTCCAGGTACTTTAAAATTATTATTATATATAGTTTAATTGTAATTTACTTACTCATCACTTGTTTTGGACTAATTATCCCATGATTTTTTTTGCAGAAAATGATATTTTTTATAAAAATCTTAATGACATTGTATTGTAGATGTTTGGGCCCACCATACATAAAAGGTGAAACATCATATGTGAACTAACCGTAATCTACTATTTTTATTTCACATAATTTCGATAATAGTTTTCCTTTGATCCATTTCTCGAACTATATTAAAGGTAGCTTCAGTTCATTTCTGAATCTAATAGGTTTGTTTTTGCTTAAAATGTGGAATGAACAAGAAAATAGGTTAAAAGATGAACTCACAAACCGTATGGTTGAGTTGTTTGGAAATGACACATTCAAAAAAAACCAAGCTCCTTGAAAAAGCTGACACATATCTAAAGTTTGTGAGGAACCAATACAGGACACATTTAGAGAAGAACATAAAGTACGAGTGTCCCCCATGATTCCAGAGAGGGAGTGGAAGGACCTGATTTTGGATGCGAAGGAGAGAGTTGAAATGAAAAAAGGAAATCTACCACTAGACGCCAGAAGAAGGTATGTGATACTATTAAGAATGTAATTATGTACTAATTACTCTTTATATTTATATAATCTAACATATTTGAAACTTTTCATAGACTGAGTCACACATCAAAGGCAACCAAGGCAAGACAAGAAAAGAATGGGCAACACAAACTCGGCTCTAGTGGTTATATGAAACTTTCTGCACGAATTGTAAGAATCAGTAAATGAAATATCGCATCAAAATATTTATAAATTGCAAACAATTTATTTTTGAGAAAACAATACAAGAAAAATTCATGATACTAAGAAAAAACATAGGGCTCTGAATTCAATAGAGCACCCAGAGAAGATGACAAGAGAATTGCCTACCAACATGAGATTCTGAGAATTGAGTGGGCAAACATGAGATTCTAGTGCATCCGTCACACAGGTAAATAAGCTATATCAAAATTATTTCAAATTGAATACCTTAACAATAATCTATTTCATGTTAAGTTCCAACATAAAGTGAATTTATTTGTTTTAATTATGCAAGCAATTATAACAATGTGCATGACATTGGAATGTAGCCTAATAATTGTGGAACACAACCTCCACATGAAGGTTTGAATGTGCATCGCATTAGTGGAGGTATTCATTTGCTATTCAATTTTTTTTATGTAACTATTAACATAAATAAACATCTTAAATTGTAATTAGCGTAGAAATTAATGTAACCTTTTTTGTTAATATTTTAGAGCATGTAGTCGATGGTGACCAAGTGGAGCATGATTCAGGTAGACAACATCAAGAACATGATGTTCCCCAATCAGGTAAAGAGCACTACTGTTATTCATTTAAACATATTTAATTGCAATTGTTGTATTGATTAATGTAGCCTTTTATATTTCAACTCCAGAGGATCTAGAGGGTGTTCAACATGTTTAGGTTGAGGCTAGACAAAATGATTTTGAAGATGATGTGGCCCCATCAAGTAAAGAGTGCCACAATTATGTTCTTTAAATTAATGAAATACTTGTAACAAAAATAAAAAATGATTTGAATTTAACCCATTTCTTTGTTATTGTAGAAGACCCCCCTTTGCATCGGTGTCCTCATCCTCAGAAGAGGACTAGGCATACATCAAGATCACAAGTAGAGGGTAGAACAACTAAAGAGGGGGGAAGTGATGAAGAAAATGATGGTCCACTTAGACTTTTCATAGCTTCAAAAAAAAAAAAATGATTGTAATCTACATTATTTGATAATGACTTATTTTTATGTGTTAATGAATGTAATTATGTGCTAACGAATGTTCATGAATGATATGTGTTAATTAATATTGATGAATGTTGCATTTTAATGAGTGTTAATGAATGTTATGTGTTATTGAACGTTATGTGATAATGAATGAATGTTATATTTTATTAATGGATGAAATAATGAATGAATGTTAGATGTTAATGAGGAATTTAGAGTGATGTTAGGGGGGGGAGGGGCAAAATGAGCTTCCAGCTTCACGTGGTTGGCCCTGTTAAGTAGAGAATATTAAACTATTCTCAAAACCAAGCGAAGCTCAATAAGATAACACACTTTTCAATAGTTCATTATGTTGCACAGTTAATCTTATTGAATAATGTATATTGAATCTTAATTGCAGGGTCCAATAGACCCAACACGAACAACAACACCACAAGTAAGTGGTTTGTTTTTTAAGTTTTTTTTTCCTGATAATATGGGAAGGTTCATCTGTAGTGTTATGTGTAACTGTAAAGGTAATAAATTTATATTTTTGTGATTCTGACATTTATTTTTTGTTCCAGGTGGATGACTTGGAAGAGGTCAGTGATTATTATCAAAATAGGGGTCACTTTGATGAACTCATATCCATGTTTGTGATGAGTAGCAGCACTAGAAGGAACTCACATATTTATATATTCAAGATGATGAATATGATAATGCTACCACTACTATCATGAACCATTATCCAGAGGCATGGGATCATATGCAATTCAAAGATGTTGTAGTTAAAGTGGCCAAGGTTGAATTGTACTACAAAGTTGTACACTTTTATTTGCAAGAACATCTAGATCTTATTAATGACCTCTTGAATGTCCTTTCCCTTAGGGTAGAATACACACTAGTGGTTGACATCATGCGTAAGGTATGGCTCTAAACTATTTTTTCTATTGCTATTTTTAGGATTACCGAGATGTCTTTCACTTGGGTATTAAGTTTTTCTAGATGTTCTCTTTAGCAGCTATTTGGTTTGGAAAAATTTCATGACTATATTTAGTTCTATTGTATTTGTTATCCACACTGGACATCTCTATCTTGTGAAGTTGTACATTGTTGTAGTACAAAGAAACAATGTAGCTGTTGCTAATGAGGCTTTGAATGAAATTTATGTAGAAGAAAAATATTATGATAGGCTTCGAGAATCTATAGATATGCACAATAACTTTGATCAGATAGGGATTTCTCAGAGGGTGAGAGGAACTTCTCTATTGGTTCTTACATTTAAGCTAAAGTGGGATGTAATGTAGCATTTGAATAGTTTTATAATGATCTTCAATTTCAATTAGGTTGACAAACATGAACTTCTTGAATCCTGGTTAAAGGCTTTTCTATAGCGAATTTTCGAGGAGGCAAATGATTCTTGAATTCTATCTGGTTATATTTATTGCCTACTAAAAATTATGAAGTTGTGCCTGTATAAATTAAAAGTATGATTCCTTGATGAAGGTTGCTTCTAAAAATACCTGATTTAATTATATTAGATCAACAACAGACTACTGCCTTCATCCCTTACTGATTTCATACTATTTGAAATTGAAGGATCCTACATATAACCATGGAGACAGTTTTAATAACTTGTTTTAAAAACAAGACCATCACATCAAAAGGATCTATATGGATTGCAACTGAAATATAAATGTAGTTAGTCTTATTGAATTTTATCTCTTCTCTGAAAGACCAATAAGACAATTTGAAACTTTCCAACCAACGTTTCAAACTGATGCTCAAACTAGAAATTAGTCTCAATCACAATAGCATAAGATAGCACATTGATGCAATCTAATAAAATAGATTTATCACATGGAACTAATCAATCAATTGAAAAGCATATACCATTCAGAATGAAGAACACTTGAAATTTATATTGAAAATAGATAATCAAACCAATTGATTTCAATATGTATCATCCATCAACTTTTATATTTCCAGAAAACAAACTGCATAAGTTTTGTACAAAATTGTCTTGATAAGATCATAAAACCTGAGGTATCTCCCACACTTGTTCTAAAAGATCCTCCATTTATAGATGATGATTCATTTTGAAAGTGAAAGGGCATACCCTTTCATTATTTAAAACTAAAACTAACAAAAACTAACTAAAAACCAACTTCCTAAAAACCATCTTTACAATATGAACATATTATAAAAACATAGAAAAACATGACTTTGGGCTCTAACTTAGACATCAGGTTTGGTCTCCCATCATCTTGCCCCAGTTCTGGATATGCTCCAAGTACTTCTCTAACTTATATGTGTCTACATCGTAGATGATATCCCTAACAATGACTTCCAGTGTGACAAATTTTTCCATCTGTTTCATAGTCTCTTTCAATTTAATTCCATCAATTTGGGAAATATCAAGGGCAGTATTGAGAAAACTATGACATTATGAGATCCATACATCTGTATCCTTTATCTCACCCTTCTGATCATTTAACTATGGGAAACCATGCTGAAAAGTGTCTTTGCATTCATCATATTCAAATTGTAATTGCTCATCAAATTTATTATGTTTAGCCAACAACCTCTTTATTTTTTCAATTTCTTTTGTTTCCGCTTTGGCCATTGTTTTATCATGCAACCTTCTTCCCAATCTATTTAAAATTTTGTTGTGTGAAACTGCATTGTCCATGTTCTTTTGAAACACTATCCAAAATTCTTTCAGAAATCCTTGTAAAACCTCAAATATTTTAGTTAGTAATACACCAATAGTATCTTCCCTCACACTTTGCATCTATTTTAATATCCTTTTATTTTCTTGTTTCAACTCCTCACATTTTCTCTTCCATTGAGAGCTATTCGGAGTATGAACCATTGACACCTATTGCCCACTTCTCCTTAGCGTTTCTTAATACAATGTCTTTTACTAGTTTCTCTCCCTCACTACTTTGACCATTTGTGCTTTATTGAATTTTTAAATATCCACTCTGATATCAGCAAAAACAATTGGATCAATTTCACCAACTTTTAATTTCATCATATGGCCAAAGGCCTTGTCAACATCAATGATCTTTGGTATCTTGTAGGGAGGGTACAGAGCCCATAACCTCAAATATTCCTCATCCTGATTAAATCTTGAACCAATAAATACATCATTTACACCTTGTATATCCAATTTGAATTCATTGTTTTCTTAATGCAATAAACAGTCAAAGATAAAAGAAGCACTGAGGTCCCATCTGGGAAACAAAATCACCCCAGCCTCTGTAAGTAGATGCCTCCCCTTTTGAGGGGTCATTGTGGTTATCTCTGCATCAATTTCCTCTTTTAATTTCTTTAACAACTCAGCCTCATTATCAAGCGCTATGTTGGGAATAGAGTCCCTCAATTTATTCCCTTTAAAACTGTACAAGAATGTTTTAAATTATTTGGAATGAATAAAAACATCATCAGCGACAAAAGAAGAAAAATCCTCTAACTGAAAGTTAGCATGAACTTCTAATGTTGTCTCTATTTGGCCATGCATGTCTGGCCCTTCTTCATTCTCTAGTACTTGCCATCTAGAGACAATTGCATTCTCATTAGATTCACTTTCTGCCTCCTCCTCGGTTTCAATTTCCTCGAGTCTCCATCTCTTTTCTGCCAGTTCATTATTCAATTGATCAATTACCTCTTTGGTCTCTGCATCCTCCATTTTCCTGGAGATATCTTTAGCCTCAATACTAACATGTAGATAACCTCCTAAGTTTTGCCTCTTCTTGCAAGACTAAATGTATCCTTCAGGATCATAGTTTTTCCTGGCATAATGCTCATACAAATTGTATTATTCTATCAACTTCTTATCAATTATTTTATAAGCTTTGATTGACACTATGGTGAAATCGCCAAAACTTAGTGTCCTAGGTAGGAAGGCTTTCTTATGTATATCTACAAAATGTTTAGCATTGGACACACTCAATTGCCTCACAATATCTAGATAAGCTATTCTGTTTGGTACTAGTTTTGGTAGCATGTAGGGGCTCCCCTCAAATCCATATACTCTAAAACATGCAAAATCCCTATTCACGAACCAATCCCCCCAGTTATGATCAACAACGTGTCTTTCATCATAATACCTGGGTCTTAGGAACCTATTGATCTCATCAGAGATATACCCTTCACATGAAATCTCATACATTCGGTACAATGGCATCACGATGAGTTATTCAAACTTAATATAGTTGGATCTCATATATCAAGAATCCCAAAGAGATGTCCACAATTGGATGGGTTGCTCCTCACCTTCCCTGTTCTTAGTATTTAATTTTAGGCCCTCAAGACAAAACCCCTTTACATATTCATAAAATAACACTAGATGCATCAAGAGTGAATAAAATTTGAAATTGGGATGAGAATAATCCCTAAGGTTTAAAAAACCTTCGTGCAACCTCTCCACCAGATATGTTGCATAGTCAAAAGGCCTAGGTTCATACATTTGTATATCATAGGCTAACACCAACAGCCTAGTGCTTGCTAGATTAGACACCTCCACCCCTCCTACTTGCCCACACGACATATATGTGTACTACAAGTAGTGTCTGAACAAATAAATGTTGAATGGTGGCCCGTCTTCCTCTGTTAATTTTCCTACTTGCCTCTTGTCAATGGAAAATTTCTAGTGGGTATATGTAGTGTCCATTCTGAGGTATTCTTCCTCCAACTCCCCAAAGGACAAGGGCTTATCAAGACTGAGCTCTAAATTGAAAACCTCATTTATGGTACCTACAAAAAATTAATAAATGCTTCCCCATTTGGGAGTTGAATGCACCTCTTCACCGAATTATAATTCCTCACCAAAACCTCTAGAAATCTTATGTTTACAAAAACATTGGGGACTATTAACTTACCTAAATTTGTCATCTAAGGATTGCAGAGTGGCATCTCCTTGCTCCTTCTCAAATAGTGGAACATAAACAGTTCATGTCCCCTTACCTTGCTCTAGACATCTCCGACCTCTTTTTACTTGTCTTCTAATTGGTCTCTCTCAGGCAAATGGTGCTTCGACCTTCTGGATTTTGGGCCAAGTGCCTGAATTTGGTCTATCATGTCTTGGTTTAACTTCCTGACTAGAGGCACCTCTTCAATTTTTCCTTTCTTCACCTTAGAGTTGGGGCTCTTGGCCACCCTCTTCTTTCCTATTGACCTCGAAGCTTCAATTTCTAAAATTACAATCCTCTACTCTATTTTTTAAAGGCACAATGTGTTCTATCTATGTATTCTTCTTTCACCAATGTAGTATTTAGACAAGGCAATTTCTAGTTCTACTATATTCTTTTGCAATAATAAACTTCTCATAAAACTTGCCTCATGCGAACCATAGATGCATATCTACTACAAGTATTAAATAGAAGAGCTTGAAAAAATTTGGTTTTGAATTTTGATATGACAACGGCTCGTCGGCATATGTCTCCTTGATGAATATTTCTCTTTTGGTACTCTCTGAACAACCCTTTATCTACTTTGACATCTTACTTTCTCTTATCAAGATACCCTAAGCCAATAACTCCTTTTCCTCCTCATCAGTATATCACAAAGTGATATTCTCATCGGGCATCGATTGAGCTTATTTAGCATTATTGTGATAGGCACGGTTTCCCTAATGGGCTTCACCATCAGCATAGATCTTCCTGATGCAACCAGACTCATCTCCATGAGTCTTCTTGATATTGTCTTTGCTCTTCTCAATCAATCCACTCCTTCATCAGGTATTGGGGTAATCCTAAATGAAACGTATCGATAAGAAAATTCTTCCTGGTAGAGTATGTTCCATCGATATATGATTCACCAATGATTTCTTTGGGTGTCAGGTGGCTCAAAGTAACACATACCAATCACTTTGGCTATACCAATGCAAATGACTTCATCGTCATGAGTCTTCTCGATAGTTTCTTTGCTTAGCCCAATCAGTCCACTCCTTCATCGAGTATCGGGGTAATCCGAAATGAAATATATTGTTAAGCAAAGTCTTCCCGATAGAGTATGTTCCATCTGTATATGTTTCACCAATGATTTCTTCTGGTGTCGGGGTGGCTAAAAGTAACACATACCGATTGCTTTGGCTATCCAATGCAATCGGCTTCATCACCATGAGTCTTTCCAATAGTGTCTTCATTCTGCTCAATCAGACCACTCCTTCATCAGGTATCGGGGTAATCCAAAATGAAACATATTGATAAGAAATGTCTTCCTGATAGAGTATGTTCCATCGGTATATGTTTCACTGATGATTTCTTTGGGCATTGGGGTGGCTCAAAGTAACATATACCGATAGCTTTGGCTATACCGATGGACTCTTCTTTTCACCACTCTTATCAGTATAAGTCTTACTAATACCCTCATCGGCTATCAACAAGACAATTCTTCACTGCTATCACTAGTGCTTACTATGTTGATGGGTCATATCCATATAGTTTTTGTCGATGCTTCAATTCTCCTCATCTTTTCTCCTTGATCGGTATAACTTCTACCGATGAGTACAACTTCGGCTTGCTATGCTCTCTCATCGGTATATGGTATCTGTTAGCATTTTTCACAAAGGGAAATTGTTGGTATTTCTATAAGGATATTGAGAAGGTTGTTGGAGATTGTTCATATAACTGTGAAAGGATGATTACTGTCCTAATAATATTATTTTTTCATTGATGTCAAGAAATTGATTTTCTGATTTAGTATGATGTTGCCATATCTTGAGAAGTACGTTTTGATAAGTATTAAGAGGTCGGTAAGTGACATAGAAAGAATGTGATAATGAAGGGGAATAATAAGTTATTCAATGGGAAAGGATTACCGAGTTAGACAATGATGAGATCATGTTGTTTTGATTGTTTTTATATCCTACATATGTTGTTGACTATAAGTTTAATACTGTACTATGTCACCAAGCAGAGAACCTAGTCGGTAAACCCTAAGGTACCTAGTCGGTAAACCGTAAGGTTATTGCTATCGGTTATAGAAGGTAGAATGTATACTGAGTAACAACTGATTTATAACATATCACATTGGATGATTAAAAACATTACTTAATGAAGGATGTTGATGAGCTAGAAATGTACGGTTGATTGGAATGTCGTGCAAGAAGTTTGTTGAGGATCGACCACATGGAAAATTAAGAGGAAGATCTACAGCATAGATTGAACCGCAATAACCTAGCACAAGCTCCAAGGAAGGAATGCAAGTTCCAAGGCGAGGTAAAACATTTTTAGATCGAAGGATACAATGAAACTAGTCAAGTTTGAAGATCTAATGGCTAATATTGATCATGGGAAATGTGATTAAGGAGATTAAGCAGTTAAGAATTGTTTATAAATAAGGAATTGTTGATAAACAATCTATGTGAGAAAATGTATGGACAATGATGCTACAGTAATGTTTACCGAGCACAGAAGCTTGAAGATCTGATTGAAGAATAGATTGAGAAGCCCAGCAAGCCCAATAAGGGACAAAATAAGTCGTATGACAAGATTTTTTTGAGAAAATAGAATCTACTTTAGCATTTCAAATGTGAAGTTACAGATATATTTTATTACTATTGTTTATTTTGTAAGTGACAGGAAATCTCTTAACCAAGTGGACTTAACAGTCTTATTCGTAAACCCTCTAGCAAGGTAACATTCTAAATGAGTGTTTGAAATCCTTTGACAAGGTCACTTCTAACAAAGTGCAAGACTCTAACAAGTCTGATGGAAATCCCTTAACCAGGTCACATCTAGCAATGTGTTTGTAATCTGTAACTGGATTAGCTTTTAACCAATCATACTTTAGAAGGGTATATTTCTTAGTGGGTCCGAAATCCCACAATGGTTTTTCCCTATTTGGGTTTCCACGTTAAATCTGGTGTTGAATGTGTTATCATGTCTTAAGCATTTCTATTTATGAGTTTGAATTATTTACAGTCATAGTTGCATATCAGTAGAGGTTACCGAGGTTGAATCTGATAAATATATTGTATTGTGAGTTTTTATGATTCACCCACCCCCTCTCATCTTAACTAACAATTGGTATCAGAGCTTTGGACTCTGGAAGAAAAGTTTAAAGGTACTTGAGGCAAAGATCTAAAGATGTATAAAAGGGATGCACCAAAGCTGAACAAGTCAAGTTTCTCTATATGGTAGAAAAGGATGAAGCTGCACTTATCAGGAATTGGAGAATATGCAACATATTATCTAGAGAATTATTTCATTACACCTAGCACCTAGCCATTGACAATGGGAGAGATAAAGGCAAAGCAAGAACATATTCAAGCAATGATTGAAATAACATCAGCTCTAACTAACTCAGAGTTTAATGACCTAGAAGGCTGCAGTGATGCCAAAGCAAAGTGGAACAAGCTCATATCTGTGTATGGTGGTGATGAATATGTTCAGAAAGCAAAAGTAGATAGTCTAAGAGGTCAACTTGAATCCATGAGAATGAATGAAGGTGAGAACATAACCCAATATAGTACAAGGTTAAAGGAGACTGTCAATCAAATCAAAGGAGCAGAAGGAACTATTGAGGAAAAGGATGTAACAAGTAAGTTGCTTAGAGAACTTCTACTTGATTATACCATTCGAGTCTCTGCAATCAATGAATTAAGATCTATACCAAACATGCCAGTTTCTTTGGATGCTACTATCAGTAAGCTACATGCATTTGAGTTAAGTAATTTTGATAATAGTGGGTCTTCGATAAATAAGGTTGAATCTGCATTCAGTTCTTTTCATATTGGTGAATCTGATGATTACAATGATAGAATGTATAAGTATACTGAAGGAAATCATAGTGGAGTAAGTGAAAGATTTTGCAAAAACATGGAAGAGGTACACAAACTATATGAGGAAATCAGAAACCAAGAAGAGTTTGAAGCATTATTAGCCAAAAGGTTACCAAGAGGCAAAGGTAAGTATAAGGGAAAGTTACCTTTAAAATGTTTTAACTGTGATAGAATAGGACATATGGTTTCTAACTATCCTGACAAGGAATCTAGTGAAAAGAAAGACTACCGAGATGATAGACAGAAAGACAACCAATACAGAGGACACCAAGACTTCAGAAGGAGAGACAGAAAGACATTCCTAGTAGCTGATGAGGAATCCAATGATGATAAATCTGATGGGACTGATACAGAGGAAGTTATTTATGTGGCTATCAAAGATGGATCAAATGAAGAAAGGTATGAAGAAAAAGCCCTAATATCTCATATAAATAAAAATGATTCTTGGATCATAGATAGTGCATGCTCACATCACATGACAGGTGATAAACACAAGTTTGTTAAATTACAAGATTATGATGGAGCTTAGTTGTAAACCATCTATCCAAGGTATAATATTTCATAAGGGCCTTAATTGCACCCGCCCAAAGGGGTGTAAGGAATTCTACCTAGTAGCCAGCATTTCAATTCTTGACAAGCTTCAATCCATCCTTACATTTAAAAAATATGTTCACCACGGACTCAGAGGATTTTTTGATCCTAAGAATCTCTTTTATGTCCATGGGTAGCCCAGTGACCTCTTCAATCAATTCCTTTGTGACCTTCATGCATGTTTTGCCAATGCAAATCTTTAGGTCCTTCCACCCTTTGCATAAGAGCTTAGTTACCTTAGGGTCGCATCCACGAAAATAGTCCAAATAGGGTATATCCACACCCTTAGTCAAAATCTTCCCAATTTCCTTTTTTTTGCAAATATCATGACAAGATATAGGTTCTTATCGATGTCTCTCACCTCCCATGATGGAGCCCATACCCAAAAAAAGAGAGAAATACCTACCCCATAGTCGACCCCTCCATGATACTATCACAAATAGAACCCTCAAAACCACTATGTAAAACAAGCCATTTTTAAAACCATGAAATCAGGAACAAACATCACCTACAGTCCATGTATTAATAAGCACCACATTAAAAAACTACCCAGAGTTCATGTTTAAAATGACTCCAAAAATCAAGAAGGGATAGAGTGGACAACATAAGAAACCACACAGACCAAGATATGTTAACCAGCATGGATGATCTCAAGTTTTATAATATCCCCAATGTTAGTAGGAAGAGGGTCGGTCCCATTCCAATATAAACTCTCACACCACAACACAAAAATATTCGCAAAAGCATCTGCAATGGAATTACCTTCCCTAGGGATATCAGAAATATGCACATGATTCAAATATTTTATAAGGTTTAAGATATAGTTGATCAAACCTTTCATATACCCCCAATTAATAGCATCCTATCAATCAAAGGCATTAAATATGTTATTGTTTGGAATGGATAAAAAATTTGATCAATACAGGGTGAACCCACAATAGTGGGTTACACTTTTTTGCCAGCATTGACACTGCAATATTCATTTTCAGAAAAAACATGAGATTCAGACACCTATTACTTCTAAACCATAAGGAATTTGTAGATGATGTGAACTAATTATTTGTGCCATTTTGTATTTAGATTCTAAAAATATTTATTTTGATAATTTTTGGAGTCAATTTTCTTCTATTCTTCTATCTCCCTCGAAAACTAGTTTTTTTTCAAAAAAAAACATTTTTAAAGAGTGGTACTCACTTTGTATAGCATAATTTGTTTTCTATAATAGATATGAAGTTTATTCTTTTGAATTTGGTTTTGTAACATCCATATATAGTGTTTTCAATTTTTTTTGTAACATTATCTTCAATATTTCATATTTCATTAAGATTTGAAGTCGAGCTAACTGTACATTTGACATATGTCCATTTGATATTACATAACTTGTTGTATATGTACAACAAAAAATCAATTTATTTATTTTTTTGTTGGAAAGAGGACTTCAATACCTAGTGCGTAAATAT
The DNA here is from genome assembly GCF_030272615.1 of Cryptomeria japonica. Lineage (NCBI taxonomy): Eukaryota > Viridiplantae > Streptophyta > Pinopsida > Cupressales > Cupressaceae > Cryptomeria > Cryptomeria japonica. The sequence goes on from NC_081409.1 coordinate 137,943,729, forward strand.
TTTTCCATAAGCATTGAACAAAGAAGTTCATGTTCGGTGAAAACCCTACATTCATAAGAAACAAAATAAAAATATATTAATGAAATTAAATATTTTAAAAATTATACTATTTGGAAATATTATAATAAGGGTTAAATGCTTAAAAAGAAAAAACTTCTAAATGAATTCATTTGACCCCCAAAAAGATAAAGTAAAATTGGTTTTTTATCAACATTTGATAGATGCAAAGGAGACTCCATTACAAGTATGATATAGAAGTAGAGAGGTTCTATCCAAGAAATTTTTATCTAAGAGCCTCCAATCTAACTCTCTTAAATTAATTATTTCAAATGGGACCTCGTAAAGCTAAAATCATTATATTTTCTAAAAAATGTATGATTTCAGCAAAAATCAGGATGTACGAAAAAGTGGGAACCATCATTGTGAGTTCACCCTACAATGTCAAAGAAGGGTATAATATGTTAGAAAAAAGAAATATTAATCAAATTTGGAGAGCAACAAACTAGACTTTGTTGGCACAAACTATGCATGCCTAAAGCTAGAGCCTTTACTTGGGCTGCCTGGCAAAATAAAATATTAATTGAAGATATATTTAAGCATACAAGTTATTGCGGTCCATCAAGATGTTCTTTGTGCAGGAAAGGTAGAGAATCAACTAATCATTTTCTACTAGAATATTATTTTTCTCATAAGTGTCGGAGATGGTTATGTGTGAGATTATGATGGGTGAGTTCTCTTTTAAATGATATATTGAACCTTTTCAAATCATTGCCAGTTATAAAAGGTAATGATTTATATACTTGTATTTAAATCATCAGTCCTTCAAATTTAGTTTGGGAGTTATGAGAAGAATTAAATTGGAGAAAATTCTAGGACAAAGAGATGACAAAGATCTTATTTTTGAATAAGGTCAAAGTAACGATTGTGGAGGCTATCAAAAACAAGCTAAGGGATACAAACCTTAGATATCAAAAATTTATTGATTCGGATGGCCTTAGGTGAAAAAAATGGTTTGGATTGAAGGTTCCTCATGTCACGGGGTCTACGGGATATGACTCTCAAACTTTGAGAAAGATTATAGTTTGGTACTCCCCTTGAAAAGTGGCACAAAATAAAAATTGATAGGGCATCTAGGTGCCTCTAGAGTAACGTCTATCATAAGAAATTGGAGAGGAGAGAATATTTGTAGGATAGCTAAAGTGTTTGTAATGAAATTGAATAATAAGATTTAACTATAGGCCCTTATATTGGGTTTAAGAAGATTTTGGGAGTTTGAGCTAGAAAAGATAATGTTTGGAGGAGATTCATCTATAGTTATTACTTCAGTTAGAAGGGGAGAAATACCAAACTAGAAACTGAACGCATTGATGGACTGAGATATGGAGATCTACAAGAAATTAAACTTGATCACATTAGATCATGTTTATAGCGAATAAAATGGTGAGGTAGATGGCCTTGATAATCAAGTAGTAGATGGCAAGGAATTTCCTTTGGCATAGGTATAAGAGATTTTATGAGCCAGGTGCATTTGGTCTGTAGAAATAGTCATTTTTGTTTTAAACTATTGTTCTGAGAGTTCCATAATTATGTTCAATGTTGATTGGAGTATCTAGGAATCGATTGACATTGTAGATAGAATTTTGTTTTCTCTTAAATCTCTCTAGGTTAAGGAGGAGATTTACTTGGCATGGATTTTCAAAGGAAATAGTGTTGTCGTATTAGGAGTGAGCATTCTTAGGGCTAAGGACTGTCTCATAATGCAATTTTGATGGAGAGAGAGTGTTGTGGCCTTCTATTTTGTAAGAATTTTAATTAGTATGAAACAAAGAGGAGAGGTTGCAGGTAGCTCTTGCATAGAAGTTTGTGTCTCTCTTTGATCAACTTAATTAGGGAGTTTAATTTTTTCCTTCTACAACCTTACTCAACAATACAGAATAGGGCAGGAAAGTTGTTTAAAGGCCCGATGAGTTAGTGTGGAGTTCAAACTTCAATGGTTGTGGGTGATTAAAGATGGAATAGTAAGACTTTCATGAGGGATTTATGAAATTGAAAAACAAATATTTTGTAGTATTTTCCTAGTTCGTGCTTGATTGGTAATAGACTACAATTAATGTGTAATAACTTAGGTCCTCACTAGTAGAAAATTTTGATAATTTTTAGATTATTTTTGACCCTGTCTAGTTTATGTGGAGCTTCTAGGAGGATAGTAAAGGATTTGTTGAGTAGGGGCAATGTTCTCTATTGCTTGTAATAATTTTTATTTATACTTTATGCAAATAACTATTTTTATTGATCAAAAATTTAAAAAAAGTACACTACTGAATGTAGATTTGATAACAAATCTATCACATACATCTTTTCAAAGTACACGTCTTTATTATTATTATTATATATAGAGAGACAGACAGACAGACAAACAAACAAACAAACAAACAGAAAGACGGATAGAAAGAGATCCCATTGTTGTCTTTATCCATATTTAAATTATTGTTATCTTGTTATTTTTTCTCTTAGGGGTATTTAATAATTATTAAATATATTAGGGAAGTCATTCAATCCTTGTATTTTCTATTCATACATGTTTTATCTCACTAATTTGTTCTTTAAAATTCTATGCATGTGACTGACTTATGTTGGTTCTATTTATCAATAGGATATTAATAGTTGGTTTTATATTGAACAAATAATTTAGTGGGCATTAATCACTATTTTCCTATTTGGTTCATTTCTACCCAAAATTTTGACTATTTTTAGGTGCTTTATAAGTGACTAGTTCCAACATATTTGATAAATTTTACTTATTCTTCAAAATAAATTCCCTGGGGTTGGGTTTGTTAACTCTTTAAGATAGACACATACTAGACAATTACATATTAGAATCTGGGTCATGATATTGATAGTTTACCAGTAGTCATTTTTTACTTTTATCCTTGCCCCTTTTCAACACATTCTTTAGAAATTATAGAAGCTATTATTACAAAATCTGTTGACTTTAACTTTTTATGCTACACCGTGACCCCTTATTATCCTCTAACATTCTAAATTCTAGCAATATGACCTATCAAAAATTTTCATTCTTGTCTCTAATATTATCTAGCTTTGAATGTGATCCTATGTGTGCCAACATATTCCATTACATTTATTTGGGCTCCAATTCCCTTTTGGGCTTATTTTTCCTATTGTAGTGTGCCTGTATTTTCTCTAGTGCATTTGCCCACTTACTCATAATATATTTAACATAGCATTGTAATTCACACAAGAAAATATAACTTAGTATGTAATAAGGTAATATAAAAAATAAAAGGATGCACCTTGTCGTAGTTCTCTATTTGAGTAGTTTTTTATTTAAGCAATTATAAAATTCTCTTCCACTACCTTTTAGCTTTTTTAAGTTCGCTCAAAAACTAAAGGGTACTGAAATTATATGGTAGAAGTAGTTTCAGATGTTATATTGGCACCTTACCATCTATGTTTTCAATGTTTCAAGTATATTTAATCCTAATTTTATGCGTTGCATGATCATGTGACATCATATTCAGTAATGTTCAAGGTTTTATTTTGTCGTATTTCCTTACAGATTTAAAGAAGAATGGTAGAGGAATATCTACATGGCCACATATTATTCCTAGTTGTGTCATTTGAATAGTAAATTGTATGTGCAATAAGTGTGTTCTTCCTGTTGTAAAGTGTAAATGTGTATCTTCTAGTCTAAGGTAGCCAAGAACCATCACTTTTCAACTTGCCTTGTTCCTTAAAGGCATGCATCTCATAAAGTAGGCATATGATGGCCATCGTTTTCTTATGTTCAGGGATCCATTCAATTATTAAGTGTTTCAGTATTTGTTGTAACCCTTGATAATGTATAGTTAGTTGATTTAGTGCATGAAAAAACAAAATGGTACACCTGTAGACATAGAAAATGATTTATATTATTAGCTTGTGACATTTTGGTGCAGGAGGACCTAACACAAAGGCACAAAAGGAGTCTATAAAAGGATAAAGATCAATTCATAAGTATATTCAATTATATTTTTATTTGTAATGTCATTTTGAGTCAATATGAATCAATATGTAAGGCTAAAAGAACCCATTGTAATGAGTTGTCCAAGTTGTCCTAATAAGGTCTTGAATTAGTCATTTGGTAAAACTTGTATTAAATAACCTTTGAGGGGTAAAATGGTGACAAAAATACATTATTATTCCATCCTAATATGTTTTGAAGGTTCTTTTGAAGGTTTAAAGTCATTTGAGTCAAAAGTTATAAAAGTTATAAAATGCAACTTTTCAAAAGTTGTAAAAAGACCAAAATGGGAAGTTGTATGGTCATAAGAGGAAGTTGGGTAGTTGTAACTTCCATGTGGAGATGAAAAGGCTATAAAACCTCTATAATGGTCATCCATAAGAGTGTGTAAAACTTGCAGAAGGAATTGAAAAGCATTGGAAACATTTTGGTATCATATTTTCATTGTTTTCAATCTCTTGTTTTGTGGTCTTGAAAGCTTTTCCTCTTGTTTCTAGGCCTGGTACGACCATGTACAGCCTGGAAACAAGTGTATTTATATCATGATAGTGTAGTATATTGAATAATATTTTCATTTCTTATGGTTTGATTTGATTTCATGCATTTTTGAGAAAGTTATGAGAGTTTTGGTGAAAACCATTTGGAACTACCCAAAACCCTGATTCATGGTGACCAGTTTTGGAAAAATAATCATAACTTTTGATTTAACCATTGGATATTTCTATAATTTGGAGGAAATTTTTATAACTATAAATTATAGAATTGGACTGGAGAGATTGTCCTGTTGATTAATATTTGAAGGGTTATTAATGACTGTTCATGACTGTATTTTCATGACCAAGATAGGGTAAATTTCATAGTTTGGGAAAATTCTTGGTTTTCATTTGCAAGAAATGAATAGATGAAGGGTTTAATGATTCATATTTAATTCATAATATATGGATCTACAATCATGATAGATTTATATCTATGGAGAATATTTGATAATGGTTATTTGATTGATGATTTTGTTGGAAAATATATGACAATGCATCTAACATGTTGGAAGATTTGTGTTGATGATTGAACTTCATGAAAGATTTGACGTTCTTGGTTGGATTTTCATGATGCTCTGCATCACATTTTTAGAGATCTCATCCCATCATATAGCCTATAGATATTCCCAAGTCTGAATTTTGCTCCTCATGCAAGGGTAATTATTAAATGGCTACAATAGCATGTTGAATGGATAGGACTTATTTCAATTTTAAACAGGACTTCCAATGTCATTATGTTGAGGGATGATCTTAATGTTATAATTCTTTCTTTTAAAATAAATTAGGATAGCGATGGAGAGGGGGAGGAGGGATTTTTTGTAGACTAAATAAACAATATGTCCTCTATTCCATTTTTCTATTATTTAATTGTCTATTAACACTTGAAAGTTGTTTTCTCTCAACCCCAAGAGCATAAGATGCAAGTTGCAAACCATTGAAGAAATTTTTAACGCGAAACTGTTTATCAGAGAATTTATAAATGTGCTTGAAAATAAGGAATATCCAGAGTCTTCATGCATTCCTTATATTGTATTTAATAATTTGTGCAGTTTGAATGCTGGCCTAATTGAAAAGGGATTCTAATAATCTTGACTCTATAGCCTAATTTAGTATGAGCCTCTAATCATGTGTATCTTTCTATCTCACTATACCTCAAACCATAAATGCGAGCTTAAAATCCACAGTTTAGAAGTGGTGTGAGATGTTCTAGTAGAGTTGCATTTACATAATAATCTTAATAAGATCGTGTATCGTAAGAGAGCCTTAATCAAGAAATATCATTGTATGGGATTCACAATTCTATTCCATTTTATAAAGGTTTATAAATTTCATTTGTGATTTACAAACAACATTACCAATGAAACTCTACTCATTGCATGTTTCATATAATATTTTTAATGTAGTTCTTATTTAATTTTCATATAATAAAGCTCCGTGAGATCCCAATCTACATAGTACAGCCCAAAGAAGAAGAAAATATCTCTCTCCCCTATGAATTGGCCTAGTAGTATCCACTACTTATTTTAAGATTAAATCCATCATCCTAAGCTCTAATGTCCCTCAAGATAAGGCCTTGGATCATTCATTAGGGATTGTTGAGATGCAGTTGATTTGATTCCAACACACCCTATACTACAGGGAGTACAACAAAAGGTTCAAGTCTTATAGATTTGGATATCGATCTATAAATTAACCTTCAAGATTGAAAGGCTATCACCATATTTGATTTCTAATGAAATTCCCACTAATCAGTCATGGAAGAAAAGGAAGCATATAAATAATAAATGAAAAGCTAAATCCTTAAATAAAAGGGTCCAATGCACTAAGTTTAGGACATTCCTATGCATAGCTATGTAATCATATTAGACACTTGAGTCAAGATTCAACATACAAACAGAATAATCATGCTATACATTCACTTAAAGACATATAGAAGTAGGATTAACATTGAATGGTCATGACTCGTTCTATTTATACACATGCAATGATATAGATTTGAATGCAAGAGACGGATTTTAGAAGGATTGTACTTCTCTCAACTGAAAGAGGGAAACGAAAATGTGACTAAACTGTAAAGTTATATTCAATTGCAATAAAAGAACTATTATATATGTGTGTGTGTGTGTGTGTGATAATATTGTCTAATATTTTATTGTTTCATTTGCAGGCTGAAGGAGAGAGATCATTTACATTTTTTTTATGTCTTCTCCAAATGATTCATATCGGGCTTTATATGTTTAGAGGACAAGTCAATGGATGTCTTGACCAGTCATGTCATTTAGACATGACCAATCAAGGCACCCATTGATCGGTGCCTCTTCATAGTGCACATCTCGATCTATGTTATGTTTGGTAACTAACATTAATAATTAAACTCTTGTTCGAAGCAGTGTTTAGTTAAGATGCTTTGTTAATGGCCAGAAAAGGTTTATGAACTAAACTCGATAACAACAGCATTCTATATGCTATCGAGTTAATACTGTGATAGCATATTAATGCCGATCCATTTATGGATCGACAATAATGTGCTATCCGGTTACTAGACCGATAGCATTAGATCGACGCTTAACTATGTTAAGCAAGTCGGCGATCAAATCCTTCTTTTATCAATGTCAATATCATAATCATGATCAATGTTGTAATCTGATAAACATATTCGGTTCAGAAAGCATAAATCAGATAGCATAATCAAAATAGAACAAAGGAGATTAATAGGTTAGGAGAGTCTTATCTTGCAGAAGCTACTAATGCATTAACACTCCCTCTTAGCTTTGGAAGATAGATAAAGTAACCTGCATCACATTTCTTTTTCATAATGTCAGTTTCCAAAATATATATCATCAATACACCTGATATGAAGTATCATCAGGACACAAGATACAAATATAAAACATCACTCTAACCATGTGATATAAAAGATTCATTATTTCATTATGACAAGATATCACCTGAACACGTGATATCAGTGTAGCCTAAACACGCAATACTAAGGATAAACATATGAGGATAATTAAATTCTCATCTTATCCAGGTTGTGATATGTGCACAAGCATTTTATACAAAATTTTTATCACAACACCATCATGGCACATCCATGACATACCAGAGATCCAACATAATCATTAGTTAGAGAATCATAAGATTGTCACCTTATGATTTATGTATACAAGTGTTCATTATCTGAGAGATCGTCACCTCTTAGATATGAACATGGGGGGTGAAACCCAGAATGTCTCAACATGACAAAAGAATTTTACACATTAAACATCTTATTTACAAAGCAGATTACCTTTCTATCATACCCAAACCCTTTCTGAAGTGATCAACCTTCACTTTGGAAAGTGGTTTGGTCAGAATATCTGCAGTCTGATCTCCTATGCTAGCATATTCCAATTTGATCACATTTTTGTCTACCATGTCTTGCACATAATGGTATGGAATATCAATATGCTTGGATCTATCATGAAATACTAGATTTATAGAAAGCTTTATGCAACTCTAGTTGTCACAATGGATGACTGTGGGTTTCATAGGTTCACCAAATAGTCCCACAAGCAACTTCCTAAGCCATACTGCTTCTCGAGCAGCCATGGAAGCTGCAATGTACTTGGCCTCGGTGGAACTCTGAGCTACAGAAGACTATTTTCTGCTGATCCAAGATATCATGGCTGATCCCAAACTAAAGCAACACCCTAAAGTGATTTTCCTGTCAGTCACACTCCCAACCCAATCTGAGTCTGTAAATCCATGTAGGTCTAGATTGACTTTCTCATATTTGAGACCAAGGTTTAGAGTACCTTGTAAGTATCTCATAATGTGTTTCACTGCAATCAAGTGAATTTCCTTAGGCTCACACATAAACTGACTTAAGGCATTGACAACATAACAGATATCTGTCCTTGTATTCACCAGATACATCAGGGACCCAATCATTTGTTTGTAGAGTGTAGGATCAATGGATTGTGACTCTACTGCTGCTTCTATAAGTTTATGTAAATTTGTTTCCATGGGAGAGGTCATAGGTCTGCAGTTATGCATTCTAAATCTCTTCAAGATGTCCAAGGTATAATTTCCTTGGTTTAGTATAATATTGTTATAATTCTGCCATAATTCCAATCCTATGAAGTAATGAAGGAGTCCTAAGTCCTTCATATCAAATTATTTGGATAGATCATTCTTGCATTGATCTATAAGATGATCATTTCCTGTGATTAATAAGTCGTCAACATATAAAATCAACATTAGCATATCACGTTTATTTCTTTTGTAGTAGAGATTAGGATCTGCACCATTTTTATAGAAACCTAGGCCTGAGAGATAGGTGTCAATTATTTCATACCAGGCCCTCGGGGCCTGTTTAAGCCCATAGAGAGCTTTCTTGAGTCTGCACACATGAGACTCTGCATCATAAATTTCAAACCCTTCAGATTGCTCTAGGTAGACTTCTTCTGAGATTTCACTATTTAGAAATGTTGTCTTAACATCCATTTGGTGTACCTTCCATCCTTTTGCTACTGCAATGGCTAATACAGCTCTTACTGATGTATACCTGGAAAAAAGTGCAAAAGTTTCTTCATAGTCTATTCCCTCCCTTTGTGAGAAGCCTCTGGCCACAAATCTGGCCTTGTGTTTCTCAATACTGCCATCTGTAGCATGTTTGATTTTAAATAGCCATTTAGATGAAAACACAGATTTCTTGGTTGGCCTAGGAACAATTTCCCAAACATCATTTTTCATAATGGATTGATACTCTTCAGACATGGCATCCTTCCATACTTGATGTTTAAGTGCATCTGATACATTGGTTGGTTCATTTTAAGAGAGATCATTCATGGGAGCAACATAGCTAGTGAATTTGTTAGGTCCTTTGCTTTCCCTAAAGGTTCCTGAAGCAGCAGCAAACTCCTGAGCTTCTGCTAGAGTCTTGGTGGCCCATATAGGTCTTTTCTTGAGGTTTTCTCTAGGTGGGATTGGAATTTCAGCTATAGTTTCCTCAAGATTCTCCCTCTGAAGCTCAAGAGTAGGATCTTCTTCTATGTTAGGAGTGGGGATATAGATTTCAGGCTCTATTGTACTTAACCCTCTTTTGAAGCCTAAGACTTCTTCGAAAATTACATCCCTACTAAGTTCAATATTTTTCTGACCATGTATATATATTCTATAGGCCTTGGATGTTTCGCTATATCCTACAAGTATTCCCCTTTCTCTAGAAGGTTCTAGTTTTAGTCTTTTCTCTTTAGGTACATGTATATAAACAAGACACCCAAATATCCTAAGGTGGCTGATATCTAGTTTTAGTTTGGTAAATATGTCCTCAAGAGTTTTATCTTCAAGATGAGAGTGAGGACATCTATTTTGTATATACACAGCAGTGTTAGTTGCTTCTACCCAAAGATTGATATTTAGATTCTGATCAAGAATCATGGCTTTGGGAGCTTCTACAATTGTCCTATATTTCCTCTCAACTACCCCATTTTGTTGAGGATGATAAGGTAATGTTAACTCCCTCTTAATCCCTGAGTTTTTACAAAAATCTCTAAATAATTCTTATGTGTATTCCCCCCCATTATAAGTCGTTAGGGTTTTGATTTGGTTACATGTGTAGTTCTCTGTCAGTGATTTAAACTCTTTAAACCTACTAAGGATCTCTTCTGATTCTTTACACTTTAGAAAGTAGATCCAAGTTTTCCTACAGTAGTCATCAACAAAAATTACATAATACAAACATCCTCCTAGAGAGGGAGCGTACATGGGTCCACATACATCAAAATGAACTAACTCTAATACTTTGCTTGTTTTCCTAGTACTATTATGGAAGGCACCCTTGATATTTTTACCTAGGGCACATCCCTTGCATGCCTCTAAATGATATTGCTGCAACTTAGGTACACCTGTGACAAGGTTTCCCATAGATGACAAAGCTCTATAATTCAAGTGGCCTAGTCTTCTATGCCAGACCTCATTTGCATTTGTTGCTTCATGAATTAGGGCTAGGTTGGGCTCTGTGTAAAGCTCATACAAATAGCCTCATCTTTGACCAATGACTTTAGCTTTCTTGATGGAAGAGTTTCTCGGGCAAGCCAACACCTTGTTCTCCATGAAGGTTACTCTGTATCCGTTATCTTCTAGGGCTGATATGGAGACTAGATTTGTCTTGATGTCGAGGACATACAGTACTCCTTCGAGTTGCAATGATATGCCCGTCTTCAGTTTGATGGTGCAGGAACCAATTCCTCTAACTGGATGTGAGGAATCATCTCCGATGGTTACTTCCTCTTTGTTATCCTCTGTCATGGAGTCTAGCACTTCTCTAAACCCTGTAATGTGTCTGGATGAACCACTGTCGATCACCTAGGAGTTAGATTTATTTGATGCATGGCTTGTAAGTGCTGAGTAGAGGACATAGTTCTGGGAGTCATCTTCTCTTTTAGATTTTCCTACTCTGGCAAATGTGGCTTGTTTGGCTCTCTATGGACATTTTGCAACAAAGTGTCCGAACTTATCGCACCTACAGCATTGAATATGTGATAGGTTTTCTTTGAAGTGTTCTTGCCTTGATGACCCTTCCTCTTCCTAAATTCCTTCTTCTTTGTTGTCTTATTTGTGCTAGTATTTAGGACTTGAAGGTCTTCATCTATGTTCTTTTGTTTTATTCCCATCTTGTTCAATCTTGATTCTTCTTGAAGACAATCATCCCTTAATCTTTCAAACTTAGGATACTTGGTCCTCGCATTGATGCCTTGGAGGAATGTACTCCATCCACTAGGCAACCCATCTAGAGCAATGAGTATTAAGTCTTTGCTTTGGATCTCGTAATCCAAAGTTGCTAGTTCATCTCTTAGAATTGATATCCGCATAAAGTAGGCGTTGATTGTCTCCCCCTTGTTCATGGTGATATGCTTTATTTCTCATTTTAATGCCAAAGTTCGGCTTGCATTTGATATATCAAATGTGCTTTCAACTGCTTTGAACATTTTATAGGTTGTCTGATGTTTTCTTAAGATGGGCATTATGTTGTTTCATACCCCATCAACTATTATTTTGATTGCAATTTTCATTTCCTTCAATCCATGTGGTTTTGTCAGGTTCATTTTCAGGTTGATCATTTTTAGTTTGAACAAATGAATCCACTTTGTTCTCCTTTAAGACCATCTGGATTCAGAACTTGCAGGCTGAAAAAATCATCGCCACCTCTGAGTCTGTCTTCAAATCTGATTGTGCTGGCCATTGGAGAAATGTGATGTATTATATAACCTTGTTCTTAAATTATTCACAAAATTGAATAGCCTCAAGTTCGATCAACCTGGCTTTGATACCATGTAAAGTTATGTTAAATTGCAATAAAAGAACTGTTATATATATGTGATAATATTGTCTAATATTTTATTGTTTCATTTGCAGGCTGAAGGAGAGAGATCATTTATAGTTTTTTTATGTCTTCTCCAAATGATTCATATCGGGCTTTATATGTTTAGAGGACCGGTCAATGGATGTCTTGACCGGTCATGTCATTTAGACATGACCGATCAAGGCACCCATTGATCAGTGCCTCTATATAGTGCACATCTCGATATATGTTATGTTTGGTAACTAACATTAATAATTAAAATCTTGTTCGAAGCGGTGTTTAGTTAAGATGCTTTGTTAATGGCCCGAACAAGTTTATGAACTAAACTCAATAACAACAGCATTCTATATGCTATCAGGTTAATACCCTGATAGCATATTAATGTCGATCCATTTATGGATCAACATTAATGTGCTATCGGGTTACTTGCCCGATAGCATTAGATCGATGCTTAACTATGTTAAGCAAGTCGTCGATCTAATCCTTCTTTTATCAATGTCAATATCATATATATGATCAATGTTGTAATCCGATAAACATATTCAGTTCGAAGAGCATAAATTAGATAGCATAATCAAAACAGAAAAAAGGAGATTAATAAGTTAGGAGAGTCTTATCTTATATTTAAATTATTGTTATCTTGTTATTTTTTCTCTTAGGGGTATTTAATAATTATTAAATATATTAGGGAAGTCATTCAATCCTTGTATTTTCTATTCATGCATGTTTTATCTCACTAATGACTATTTTTAGGTGCTTTATAAGTGACCAGTTCCAACATATTTGATAAATTTTACTTATTCTTCAAAATAAATTCCCCGAGGTTGGGTTTGCTAACTCTTTAAGATAGACACATACTAGACAATTACATATTAGAATCCGGGTCATGATATTGATAGTTTACCAGTAGTCATTTTTTACTTTTATCCTTGCCCCATTTCAACACATTCTTTAGAAATTATAGAAGCTATTATTACAAAATCTGTTGACTTTAACTTTTTATGCTACACCGTGACCCCTTATTATCCTCTAACATTCTAAATTCTAGCAATATGACCTATAAGAAAATTTCATTCTTGTCTATAATATTATCTATCTATGAATGTGATCCTATGTGTGCCTACATATTCCATTACATTTATTTGGGCTCCAATTCCCTATTGGGCTTATTTTTCCTATTGTAGTGTGCCTGTATTTTCTCTAGTGCATTTTCCCACTTACTCATAATATATTTAACATAGCATTGTAATTCACACAAGAAAATATAACTCAGTATGTATTAAGGTCATATCAAAAATAAAAGGATGCACCTTGTCGTAGTTCTCTATTTGAGTAGTTTTCAATTTAAGCAATTATAAAATTCTCTTCCGCTACCTTTTAGCTTTTTTAAGTTCGCTCAAAAACTAAAGGTTACTGAAATTATATGGTAAAGTAGTTTCAAATGTTATATTGCCACCTCACCATCTATGTTTTCAATGTTTCAAGTATATTTAATCCTAATTTTATGAGTTACATGATCATCTGACACGATATTCAGTAATGTTCAAGGTTTTATTTTGTCATATTTCCTTACAGATTTAAAGAAGAATGGTAGAGGAATATCTACATGGCCACATATTGTTCCTAGTTGTGTCATTTGAATAGTAAATTGTATGTGCAATAAGTGTGTTCTTCCTGTTGTAAAGTGTAAATGTGTATCTTCTAGTCTAAGGTAGCTAAGAACCATCACTTTTCAACTTGCCTTGTTCCTTAAAGGCATGCATCTCATAAAGTAGGCATATGATGGCCATCGTTTTCTTATGTTCAAGGATCCATTCAATTATTAAGTGTTTCAGTATTTGTTGTAACCCTTGATAATGTATAGTTAGTTGATTTAGTGCATGAAAAAACAAAATGGTACACCTGTAGACATAGAAAATGATTTATATTATTAGCTTGTGACATTTTGGTGCAGGAGGACCTAACACAAAGGCATAAAAAGATTCTATAAAAGGATAAAGATCAATTCATAAGTATATTCAATTATATTTTTATTTGTAATGTCATTTTGAGTCAATATGAATCAATATGTAAGGCTAAAAGAAACCATTGTAATGAGTTGTCCAAGTTGTCCTAATAAGGTCTCTAATTAGTCATTTGGTAAAACTTGTATTAAATAACCTTTGAGGGGTAAAATGGTGACAAACATACATTATTATTCCATCCTAATATGTTTTGAAGGTTTAAAGTCATTTGAGTCAAAAGTTATAAAAGTTGTAAAATGCAACTTTTCAAAAGTTGTAAAAAGACCAAAATGGGAAGTTGTATGGTCATAAGAGGAAGTTGGGTAGTTGTAACTTCCATGTGGAGATGAAAAGGCTATAAAACCTCTATAATGGTCATCCATAAGAGTGTGTAAAACTTGCAGAAGGAATTGAAAAGCATTGGAAACATTTTGGTATTATATTTTCATTGTTTTCAATCTCCTGTTTTGTGGTCTTGAAAGTTTTTCCTCTTGTTTCCAGGCCTGGTACGGCCATGTACAGCCTGGAAACAAGTGTATTTATATCATGATAGTGTAGCATATTGAATAATATTTTCATTTCTTATGGTTTGATTTGATTTCATGCATTTTTGAGAAAGTTATGAGAGTTTTGGTGAAAACCGTTTGGAACTACCAAAAACCCTAATTCATGGCGACCAGTTTTGGAAAAATAATCATAACTTTGGATTTAACCATTGGATATTTCTATAATTTGGAGGAAATTTTTATAACTAGAAATTATAGAATCAGACCGGAGAGATTGTCCTGGTGATTAATATTTGAAGGGTTATTAATGACTGTTCATGACTGTAATTTCATGACCAAGATAGGGTAAATTTCATAGTTTGGGAATATTTGTGTTGATGATTGAACTTCATGAATGATTTGAGGCTCTTGGTTGGATTTTCATGATTCTCTGCATCACATTTTTAGAGATCTCATCCCGTCATATAGCCTATAGATATTCCCAAGTCTAAATTTTGCTCCTCATGCAAGGGTAATTATTAAATGGCTATAATAGCATGTTGAATGGATAGGACTTATTTCAATTTTAAACAGGACTTCCAACGTCATTATGTTGAGGGATGATCTTAATGTTATAATTCTTTCTTTCAAAATAAATTAAGATAGTGATGGAGAGGGGGAGGAGGGATTTTTTGTAGAGTAAATAAACAATATGTCCTCTATTCCATTTTTCTATTATTTAATTGTCTATTAACACTTGAAAGCTGTTTTCTCTCAACTCCAAGAGCATAAGATGCAAGTTGCAAATCATTGAAGAAATTTTTAACGCAAAATTGTTTATCACAGAATTTATAAATGTGCTTGAAAATAAAGAATATACAGAGTCTTCATGCATTCCTTGTATTGTATTTAATAATTTGTGCAGTGTGAATGCTAGCCTAATTGAAAAGGGATTCTAATGCATTTGAAAAGCCTTTTCAAAACCTCTATTCATTATAGCACAAGGAATTTTTTTGGATTTCCACATATCGTTAATGTATGTTAATCATTTTATGCCCTGTCTAGTGGGTCTTGCCTCTTGAAAAGTGTATGCAGGTATGATCATGTGTGTGTGCGATCATAAGACCTTGTTTCTATTATTCATAATTTATTTATAGGTACTAAATGTTTGGTTGACTCATGCATGCACCATTTGGACTTCAATAATCTTGACTCTATAGCCTAATTTAGTATGAGCCTCTAATCGTGTGTATCTTTC
Organism: Cryptomeria japonica; assembly: GCF_030272615.1. NCBI lineage: Eukaryota > Viridiplantae > Streptophyta > Pinopsida > Cupressales > Cupressaceae > Cryptomeria > Cryptomeria japonica. The sequence goes on from NC_081409.1 coordinate 137,959,380, forward strand.
TATCTCACTATACCTCAAACCATAAATGCGAGCTTAAAATCCACAGTTTAGAAATGGTGTAAGATGTTATAGTAGAGTTTCATTTACATAATAATGTTAATAAGATCGTCTATCGTAAGAGAGCCTTAATCAAGAAATATCATTGTATGGGATTCACAATTCTATTCCATTTTATAAAGTTTTATAAATTTCATTTGTGATTTGCAAACAACATTAGCACTGAAACTCTACTCATTGCATGTTTCATATAATATTTTTAATGTAGTTATTATTTAATTTCCATATCGTAAAGCTCCGTGAGAGCCCAATCTGCATAGTACAGCCCAAAGAAGAAGAAAATATCTCTCTCCCCTATGAATTGGCCCAATAGTATGAACTACTTATTTTAAGATTAAATCCATCATCCTAAGCTCTAATGTCCCTCGAGATAAGGCCTTGGATCATTCATTAGGGATTGTTGAGATGCAGTTGATTTGATTCCAACACACCCTATACTACAGGGAGTACAACAAAAGGTTCAAGTCTTATAGATTTGGATATCGATCTATAAATTAACCTTCAAGATTGAAAGGCTATCACCATATGTGATTTCAAACGAAATTCCCACTAATCAGTCATGGAAAAAAAGGAAGCATATAAATAATAAATGAAAAGCTAAATCTTTAAATAAAAGGGTCCAATGCACTAAGTTTAGGACATTGCTACGCATAGCTATGTAATCGTATTAGATGCTTGAGTCAAGATTCAACATACAAAAAGAATAATCATACTATACATTCACTTAAAGACATATAGAAGTAGGATTAACAGTGAATGGTCATGACTCGTTCTATTTATACACATGCAATGATATAGATTTGAATGTGAGAGACGGATTTTAGAAGGATTGAACACATATGCAACCTGTTTAGTACTTCTCTCAACTAAAAGAGGGAAAGGAAAATGTGACTAAAATTTAAAGTTATATTCAATTACAATAAAAGAACTATTATATATATATGTATATATATATCTGTGTGTGTGTGTGTGATAATATTGTCTAATATTTTATTGTTTCATTTGCAGGTTGAAGGAGAGAGATCATTTACATTTTTTTTATGTCTTCTCCAAATGATTCATATCGGGCTTTATATGTTTAGAGGACCGGTCAATGGATTTCTTGACCGGTCATGTCATTTAGACATGACCTATCAAGGTACCCATTCATCGGTGCCTCTTCATAGTGCACATCCCGATCTATGTTATGCTTGGTAACTAACATTAATAATTAAACTCTTGTTCGAAGCGGTGTTTAGTTAAGATGCTTTGTTAATGGCCCGAACCATTTGTGGATTGACATTAATGTGCTATCAGGTTACTAGCCCGATAGCATTAGATCGACACTTAACTATGTTAAGCAAGTCATCAATCGAATCCTTCTTTAATCAATGTAAATATCATAATCATGATCAATTTTGTAATCTAATAAACATATTCAGTTCAGAAAGCATAAATCAAATAGCATAATAAAAACAGAACAAAGGAGATTAATAGGTTAGGAGAGTCTTATCTTGTAGAAGCTACTAATGCATTAACACTCCCTCTTACCTTTGGAAGATAGATAAAGTAACCTGCATCACATTTCTCTTCCATAATGTCAGTTTCCAAAATATATATCATCAATACACCTGATATGAAGTATCATCAGGACACAAGATACAAATATAAAACATCACTCGAACCATGTGATATAAAAGATTCATTATTTCAATATGACAAGATATCACCTGAACACGTGATATCAATGTTTCCTAAACAAGAAATACTAAGGATAAACATATCAGGATAATTAAATTCTCATCTTATCCAAGTTGTGATATGTGGACAAGCATTTTATACAAATGTTTTATCACAACACCATCATGGCACATCCATGACATACCAAAGATCCAACATGATAATTGGTTAGAGAATCATAAGATTGTCACCTTATGATTTATGTATACAAGTGTTCATTATCCAAGAGATCATCACCTCTTAGATATGAACATAGGGGGTGAAACCCAAAATGTCTCAACATGACAAAAGAATTTTACACATTAAACATCTTATTTACAAAGCAGATTGCCTTTCTATCATACCCAAACCTTTTCTGAAGTGATCAACCTTCACTCTGGAAAGTGGTTTGGTAAGAATATCTGCAGTCTGACCTCCTGTGCTAACATATTCCAATTTTATCACATTTTTGTCTACCATGTCTCGCACATAATGGTATGGAATCTCAATATGCTTGGATCTGTCATGAAATACTAGATTTATAGAAAGCTTTATGCAGCTCTAATTGTCACAGTGGATGACAGTGGGTCTCATAGGTTCACCAAATAGTCACACAAGCAACTTCCTAAGCCATACTACTTCTCGAGCAGCCATGGAAGCTGTAATGTACTCAGCCTCGATGGAACTCTGAGCTACATAAGACTATTTTCTGCTGATCCAAGATATCATGGCTAATCCCAAAATAAAGCAACACCCTGAAGTGCTTTTCCTGTCAGTCACACTCCCAGCCCAATCTGAGTCTGTAAATCCATGTAGGTCTAAATTGACTTTCTCATATTTGAGACCAAGGTTTAGAGTACCTTGTAAGTATCTCATAATGTGTTTCACTGCAATCAAGTGAATTTCCTTAGGCTCACACATAAGCTGACTTAAAGCATTGACAGCATCATAGATATCTGGCCTTGTATTCACCACATACATCAGGGACCCAATCATCTATCTGTAGAGTGTAGGTTTAGTGGATTGCGACTCTACTGCTGCTTCTCTAAGTTTATGTAAATTTGTTTCCATGGGAGAGGTCATAGGTCTGCAGTTATGCATTCTAAATCTCTTCAAGATGTCCAAGGTATAATTTCCTTGGTTTAGTATAATATTGTTAAAATTCTGCCATACTTCCAATCCTAGGAAATAATGAAGGAGTCCTAAGTCCTTCATATCAAATTCTTTGGATAGATCATTCTTGCATTGATCTATAAGATGATCATTTCCTATGATTAATAAGTCGTCAACATATAAAATCAACATTAGCATATCACCTTTATTTATTTTGTAGTAGAGATTAGGATTTGCATCATTTTTATAGAAACCTAGTCCTGAGAGATAGGTGTCAATTATTTCATACCAGGCCTTGGGGGCCTGTTTAAGCCCATAGAGAGCTTTCTTGATTCTACACACATGAGACTCTGCATCATAAATTTCAAACCCTTCAGGTTGCTCTAGGTATACTTCTTCTGAGATTTCACCATTTAGAAATGTTGTCTTAACATCCATTTGGTGTACCTTCCATCCTTTTGCTGCTGCAATGGCTAATACAGCTCTTACTGATGTATACCTGGCAACAGGTGCAAAAGTTTAATCATAGTCTATTCCCTCCCTTTGTGAGAAGCCTCTGGCCACAAATCTGGCCTTGTGTTTCTCAATACTGCCGTCTGCAACATTTTTGATTTTAAATAACCATTTAGATTAAACCACAGATTTCTTGGTTGGCCTAGGAACAATTTCCCAAACATCATTTTTCATAATGGATTGATACTCTTCAGACATGGCATCCTTCCATACTTGATGTTTAAGCGCATCTGATACATGGTTTGGTTCATTTTTAGAGAGATAATTCATGGGAGCAACATAGCTAGTGAATTTATTAGGTCTTTTGTTTTCCCTGAAGGTTCCTGAAGGAGTAGCAAACTCCTGAGCTTCTGCTAGAGTCTTGGTGGCCCATAGAGGTCTTTTCTTGAGGTTTTCTCTAGGTGGGATTGGAATTTCACCTATAGTTTCCTCAAGATTCTCCCTCTAAAGCTCAAGAGTAGGATCTTCTTCTATGTTAGGAGTGGGGATATAGATTTTAGGCTCTATTGTACTTAACGCTCTTTTGAAGGCTAAGTCTTCTTCAAAGATTACATCCCTACTAAGTTCAATATTTTTCTAACCATGTATATATATTCTATCGGCCTTGGATGTTTGACTATATCCCACAAGTATTCCCCTTTTTCTAGAAGGTTCTAGTTTTAGTCTTTTCTCTTTAGGTACATATATATAGACAAGACACCCAAATATCCTAAGGTGGCTGATATCTGGTTTTAGTTTGGTAAATACTTCCTCAGGAGTTTTATCTTCAAGATGAGAGTGAGGACATCTATTTTATATATATACAGCAGTGTTAGTTGCTTCTGCCCAAAGATTGATATTTAGATTCTGATCAAGAATCATGGCTTTGGCAGCTTCTACAATTGTCCTATATTTCCTCTCAGCTACCCCATTTTGTTGAGGATGATAAGGTATTGTTAACACCCTCTTAATCCCTGAGTTTTTACAAAAATCTCTAAATAATTCTGATGTGTATTCCCCCCCATTATCAGTCATTGGGGTTTTGATTTTGTTACATGTGTAGTTCTCTGTCAGTGATTTAAACTCTTTAAACCTACTAAGGATCTCTTCTGATTCTTTACACTTCAGAAAGTAGATCCAAGTTTTCCTACAGTAGTAATCAACAAAAATTACATAATACAAACATCCTCCTAGAGAGGGAGCTTACATGGGTCCACATACATCAGAATGAACTAACTCTAATACTTTGCTTGTTTTCCTAGTACTATTATAGAAGGCACCCTTGATATTTTTACCTAGGGCACATCCCTTGCATGCCTCTGAATGATATTGCTGCAACTTAGGTAAACCTATTACAAGGTTTCCCATAGATGACAAAGCTCTATAATTCGGGCGGCCTAGTCTTCTATGCCAGACCTCATTTGCATTTGTTGCTTCATGAATTAGGGCTAGGTTGGGCTCTGTGTACAGCTCATACAAATAGCCTCGTCTTTGACCAATGACTTTAGCTTTCTTGATGGAAGAGTTTCTCGGGCAAGCCAACACCTTGTTCTCCATGAAGGTTACTCTGTATCCGTTATCTTCTAGGGCTGATATGGAGACTAGATTTCTCTTGATGTCGGGGACATACAGTACTCCTTCGAGTTGCAATGATATGCCCGTCTTCAGTTTGATGGTGCAGGAACCAATTCCTCTAACTGGATGTGAGGAATCATCTCCGATGGTTACTTCCTCTTTGTTATCCTCTTTCATGGAGTCTAGCACTTCTCTAAACCCTGTAATGTGTCTGGATGAACCACTGTCGATCACCCAGGAGTTAGATTTATTTGATGCATGCCTTGTAAGTGCTAAGTAGAGGACATAGTTCTGGGAGTCATCTTCTCTATTAGATTTTCCTGCTCTGGCAAATGTGGCTTGTTTGGCTCTCTCTGGACATTTTGCAACAAAGTTTCCGAACTTATCGCACCTATAGCATTGAATATGTGATAGGTTTTCTTTGAAGTGTTCTTGCCTTGATGACCCTTCCTCTTCCTAAATTCAACTTGAAAACTTTTTTCACATGTTTTATCCTAATATTCAATAATACCATTTCGTATTTTCCTATATTACAATTCTTCCCTATCATGACACGTGAAGGAAGGGGAAAGGATTCCATCCTATCCATGTCGTGAAGCTAAGACCTTAATCGCGCGTGTGTTTCACCCACATCAACAACGTAATAATAAGAATATTTCGCAAATAGGTAGCACGGTAAGCCCAGTCCTCAGAGTAGAGTGCCTGTCTGCAATCGTAAACTTGAGAGGCTATTTAAGCTTAGCTTTTAAATTTGTGTTCAATATTTTTGAGCTATTATGAAGACTTTGGATGCAGGGCAAGAAATCTGTACCGTCGCAGCTTCAATTCCAGACAATGCTTTCAATGTGTGGGATGATGATTTTGTCCAATCCATGCAAACACCATACGGGGTAAGTACTCAGGTGCTCTTATTTCTACTTTAATTTGCTTCTCTTCACTGCTCTGTTCTGCTCATCATCGTGTATTGCGTATTGTATTGTATTATGTATAGGAACCTGGATACCGTAAACGTGCTGAAACACTGGTTAAAGAAGTCAAAATCGAAGGGCTTGAGATGGTTGATGCATTGCATTGCCTGGGAATAGATCGATATTTTGACACTGAAATAAAACTCACTATCGACTCTACTTTTCGGTCTGCAATATATTCTCATTTCTGTTTATTTTTTCTTTGTAATGACAAATATTTTAAGATTAATTTGAAAAACACATTTTGGTTAGCAGTTTGGAAACATTACAAAACATTGATTTATTTATGAATGCAATTGCAATTGCAGATCTTGGGATACAAGTATCGGCATAAGATTAGGAAGCGAAAGTGTTAGCAGCAGGAATTTGAATGCTACAGCTTTAGGACTCAGACTACTACGTCTCCATCGTTATGATGTATCTGCAGGTACCTACTAAAAAATAACCCAGCAATAAACTCTTTTCCATCTTACCATACTTTATATTTTTGATATACTCGCTGCACTTTTAACATATGCTTTTCTTTACATACTTACCCGCAATGAAGATGTGTTGGAGAGTTTCAAGGACGAAAATGGGCACTTCTCCTTGAGCAATAGTAAGGAAGAATGTGCGATGAGAGGCATACTCAACCTTTTAAGAGCTTCAAGCGTGGCATTTCCCAGAGAGACAGTTATGGAAGAGGCTAAAATGTTTAGCTCTGCTTTCCTTAAGACCCTACCTCTATCTCTAGATGCATATAACGCAAGTTTTTTAAAAGAGGTAACTTTCGTTTTTCTACACAGATTAGAGGAGCACGAATCTTAAAACAACGTTGTAGTGAGTGATCCATCTTCCTTTCAATCTTATAGGTGGAGTATGCCCTTGTATATGAATGGTCTCGTACTTTTACCAGATGGGAGGCACCAAACTTCATAGAAATATATGAGTTGGATGATCTGAGGTACAAGTTTTAAACATTTCTCGTAAAGCCGTTTCTTAAGTTCCATTCTGGAAAACTTATTATGCTGACTGTTAAGCTTCTCTTCTCTTCTTTTCTTCAGGCTGAAGGACAAGAAAATTTTAGAGCTGGCCAAACTGGATTTTAATATATTGCAGTTTATGTACAAGATGGAGATGAAGAATCTCTCCAGGTATTTATTTGTAAAATTTAAAGTGTCAGATTCTAGCAGATCTCAATACTCTCTGAAGAATCTCTCCAGGTATTTATTTGTAAAATTTAAAGTGTCAGATTCTAGCAGATCTCAATACTCTCTTAGAATCCTTTCAATATAAATATAATCACACTCTTTCCTAGCACATAGGTCAATGAACAAGGTATACAAATCTCCTTAAGAGTTTCCTCATTTTCTTTCAGCTCTTATTTTAGGTTAAGAAATTATTAAATAGTTACAAGTTTCTTTTGTATAAAATGTTTTCAAGTTCCTCAACTACTATCTATCTTCTTGGATCCTGATTTAAATTTCAATCAACAGTCAAACATAAATCACAATCTCTATAATTTTTACTGCTACAGTTTTTTATTTATTTTCTCGTAAATCATGTTTTGTATCATAGGTGGTGGGTCAATTCTTGTAATAACCCACCAAAATTGATTCAACAAAAATTGAGTATTATTTTTTTTTTCATTATGTTTTATTCAATTGCATACTCTGGGCATCCATCCAATTAGGATTAGGCATTCATCCATTCGGGATGAGCTTCTAACCATACGGGTTAGGCAATTGTCCATACGGGACGTAATATTCCATCTATCCAATACGGGATAGGCATCTACCCATACAGGATAGGCATCCATCCGAACGGGATAGGAGATGCTCTGGCCAGAGACTTAGACTCATCGGGACCATTCGGGTCCTGAGCCACTCACTAAGTACTACATTCTTCTATCAAGAATGCACCGAGGTCGCCGTCCTTAGGAGTAATTAAAAATAATACAAGCTTGAATTCCGCCTCGGAATTTGGCTTAAAGCCTCGGGAAGTCAAGCGAATCCATACGGGATTCCTTCCGAGTATGCATTGAATTAAATTGATTATCTTATCTTTCAATTAGGATTCTTACTCAACCAAGCCTAGACCCCACCCACGAACGCCTAAGTACGAGGGACAACTCCATCCCAAGACTGCCTACATACCCGCTTCGGCACGGGATCAAGGCGTAAAATATGTAGTTCTATTTTCTAATCTATTGTTTGATGTAAACTGATTTGTGGGTACCCAACCCTTTCTAGGGTCAGTGTCCCAGACAGTTTCTCTGCGGTTGCTACCCACGATGGTAGCACTTAAGCGAAGGCTCAAGATGGCCTATTGCTTGTGGCCTAAACAAAATAATCTAGACCCTAATACTTATCAAGAGCGTCACCCAATTGCAAATCACCAATATCCCTTCAAGATGAAATAAATAAAAAGGAAAATAAACTTCATGAGGGTATTTAACTTGACCATCCTTAAAAAGGGGTTTACTATGGTGTATCTCAACGGATGTGAAAATCATTTAAAAGTTATCTTATTAAATTATCGATCCAAGGGGGATTACCCGCCCCTTGGGTTTTAACTTCCAAATGTCCCTTATTACTCCCCGACGATTTATAGGGACGATGCCACAGACGTCGTTAATGCAGCTTTATTAGGCGTTAAGTGCAGTAGTTCAACACGACGGCATTACCCGTAAGCGTGACCCAGCGGCACAATATATACCGAACGCTGCTAGTTTTGGTTTTCCAACTTCCTTTGTTTAGTTTTCTAACTACGAAAACAAAAATGAAAGCGTAATAATTGAATTAACTACTTGAAGTGAAATTTGCATAATAATGACCATCACGAAACTTGCATAATAGTAAATGCATGAAAGATGTAATTATTCCACAAATAATTCGCATGTTATGAACCATCAATGAAGGCAATTAATCTATGAGGAACTTGCATGATGTAAGGAGATTTAACGAGTCCAAAATAACGATTAAATATAAGCATTTGTACTAATGTAAGTTAATCTCTAAAGAGCAATCAAGTATCCCAATGATTCTTAATGGGTTGAGTAACTTAACTTTAAAAGAATATAGTCTACAATTTTAAACTTACTAAGGATAATTTAATTATGAACTTGCTACATATTAGCCCAATTTTTTTCTAAGTCGAAATACGATATCTTAAAGCTTATACAAAAAAAAGAATTCAATATTTCCTAAATGCCATTTCTATCAAACTAAAAAAATTTTAAGTAATTAATTTATATATATAAAAAAAAGGACCCCAATTTAAAATTTCAAATTACAAATTAGAAAAGGGAAAAAAAGCCTTTAATTAAATAACTTATTTTTGCTTTGGGTAGTGAGTAGGGTGTGGGGTGGGGACCACGGGCCCCATCACCCCTGCGGCCCTGCATGCGCAGGTCCGCAGAGATGAGGGGACCCGCAGGCCCCTCCGTACCCTGCGACGGTTACAATGTAACCGTCCATGCACACTGCCGCCTTTTTACGTAAAACGCCGTGCGTTACGGAGTTCAAGGGAAATTTAAAGTTCGAAATGATTTCTTTTTTTTTGGTTGTTTATTTATATATATATATATATATATATATATATATATATATATATATATATATATATATATATATATAAATATATATGTTCTTATATATAATATTATTATTTTTATTTTTTTTATACAGGAGTATTGCATTTTTAAATTATTGAAAATCACTCAGAGCAGGGTAGATAACAGGTGTGATAGAAATAATAATAATAATCACAGATTAAATACAATGAAGCAGTAACCAGAGAGGTTCTTCTTCTCCCTTTTTCTTTCATTTCTTTTGTTCTTTACACAGGGAGGTCTATTCACAGAGAAGAGAGATGATTTATTTATACACACAGGGAGATCTGTTCACAGAGAAAAGAGAAAATTGTTTGTACACACAGGGAGATCTATTTACAGAGAAAAGAGAAAATTTGCTTGCACACACAAGGAGATCTATTTACAGAGAAAAGAGAAAATTTGCTTGCACACATAGGGAGATCTATTCACAGAAAAAAAAAAAAAAAAAAAAAAGGAGATAATTTATTTGTGCACACAGGGAAAAAAACTCTCACAAAGGGAAAATGTTAAACGTATTCCTACAGAGGATTTAGATAACCAGAAAATGAGAATTTTTAGAGAGATTGATTACAGCAAGATCCTTTCAAATACACAGTTCAGACTTTAAATCAATAACCAGAGAAAAGAATACATTACAGACTTTAAATCAATTCAAATCTAAAACTTAATAAGATATTCCAATGATTTAATCTGGATGAATCTAATTCTTATCAAAATTTTGAAATGAATGGATCTAATTTTTATCAAAAATAATCTGAAAACAATGAATTTAATTTTCATCAAATGACTCTATTCTCTTAAACCATTTAATCTACTTCTTATCAAAACTGAAACTAATTTCTTATCAAAATCTGAAACAAATGAATCTCATTCTCATCAAACAATTTAATCTACTTTTTATCAAACAATTTAATCTACTTCTTATCAAAAACTGAGACTAATTCTTATCAAAATCTGAAACAAATGAATCTCATTCTCATCAAATAATTCTAATTTCCTAAATAATTTAATCAAATCTAATCTACAACAAGAATAAGATGCACGAAACTAAGTTTGAAAGAACCTGGGTGCTTGAAAATGGTGTAGAGTCTTCCTTGATCCTCCAAATTTGAAGAGAAGTCCTCCCAACAAAATCTTAGCTGAAAATGAAAATTGACTACAAAGGAAAATTTTACTTGCAGAATTTCTTATGGAATAGCCAACCACTCATTTTGAAACTTGTACCTCTTTTATAAAAGAAATTTCAAATTCCCACTACCTAATTTTTAATTGAAAAAAAAGGAGATTCTCTCCCAATTTGGCCTCCATGCAAATTGATTAGGCTTAGTGGGAGGAGTTACATGCAAGGGTGGTGGAGAAGCCTCTAGAAGCTTCTTATTCCTCCTACAACATGTGCCTTAATTTGGGTGAGGGAAATTAAATAACCAATTAAAAATATATATATATTTTCCATGTGTGTGTGTGGTTTATTATTTTTATTCCCTTACAATATTCATTCAATAGTTTATCCAAAGAAATATAATAGAGTTTTGTATTTAAATCAAAAGGTGATAAAGGAGGGTTGTGACAATTCTAGCGTCTCCAAACTTATTGCAATGAGAGAGAGGTCAATCGAATATTTCTTATGGGGGGTTAGTGCAGCAGACGCCATGGAGTTTTCTTGCAGTAGAATTGCTATAGCCAAAATCTCAACGGTTGCCACAATTGTGGATGACCTTTTCGATGACTATGCAACACTTGATCAAGTTAAACTTATCAAGCAAGCCATTGTTCAAGGTTGGGATGTCTCAGTTGTGAAAAATATACCACAAAATTTCAAGATGTGCGTCGAATTTATTTTCAAAACTATGAAAGAACTGATAAATGAAGCTACCAAAAAACAAGGACGAGACATGATGCCTTTTATTATGAAAGCAGTACGTATACTTCTTCAAACCCTATTATATTTGAATATAATAGCTACAAAATATCTTTCTTCTTATATAAAAGTTTACGAAAGATGTGAGAATTATAAAATTGCACTGCCAATAGATACACCTAATCTATGTACCTACCAAGTCTCACAAAAAATAGATTTTATATAGATGGAACGTTATGAAACCAAATGAACGAAACAAGGATGGAGTGATGGGTGATGTATATTTCTCTCATTTTTTATTTTATGTGAGTAAAAGCCACCTATAACAGTAATTTTTAAATACTTTAAGGTATTATTTTCATTCATATGATTGACTGATGCCGAGATCGAGAAATGAAAGAAGAATATTTTATTATATTGTCATGCTTTATTAAGTCCACTCTACTTAAAATTTCACAATATTTTTAAAATACATGTTAACTTGTATGTTTCAAAGACACATAATCAATGTTAGTTTATTGTTAAAGATTAGATATTTCATAGATTTATACCGAACCTAATGCCTCCATCAAATCCAATTACGAGGAACAGCCAAGAGATATACACTAAAATTAGTTTTGATAATAAAATTCTATGCGAATATTTATTTGCGTGCCTTTTCTAAACTAAACATAATATATAAATCATGCAATGCATTTTATGGAAAAAAAAAATTGATAAGTAAACTTTATTATGTTCTTCAGTGGGAAGATTACATTGAAGCTAACTTGGAGCATGCACGATGGAAATCAAGTGGATATGTTCCAACCTATAATGAGTACCTAAGCACTGCTATAACAAGTGCAGCCATTGGACCAATATTGTTGCATCCTATACTATTAGCAGGACCTGTTTTAAGTGACGATGCTATTGAAAAGATGTTCCTTAATAAATCCAGATTCTATGAGCTCATATGGATGTGTATACGACTAATTGATGATACGCGAGATTTTGAGGTTTGATATTTTATTTTTTTATAGACACTATATATAGGAAAAAATATTATTATTGTTTTGACACTAACATGATTCTAATGCTAATGAAGGATGATAGGCGCCATGGAGAAATTGCCTCTACCATTTCTTCTTATATGAGGGACCATCCTGAATGTTCAGAAGTAGAGGCACTAAATTACATTACCAATCTTGTTGAAGAATTGCTAAAAGAGTTGAGGTGGATTTATTTGAATCCAAATAATTCTCTGCTCGATTGGGAGAAGATATGCTTTGACTTTAATAGAGGATTGCAGTTTCTTTATATATTTGGAGATGGCATCACCTACTCTCATAAGGAGGTCAAGCATCAAGTATTCAAAGTTTTTGTTGATCCAGTTGTGATATAGAAACTAAAAGAGTAGAGATGAAGTTTCTACTTTGATCTACATTCTAAGTTATAAGTGCCAATACTAATTTCTATAGTGACATTTTCTCTATTATCACAACTCATTTATATGTGTATTTAGAATGAATTGTAACTTATCATTTGATAGAGATAGGATATAATGTTGCTTTCATACATATACTCCATGTATTTTTTTAATACAAAGCTAGCGCTATCTATCTCTTGTTTGTTATATTAATTTCATTATTTTATTATATTGTTTGATCGATCTTGTAGTTTTAATATTTCTACCACAATGTTATAGCATGTTCGAAGCATGTTGCACATTTTAGTGCTTGGTACTTATCTCTAAAATGTTTATGTAGTTTGTATCATATGTCAAACTTTCACCGATGCAAGCTTTGTTATTACAATCGAAAATAAATTACCACTTCAATAATATCCCAATTATAATAACTAGTTTCATTAAATCTTGCAGGGATGTTGTGATCCAATGAGTCTCTTGATGAATCCATAATTTTATTTTCTTGTTTCAGATATCTAGCTCAGCAAACTTTACATAATGTGTCCCACAAAAATTATAAACTCACTATTGCATCAAGCATGACATTAAACATATGTTCATTAATAGTAAAATCTATATATTTTTATTAATATCATGTATGATTTTTTTAGTAAAAGAGATTCATTACAAATCCCATAGAATATTAAACCATCATATGGTTGTTGCAGAATTTTTTACATCTCGTACATCTATACAAATTACATAATATTACAAGTTTCCTTTGTAGATTTCATTTATGCAATTCATTCTAATTTTTTTTCTTATTAAAAAAATTCTTCTAGTCTTTATACTACACAACGTTGCATTTGATATCAAATCGTAAGCCCTCTAATCATGCGGTATTAAACCACAAATCTCTGTCTAACCAAGAGGTGATTAACCATCGCTACACCAATAGTGCTAGGAATGAATTTCTAAACCTCTAAATAGGGGTGTTTTCAATAGCTATAAATTTTATCTGTTTAGATATCTCTTAACATTTGTATATGTGTTAAAATCATTTTTCTGAGTCGTTGACATTGGCGCTATGTTTTTTCCCTCTTTCTTACATGCATTTGACTTTGATGTTTTTTATTACGAAGAAAACAGGTTTTGAAGGGACCCGAAACCTTTACAGAAGGCCAAAACCAAAAATAGACATGAAAACCTTAACAGTTGAACAAAAAGCTACCTATACAAAAAATAGAAACACCAACAGCCTATCACTAACATAAAACTAACAAAAAGACCACAAAACCAAGGAAAGAAAATGGGAGCCATCCCAAATTCTTCAACATCTCAGCAACCTCCGCCTCGAGTTGATTCATGTTTAGAGCCACTTTCTTCAAATCCTTTATATCATGCAGGGGTTTGTCTGCCTTCCTCTTCAAATTGGCACGAGGTCTCTTGCTGGGACCCGTGGACTCCTCATAACTTTTTCCTTCTCCAAATCCAAATCAACAACTAAATTACCTTGATAGCCCTTTTCCAGATTCACCACCATGGTATTCATGTTGTTTGCAGTGGTCTTGATAACATTGTGGCTGAGAGACATAATGGATTGGAGGGTATCTTTTATGCTATTCAATCTCTTCTCAAAGGGAGCAATATTATGCTCAGTCTTTTTTTGAGGTTTTCCATGCCTTCAATGGTGAATTTGATGTTATTTTATTATTAAATCCTCTATTTTTGTATTCTTTCATATGGCAAGAAATCTTTCCGAGGATGTGAAAATTAAGAATTTTGAAAGATTAGAAGAAAAAAAAAAACATATAAGGATTTTCAATGTAAATTTATGTTTCGAATTTGAAATTCTAATTTTATAAATAATTTTAAATTGTTGTGTGACAAATAATTAATTGAGGATTTCAACATGTGCAATTGTACTTGAAATTTTATATTTTTTCTTCAGGGTATAAATTTTAGGACAATAATTGATATACAAGGAATCTCGAAAGACACAATTTGAAGTATCTCCTCATGTATCTATCGTGGATCCCAAAATTCACCTATTAACTCGAGACAACTATCACACCTAACTGTACGAATTTAACCACCTGTTGTACTACAAAGCACAATAAAAACGTTAACAAAATAGCTAGAATTTATAATGAAGAGTGAGTAATTTTATCCTAGGATCAAATAAATCAAAGTTGATCATTTCCCTACATTGGGAATATCTGGGAATACCTTATTACTCGAGGATACTTTAGATATTGGCGTCATTATTTAACCACAACCTTCACCTAATCCTGTTTGTGTTTTCATAGGTGGGCCTATACTATACTACTACTGAAGAGGCTATACATTTAGTTAGTGATCCTATGATATTCTATCACACTTTCTCATATAATTTTCATATTAGTAATTTTATTTGTATTAAAGTAATTGATCTTTATATTTTCATAGATGTTTATGGTATTCCAAAATATGAATATGCAATGATAGAGTAGTATTCTTCCTACATAAAGAATAATATATTAATTTGTGTCTCTCCCAAACTACCAAAGGAAGGAAAGATGGTTCGATACAAAAGCTAAATTTGAATTGACAAAACTATACCTCAAGCTTGATGATATTCATGATGATGCAATGATCTTTGGATAGGACGCTTAAGTGTCGATACAAAAACATGAGAAGAGAATATCGATCATGAAAAACGACTTGCATGAAGATTGTTGTAACTTGATTCTCCATAATTCTCAAATGGAAGAAATTATCTCATATAAACATTTCTATAGGAAGTGATTATGATTGTGGATGGATGGAAATGAATTAGAAAAGATGCTCCTATATACATTCCAAAGGTATTTCATAAACTAGGCAATGGTTAATAAACTGAAAGGAATATCGTCCGATGTCATCTCAGAAGAAGAAAAGGGTTTTGTTCCAAGGGGATGTATTTTAGATGGAATAGTTATTTCTCAAGAAGTGGTGTATTATTTATAAAGCACAAAAAAAATAGGTATGATGATCAAGATGGACATTCGCAAATATTATGATAAGATGGATTGCATATTTCTAATGATGGTGTTGGAGGCCTTTGGTTTTAGTGGTGAGTGGATACAATGGATTTTCGGGTCGAATTCGGGTCCCAAATATTCAGTGATGGTCAATGTATCTCCTAAAGGTTATTTTCAAACCTCTAGGAGATTGAGACAAGGGTATCCATTATCCCCCTTTCTCTTTTTTGTTATAGTTGAAGCTTTTGGTAGAATAATATGATAGGTGATAAACTCTAACGAGTTAGGACATTTCAAAATTATAAGAAACTTGCCATGTTCATATCACATCAACAATTTATTGACGATACAATGCTCTTTGGAGCAAAATGAAGGCAAGAGGCAAACTTTTTAAAAGAAATTGTACAATTGTGTTCTAGAGCATTGGGTCAAGAAATGGGAATTGAGAAATCAAACATTCATTTGGTCTTTACCCATGTAAGGAAGGAGTAATGGGTTATAGGAGTATTGGCGTATATAAAAGGACAACTACCTTTTCGTAACTTTGGCATACCCAAAACTAAGGTTGTTATATCAAAAGAACCCTAGGATCACACTAGAGAAACATTATCTAGCAGGATGTCTTCATGGAAAGGATGGTGGTTGTCATCTGTATGAGGGATAACAATGTTGAAGGTTGTAATCGTAGTCACTCCTCTATATATGATGCCTCTCCGTCCCTTCAAAGAAGAGGCCAACCAAAACATGAATCAATTTATGATGAAATTTTTCAGGTAACTGAATGACGAAAAAAAAAATTTGTTAATAGCGTGGGATAAAATTTGTCATCCAAGATAGGTTGGGGGTTGTGGAATTATGGAGAAACTATTAAAAAAAATCCCTACGAGCTAAACTAGCATGGATGATGAATAAAGAGCCACAATAAAACTTGTTTAAGTAGCTTCAACAAAAGTATTTGGATATCAAAATGGGTTCTTGCATTCTAACCACCTGAAATTTGTCAAGTGGGCCAGGGACTTGGAATTTCATATATAATTGTAGGCATCTTTTTATGGACTATCTAACTTGGGATGTGCATGACGGGAGGACAACGCTCTTTTGGGAAGATTCACGGTTCGTTTTTAGAAATTTTGCCAAGATGTTGAGACGGGATAATCTCAAATCCTTTTTACGATGGAATTAGGGAAAATTTATTTGAGGTTATATGATTGAAGAATGTAAAGATAGAATGAGATCATGGACACGTAAATCTTTTGATAGAATGGATCTGCCAAGGGAGGAACTGGAACAACTAAACAATGTTTTAAGGGATAAGAGAGTAAGTCTGGGATCTAATAAAGAGATACTTTTGGATAAGGAAAAAGTAGGTTTTGAAGTGACCACGAAACCTTGAGTACAAAGAGATGGAGACAAATAAACAAACAGCCAACCAATAGCTCAACAACATCAAAAAATACCAAAAGATGGGCCTCTTAAATAACATGTCGGCAAAAAAAACTAGAGAACCTAATAGAAATTCTTTGGGGATTCATCAACCTCATCTTCCATCTAATCCATATACTCAACCAACTTTATCAAATCTTGCAATTTGAACTTCGCTTGCTTCACAGTCTTCTTGAGATGCCCATCAGTCCTCACTAACGGACTGTCATTGTCATCCTTGGCTAGCTTACCCTACTCTGCCAAGTCTAGATCAATAAAAATGTTGCCCCCAAACTTCAAATCTTGCACATTCTACCACTGATTCACAAGTGTTTTTATCCATTCTTCACTTGTGTGAATTGTACAATAACAAATATTAAGCAAATTGGTGAGGCTATCATCAATTCACTTCATCTTGGCTTCAAGAACCCCCCAACCTACCTTCATAGTAAATATTTAGGAGAGCATCATCTTTGGCAACATTTTCCAAGATAGACAGCATTTTGGTTTTCTCCTCATTAGAAATCGCATTATCAACATGAAACCCAATAGCAGTCCAGCATCCCCCTACTCTAAAGCGAAGATATTACTTTTAATAAATGGGATATTGACATTATCTTGATTCATTTCCAAAAGTAACCATTTAGAAATCCTAAACTTACCAACTCCAACATCTCTGGAAATACCCAAAAGATCAAGGGGGTTCTCAAGATCACTCCCAACAAAAGGGGAGTTCTTTAATATAACCCTAGGAAAGATTTCATGATTATTTTTTTTCTCATCTACACGATTAGACAAAGGAGGGGAAAGGGATCCTCCTAAGGAGCCTTCCACTCCACCCATAACATTTGTCCCTTCTTCCATAAAATTTTCCCTTGAACCAAGTTCTAGTTATCACCTGCCTCCTCAAAATATAACACCTTGTCAACCCATCTATGAGAGTCATGTGGCACCCTCTTCCTTTTCAAAAATATTTCTTTTTCATCCCTCAGAGGGGGGTTCTCCTTTCTCTACTCCTCCAAAACCAATTTTCTATTTTTCTCAGAAGAAGGTCTGTCCAATCTATCTGGTTTTGCATACTATAAATCATCATCCCCCTCTCTTGAATCCATCTCCATATCTTCCTCAGACCCCATGTTCTTAAGCAAAGAAAGGAGATAGAAAGGATGAAAGGAGATAGAAAGGGAACGAAACCATGAGCTTGTGTCTATAGTGATTAAGCAAAGAAAGATAATAGTCATAAATAGTTGTAAACCATCTATCCAAGGTATAATATTTCATAAGGGCCTTAACTGCACTCGCCCAAAGGGGTGTAAGGAATTCTACCTAATAGCCAGCATTTCAATTCTTGACAAGCTTCAATCCATCCTTACAATGAAAAAATATGTTCACCACGGACTCAGAGGATTTTTTGATCCTAAGAATCTCTTTTATGTCCATGGGCAGCCCAGTGACATCTTCAATCAATTCCTTTGTGACCTTCATGCATGTTTTGCCAATGCAAATCTTTAGGTCCTTCCACCCTTTGCATAAGAGCTTAGTTACCTTAGGGTCGCATCCACGAAAATAGTCCAAATAGGGTATATCCACGCCCTTGGTCAAAATCTTCCCAATTTCCCTTTTTTTGCAAATATCATGACAAGATATGGGTTCTTATTGATGTCTCTCACCTCC
Source organism: Cryptomeria japonica (assembly GCF_030272615.1). Classification (NCBI taxonomy): domain Eukaryota; kingdom Viridiplantae; phylum Streptophyta; class Pinopsida; order Cupressales; family Cupressaceae; genus Cryptomeria; species Cryptomeria japonica. Next base: position 137,978,218 of record NC_081409.1, read on the forward strand.
CATGATGGAGCCCATACACAAAAAAATAGAGAAATACCTACCCCATAATCGACCCCTCCATGATACTATCACAAATAGAACCCTCAAAACCACTATGTAAAACAAGCCATTTTTAAAACCATGAAATCAGGAAAAAATATCACCCATAGTCCATGTATAAATAAGCACCACATTAAAAAACTACCCAGAGTTCATGTTTAAAACAACTCCAAAAATCAAGAAGGGATAGAATGGACAACATAAGAAACCACACAGACCGAGATATGTTAACCAGCATGGATGATCTCAAGTTTTATAATGTCCTCAATGTTATTGTTACTACTTATCAAGTTTCCATTAGTTTTATGTTCAAAGTTATTCTATATACTCTAGTCGGTTACTACTACCGAAATATTCATTCGGTATGCACAGTCCAGACGGTTATAGAAGAAAGTAGTCTCAAAGCGTAGTATACACCAACCTATCTACCGACTATCATTTCATGTCTACCGAGCAGCAAAGATGACACACTGAGTTGATATACACCGAGTGAAATGTATTACCAGATTTATTGAACCTGGACATACATATGAAAACATGTTACAAGATCGAGGCACATAGAACCGTTATCACATTGGAAATTGCACTTAAAGATTGTGTATGATTTTGAGGTCGTCTAACCAATGAAATATTTTGCATGATTATTCAGTCGATAAAATATATTTTTAAGATTGAAGCAATGAATGGATCACCGACATAAGAGATCTATTTATACAACATGGATTAAGATTAGATATATACATGTAGCATGACAGAAAGGAAGATATAGAAATATATGAAGCAAGACATGTGAAAGCACTAAGTGTTATGACTGTTACAGAGACACAGAGGTCACCAAGAAGGATTTTAGAGAACTGTCAAAGAACAGAGTAAACAGAAGGGTTTACCGAGTTACTATATGGGTTAGCGAGGTATGTTATAAGCAAGGTAATCTTATTCTGAGCACATAGAATCTGCTATAACATTCCAGATGTAAAGTTTCAAATGTTTGTAATGATTTTATTGTAATATTTTGAAGTTGTAAGAGAAACCTTTAATAGGGTAAAAGACTCTAATCAAGTCTATAAATTGTAAAGCCTCTAACCAAGTGCAACATTTAGATTAAGTGTTGTAAAATCCTTTAGCAAGGTAGATCTAACAGATCTTGATACTCCTAACAGGGTAAGCTATCAGAAATAGCTAAACATGTAGCTCTAACCGAGCAACCTTTATTATTGCAGTAGTGAAGTTGTGGGTGCCATCCCCACCGCAGTTTTTCTCTGTAACCAAGAGTTTCTACGTAACCAAAATATATGTGTTATGGAGTGAATCATGTATGATTGTTATCTATTTGTTTTAGCTTTATATTATGTTACTGCACTATTCAGTTTATGCATAATAGTAAAGTTATTATTGAAGAAATGTTTTGAAGTACTGATTCACCCCTCCCCTCTTAGTACATTAGCTTTCCATATTAGGCCTAACAATTGGTATCAGATCTTCAATCTTGGAAAAGGGTTTAATTGCCTAAAGAGAAAGATCTTATCAATGGAAGGCTATAAACAATCTCGGAGGATTGTGTATCTGCAAGAAGAGCTGGATCATGCTAATCAAGTGATTGCAGACATGCAAAGGCAAATGCAAAAATCTCTAAAAGTGAGAAGAAGATTATCTAATGATTTGTAGGACTCTCACGAGTTAGTGGAACAAATTGAGACATCATCTGAAAATAGTTTATCTGAAGAGACTGAAGAAATAATTGGAGTATTGAAAGAAAAGAACAAAGCACTAGCTGATCAACTAAAAGCAATGAAAAGAGAACATGAACATTTCAACACACAGATGATTGAAAATCTTGATGCATTGAGGACAGCGGAGGATAAAGTAAGAGATCTAGAAAGAGAGAAACAACATCTTGAAGTCTTAGTATCTAATAAGAATGATGAAATCACAAGGATGACTGGAATTCAACAAAACCTATCAGATAAACTAGGTTATGCACATCATGTAGCAAATCTGAAAGATGGTGAGAATCAAGCATTGAAACTTGAAGTATCAAGGTTGACCAATGAACTTGAAACAGAGAAGAAATCCAAAGAAACACTGAAGAAGAGTTATGAAGCATCAAAGATGTTGGATGAGCAACTGAATACAAGAAGACCCAACAAAGATGCAGGACTCAGTTACAAAGGAAAAGACTCTACTGAAAATGGAATTCATACTACCGAGAGAGGAGAATTATCAAAGCAAGCTGGAATCAAAAGAAAGAAGCCTATTTGCAACTACTGTGGAAATCAAGGTCACACTACCAACATGTGCCAAATCAGAAAAGGTAAGCAACTGAATATCACTGAGTCCAATGGTTATTTGTTACAACTGTAATAAATATGGTCACACATCTAATCAATGTAAGACAAAGTCTGTTAACAATTATCAGAAGGCAAGATTCAAAGGGTTTTGTAAAAACTGCAATAGATATGGACATAGTACCGAGAAGTGTTGGTTTAAGAAAAAGAACTATATGTGGTATGCACACCGAGCAAATGCTAGAGGTTACCGAGCTCACACAAATCCTTACCGACAGTATTCTGCAGTACCTTGGGATTACAATACAAGGATATGGTGTGAATGTTCTAGAAGATATGGACATATAAGTGCCAACTGCTTTATAAGGTTTGGGATGAACAATCGAAAATCATGGAGAAATCCTGGTATGGCATGTTTTCATTGTCACAAAGTTGGACACTTGGCTGGAGATTGCAGAGATCAACCTAGAAAAGACACTGAGGAAATAAAAGACAAATTACAGATGACTTGGAAAAAGAAGGAAATTGTGTCAAATGAACAAAGCACCTTACCTACCGAGTTAGGTGCACCTATTCCAAATTAATCGGTAAAGGTATGAAGGGACTGCATTCTCTCAAGGTTAAATCTTAACAGTTCCTATTCTATTATGTACTTAATTCAAAATCTGCATAGTTAAAGATGTATTAGTAAGTTTGAAATTCTATCAAAGTCTTTTGGACCACAATATAGGAAACCTGTCAAGTTGGTAAATGAAGGAAGTTTGGTTACTCAGTTAAAGCGGAAAAAGGAAAGAAAGTTTAGTGGAACCAAGTGTATTTAATGTTTTTGACCTAACCTACACGGAGCCCGATAAGGCATATTATGTACTTAAAGAATTTACGCAGTCATTTTTACTTACCAAGTTTTTGAGAGAGAAGAGCAAAGCAAATCTAAGGCAATCAAACCTCCTACAAAGCAAATTCAAGGCATTTACATCAATCTCAATGCATTGTTAAGTTGGTTTACCTATCTTATCAATTTATTATTATCTGCTAAGTGTGAAGCGTCTGCCGTTTGAAAATCTTGAAACCCTAAGGATCTTTTGTTAGTTTTTATCTGAAATCTACAAATGGCACCTAAGATCCAAGATCCCATTATTTTCAAGAATATTGAGAAGCCCTCACTAAAATACTCATTAACTCCCAAAGTTGCATCTGAACCGGATGACAAAACCGCATTTCACTCATCCTGAATAGAGTGTTATTAGTCGAAGATGTGAGATTCTTCACCAAATGTCATGTTGAAGAACTCGGTCATGTTGAAATCAAAGACACCTATGATGAATTATGCATAGATGGTAAATTGAATAGCAAGTATGAGCACATTAAGATCAAGGGATTAACTGAAGCCCTAACCTATCCCTGTGTGTTCAAACCTGAGTGGGTCAAGTTTGTTCTGAGCAGAGTTCACGATGATTTCATGTGGCTAGAAGAGCAACTGTTTAAGATTATCAAGGAAATCATTCATCTGATTATTGGTTACCCTATTTATGATCATGCTCAAGCCCAAAAGATGATATCACAGAAGGAATTGATCAGTTTAACCGGAGTGGAATCAGATTGCAAAGGACTAAAATTGAACAATGTCACAGATGAAGAACTAAAATTTGCCATTAGAGTAATAGGTTGTTGTTTCTTCCAATTGGCAAGGGAAAACAATGTACCCTATGCAGCAGTAGACCTGGCATACAAAATTGTGAAAAAGGGAATGAAAATTGATCTTTGTGAGGTATTGCTGAAAAACCTGTTTGAGAATCTGAACACCATCAGGAAGCTGAAGAAGAAGAACTCGACTAATACACTAAAGTTTGGATCATTACTTGTATGCATGTTTTTCTATTTTGAAAAATTCTTTCCATCAGTCGGTAAAGTTGTTTGGGAACTACACCGACCAATCACCCATCCGATTAATGACTTCATCAAGAAGTTAGGTAATAATTTTAATGATATTATGGATTATTACTTCAGTAAATTTCAAGAGAAAATGCATAATAGGTACCGGAATCCACCCCAACTAGTGGAGAAATACAAAAATGACATATGTTTTGAAGTAGACACTGATTACTGTTATGTGAATGTTGTGGAACCAAGAACTCAATATTTGTCACTGATGGGTTACGAGATTGATCTTGACATCACACAACAGCAAATTGATGCATTTCTTACATTGCCAAGACATGCTACCGAGCTGAGGTATGGAACCTATGAAGAAGTGAAGGAAAAAGTAAAAATGAGCATTGTAGTACCCAAAGCTACAAGAAAGGCAACAAAGATGATAAAGGCATTATCAGAGAAATTCGGAGAAGACTCTTCCTCCACACTTGTCAAAGGCACTTTAGCCATTACCGAAGAGGAATCTAAAGCCAAGAGGTAGCTATAACATTGAGCACCGAATTGCCTAAGGGAAAAGTGTTGAAAAGAAAGAAACAGGACACATCAAATGCCTCACCGACTCCACCAGCAAAGTGACCTAACACTAGAGCATCTACAGCTTCACCGAGTAAGAAAGAAAAGAGTGTTATTGTTCCTAAGGTAACAAAAACTTACAAGAAAACTACTCGGAGACTCATTTTGGCAAAAGAGTCTAGTGACACCGAATCTGAGGATGCAAGCAAATTTCAGATTGTCAAGAGCAAGAAGGTAAATGTACATAGTGTGGAAAATTTTTGTGCTAATCTAAAAGAATATGGTGGATTTGGATCATTTAGATATGTCAAGTATGAAACCAGAAATAATGATGAAAAGAGACAAATTGAAGAAGTTGTCATCTGCACACTTCTAAAATTCTGGTTAGCTCCATTGGAACTATCTAAGTCACTTCCAAATGAATTATATTTACATATTGACAATAGGTGGAAGTATGCAATGGACTCAGAGAAACAGATCAGAGAAAGAAGTCTGGTACATCTCTTTCATGTCATGTCAGTAGCTGAAATAAAAGAACATCTGACAACCTAAAACTCAAAGTTTCTCGTCAAACAAAGAGCCTTGAAACTGATGAATGGGCTGTATATTGAAGTAGAAAATGAGACAAAAGCAAAGTGGTAGGAAATCTTCAAAATCAAGGATGCTGGTGAGCAAGCTGAAGTTGAAATTTTTGATGTCACCAAGCAAGATCCTGATGTTCCCGAGCCAAACCCTACTGACACCATTCAAATAGATGAAGATATCATGGATACAGAGGCACCAGAACAGGAAATGATAGAAGGCAATGCATATGCAAAACTTGTATCCAGTGAATCAGTCTTGGAACAAGTTTAGCCTTATCCATGGGTCAATCAACCTGTCTCAACCGAAACCCCTCAGGATACGGATCAAGGCACCAAAGGTCATAAGTCTACAGTAGAAGAAGGTACTACTCAAGAACAGACGTCTCAAGCACCTTCTAGCATTGAAAATGTTGAAACTGAGACACCGAGTACCGAGACACCAAAGGACTCTACAGAGGCTAAAGAAACCAACCAAAGTGTTGCCTCTACTGAGCAACCTACCGAGGGTCATCAAGCCTCACAAGCCATTGTCTTATCTCCATCGGTGAAAGGTAAAGAAAAGAAGATGAAAAAGCATAGTTTTAAAGTTGATTTGTCAAAACCAATAGTGTTGCCCAATGTAGACATATCAAAATTAAAGGGGCAAGCACTCATTGATTTCGGTGAACTATGCAAAGAAAAGGCCGAACAAGAGAAGCAAATGGAGATTCAAAAGAAAAATAAAGTACTTCAAAAGGTGAAAGCACTCTTAATAGATATACTCCCTCAAGCTACAGTGTCAACAGATGCAGCCATCCACATTCAACTAGATGAACTCCTAACAAAGATAGAGACATCTAGAGTATATGCATCGGAATATTTGAGCAAGCTAAAAGACAAGGAGCTCACTGGAAAAATGATAGAAGAGGTACAAAAAGCTATAGCTATTGGCAAAGTTAAACTTGTCAAATTTATTGCTGAGTTGACTCCTCAACTCAAGAACATTCTTTATTTATTTCAGAAACTCTATACATTTTTTTTATTCATTAAAGACATCAAAAATAAAACAGAGGCAATTGAGAAAGAGATCACCGATCTCTCAAATAAGTTGACCACAGAGCCCAATTCAGTTCAGAATTTCAATACAAAGCTACAACAGCTCATGGCTCAACAATTGGACCTCAGAAATGAAGAACACAAGATCAAGATGGACATAATGACACTTCAGACATTATTCCTTCCTCATCTTTCATCCATCCAAGAACAGATCAACCGAGCCACATACTTGTCTACTACACTAAAGGGAAGCACTCTAGATGGCTTAATATCATTATTGGCTGATATTCAAGCACAGAATTCTTTAATGGACAATGTAAAGGATGTACTCTCTGTCGCTCTCACCGAAGCACGGACCAAGTACAAATCCATTTTTGACCAGTTGCCACCACTGAATGGTAACTAAATTTTGATGTTTGTCAAAAAGGGGGAGTGATACAGTATTAGGGGAGTGATATAGTATTTAAAGTATCAAACAAAAGGAGTGTACTATACAGGGGACTATACTGAGCAGAGTGAGCAGAGTATCCAAGTGTAGTAAACTGAGCAGTGAATAGAAGAGTAAGCAAAGAACAAGTGCAGCACACAGAACATTGATCACCGAGCATGCAAAATCAGAAGTTTTGTATAGTATATCAATAAGGGGAGTATATCTGGATTTACTATTTCATTGACTATTGTATATACTGTCAGTATAGTCAAATTTTGCAAGTATATAGATTATTGAGTTATAACTTTGAAAGTAGTTTTTGTTAAACATCTCAACTAATGTCAAAAGGGGAGATTGTTACTACTTATCAAGTTTCCATTAGTTTTATGTTCAAAGTTATTCTATATACTCTAGTTGGTTACTACTACCGAAATATTCAGTCGATATGCACAGTCCAGTCGGTTATAGAAGAACGTAGTCTTAGAGCATAGTATACACCGAGCTGTCTACCGAGTATCATTTCATGTCTATCGAGCAGCAAAGATGACACACCGAGTTGATATACACTGAGTGAAACATGTTACCAGATTCATTGAACCTGGACATACATATGAAAACATGTTACAAGATCGAGGCACATAGAACCATTATCACATTGGAAATTGCACTTAAAGATTGTGTATGATTTTGAGGTCGTCTAACCAATGAAATATTTTGCATGATTATTCATTTGATAAAATATATTTGTAAGATCGAAGCAATGAATGGATCACCGACATAAGAGATCTATTTATAAAACATGGATTAAGATCAGATATATACATGTAGTATGACAGAAAGGAAGATATAGAAATATATGAAGCAAGACATGTGAAAGCACTAAGTGTTATGACTGTTACAGAGACACAAAGGTCACCGAGAAGGATTTCAAAGAACAGTCAAAGAACAGAGTAAACATAAGGGTTTACCGAGTTACTGTATGGGTTACCGAGGTATGCTATAAGAAAGGTAATCTTATTCTGAGCACATAGAATCTGCTATAACATTCCAGATGTAAAGATGCAGATATTTGTAATGATTTTACTGTAATATTTTGAAGTTGTAAGAGAAACCTTTAACCGAGTAAAAGACTCTAATCAAGTCTATAAATTGTAAAGCCTCTAACCAGGTGCAGCATTTAGATTGTGTTGTAAAATCCTTTAGCAAGGTAGATCTAACAGATCTTGATACTCCTAACAAGGTAAGCTCTCAGAAATAGCTAAACATGTAGCTCTAATCGAGCAACCTTTATTATTGCAGTAGTGAAGTTGTGGGTGCCATCCCCACCGCAGTTTTTCTCTCTAACCAAGAGTTTATGCGTAACCAAAATATATGTGTTATGGAGTGAATCATGTATGATTGTTATCTATTTGTTTTAGCTTTATATTATGTTACTGTACTATTCGGTTTATGCATAACAGTAAAGTTATTATTGAAGAAATGTTTTGAAGTACTGATTCACCCCTCCCCTCTCAATACATTAGCTTCCAGTTCCAGCTCCTTACTGATTCATTTGTGCCAAGACAGCTACCCATTTAGTTCTTTCTTTTTCCCATGGGGTAGCTTCTAGTTCTAGCTCCTTACTCACAGTTATGGCGTTATCATATACCTTGATCAGGCTAGCAATATAGTTTGTGCCCTGCTGCATTATAGAATCAAGCCACACATCAAAAACTTTATCTCTCATGTGGATTCTCTGGACTTGATCTAAAAGTTTTTAATTCACTGGTGATTTGGGATCAAAGAACAATGTCATATGTGTCAGGGGTTGAGATCTTGAATGATGTATGGTGTTAATATACTCTACCATCTGGGTAACAACTTGTTTCAACTCATGCTTATCTTTCTCATCTTTCCAAGTCCTGGATATCATTCTCTTTGTAGAGGATTCTAAATGTTTCACATCTACAGCCCTTGAAGCAAATCCCAGGTCGATCTTCTCCACAGTAAAATCATTCTCGGTGGCTTTTTCTGGATCTCTATCTAAAATGGGCTTAGCTACTTCCGCTACCTAATGACCTGTTTCATCATCAACTTCCATCATTGCCTGCATTTTGAGCTTCTTGGGTTTAGATATTTTCCCAAGGCACTTGCTTACCATATCCTCCATGGGAATTGTAATAGGGACAATGTTGTGTTTCTTCCCAATCAAATCTCTAAGCCATTGAGAAGTACTGGAAGTTTCTTTAGGCGGCGGAGGTGTCTGAGCATCAAGTGGGTTGACAATAGTCATAGTGCTCATCAGATTTGGCACTTCTTCAAGTTCTTTGTCTGCATCTGTATCCTACACTGAAGGATTGTTTAACAATTATTGATCCATGATCACTTGGGTTTCTTTGCTTGTATCCAAGTCCACAACAATTTGATTCACCACTGGTTCTTTGTTCTTCTTTTTTCTCCTTGAGAAAGTAACTTGAACTGCTGAAGAACTCAATGGAGACCTCTTTGATCTTCTAGTCTGAACTTCTCCAATAATAGGCCTTGTGTCACCTGCAACATCAACAATTTTGTTAGAGGAGGAAGTGGGAATATGTGTTGTAGCAAGTGGACCAACTGTTAATTCATGAGGAGTGACAGTCAACTCCTTTCTAAATTTTTGGTCTCTTAACCACTTCTTCGTTCTTCTTATGACATTGAAGGATTTGGCTTGAATATTTTCCTATTCCCTTCTATCCCAGTCAATTTTAGGAATACGTTGCACTTGAACCCTTTCATTGAATCCGGGATCCAATACATCTTCCCCTTCCTCTTCTTGTACCCCAGACACATTAATGGACAATCTCATTGTAACAACCTACTATAGAGTAAATCTTGACCACAATCTTCTCCTTACTTCAAACTCATCACAGAAATTTTCCTAGTGATATTATAATTGATGTTCATGGGAGAAATGGTCATCAACATTTAGATGTGCTACAGCATATCCCCTACTATCAAATTTTCATCTAGCAATGTAGGGCTGCAAATCCATTTTTCTTGAACTTTAATTATAGGTTCAAGGCATCAGATACAGATTCACAACTATAGTAACCAAGTTCAATTGAGAAGACAACCCCGGATTTACCCTTTGTCCCTAACCTTTTGTCAATGTGGGCTAATTGCCTGCAAACCTCAATAAGAACATAACTGTCAAAGGCATACCTGGGCAATTTGAATGGTTCACCTTCAAAACCCCCCACTCTAATGTAAGTAAACCTGGGAAACTGGATAAAGTAGCTTCCATATATACTAATCAGCTCCATGGCCTCGGCTGACATTCTTTTATTTATGTCTCCTTGTAATTCAAAGGCAAGCCTTCCTACAAAGATATCATTCCACCTTGTGAAATTTTATGCATGTCTTTGTTGTTGCAGGTAAGGGTAATAATCATAAACCTTCATGCCTTCCACCCAAGGCTCATTATGCAACCCCAGCCATTCTCTGGTACAAACCAATATATAAAATAAATATGATGACATGTAAAAACTAGACATTCCATTAACATTGCTCAAACCCTCATGGAGTCTTTCGGCAATTACCTGCGCCCAGTTAAGGTATTTGCCACCAGCTAACAATACCTAAATATAGAAGTACATCCAATCCTCCTAATAGAAAGAGTGTGAGTTCCCTTTGAGTCTGTTTAGAAAAATTACAATAGCCCGCACCTCCGTGATGAAATGCTCTCTTGTAAGAGGCTTGGGTAACTAGGACCCTCGTTTCTGAACCTTTAGTAACCAATTCCTTGCAATGACGCTTCTGTATGTGCTTTTCTTCTCAAAGAAAAATGCATATGAGGTTCCAATTGACCAGATTTCGTATGGCTCTTTATAAGGGATTCCCATTGCAGTCATCACCATTTCTTTGTTAATTTCCACTAACAAATCACCACTGCTGGTCCTAATGCACCTATTATCAGCATCATATCTATTTATGCATGTTATTACTAGATCTGGACAAGGAGTGGCAGTTGGGAAAGCAGCAGCTTTAATCGGGCCACTTCTAACTATTCTTTCCATCATCGAATCTAAGAAATCTCCTGAGTCAGCCTAGGCCAAAGAAGTGTCACCCAGCTCTGGAAGTATACTAACTAGGCATGATGTGTGACCAAGTTTTGGAAGAGTCGGCCTCACAATGACCGCTTTTATATTTATCAAACAGTTCCTAAACAGGACAGAATTCTATTCCAAAACAAAGAATTTTCCTACACTGACTGACTTTCTGAGCTAGTAACACAGCGGAGGGAGCTTATAAAAACTCACCTACTACCACCATGAAATCTATGAAACCCTCAAAAGTATGGAGTTGAAATTACCTTTGGCGTGTTTCACTCCTTTAATAATAATAGCTACTACTTTCACAATTTGAGAATTCACATGTTAAGAAGAGGAAAAATTGAGTAACCTCTACACACGCCTCATAATGATTCATTCAAACGTGTGATATAACCAATGATTTGATGGGAACCTAACAACTTTCTTAATTACACATCAACTCCACACAAACGGTTTACGTTTTCATGATTTCTTTCCAAATTTAGAATTTTAAATTATAAGATGCCGAGAATATTCCTTTTCCCGTGCCACCTTTAGTGTTATTAATGTCCTCGGGGCCAAACTTGGAATGAACCTTTGAACTTTGAACCAACTCACAAGGAGTTCAATGGTTCAAGTTCAATTCAGAGAAAAATAAAAGAACTCGCAACTTGCGGCTCAACAACACCGAGAATGAGCAAATACCCTTAACAAACATAAAGGAAGACTTTGAACCTTGAACCTTAAACCAATTTAGAAATGGTTCAAAGTTCAAGTTCAAGACCGACTTAACACATTCACATGCGCTCGCTTAACAACATAACAAAGTTGAGACTCACACATAGGTACCGGTTGAACCTTGAACCTTGAACCTATCTGTAGCTTCAACCAATGGGTTCATTGGAGCAGAAAAGGTGAAACAAATTGAAGACAAAAGCTGCATGATTAAAGACTAATCAAACCGAATGAGGGAAACAAAATTAAATACACATTATTTTGTTCAAAACAAATAATGGGGTAACAATCATCAACTTCCATCATTGCCTATGTTTTGAGCTTCTTGGGTTTAGATATTTTCCCAAGTCACTTACCTACCATATCCTCCATGGGAATAGTAATAGGAACAATACTGCATTTTTTCTTCCCAATTGAAGCTCCAAGCCATCGAGAAGTACTAGAAGTTTCTTTGGGCAGAGTTGTCTGATCATTAGGTGGGTTGACAACAGTCATAGTGCTCATCAAATTTGGATCTTCTTTAGGTTCTTTCCCTGCTTTCGTATCCTGCATTGAAGGGTTATTTAACACTTGTTGATCCATGATCACCTGGGTTTCTTTTCCTAAATCCAAGTCCACAACAATTTGATCCACCACTGGTTCCATGTTTTTCTTTTTCCTTCTTGAACGGGTGATTTGAACTGTTGAAGAACTCAATGGGGATCTCTTTGATCTTCTAGTTTGAACCTCTCCAATTTTTAGCCTTGTGGCACCTGTAACATCAATAATTTTGTTAGAGGAGGAAGTGGGAATCTGTGTCATAGCAAGTGGACCAACTATTAATTCATTAGGAGTGATCTAATCAGCTCCTTTCTAAATTTGCGGTCCCTTAACCACTTCTCCATTCTTCTTATGACGTTGCAGTACTTGGCTTGAATATTTTCCTCTTCTCTCCTATCACACTCAATTTCAGGGATAGGTTTCCCTTGAACCCTTTCATTGAATTCGGGATCCAATACATCTTCTCCTTCCTCTTCTTGTACTCCTAAAACATTAATGGATAACTTCATTGTAACAACCTGCTGCAGAGTGAATCTTGACCACAATCTCCTCATCACTTCAAATTCATCACAACAATTTTCCCAATAATCTTCTAAATGAGGTTCATGGAAGAAACGAGCATCAACATTTAGATGTTCTATAGCATATCCCCTGCTATCAAACTTAGGTCTGGCAATGTAGGGCTGCAAATTCATTTTCTTGAACTCTAATTCTAGGTTCAAGGCATCAAATACAGATTTACAACAATAATATTCCAGTTCAATCGGGAAGGCAACTCCTGATTTACCCTTTGTCTCTAACCTTTTGTCAATGTGGGCTAGCTGTCTGCAGACTTCAATAAGAACATAACTATCAAAGGCATACCTGGGAAATTTGAATGGTTCACCTTCAAAGCCCCCAACTCTAATGTAAGTAAATCTGGGAAATTGGATAAACCTTCATATCATCCACCCAAGGCTCATTATGCAGCCCTTGCCATTCTATGTTACAATCCAATATATAAAATAGATATGAGGACATGTAAAAACTGGACATTCCAACAAAGTTACTCAAACCCTCATGGAGCCTTTCAGCAATAACCTGCGCCCAATCAAGATATTTCTTGCTAGCTAACAACACCTAAATATAAAAGTACATCCAATCTTCCCAATAGAAAGCATGTGAATTTCCTTTAAGTCTATTCAACAATATTACAATATCCCGCACCTCTGTGATGAAATGCTCTCTTGTAAGAGGCTTGGGTAACTGGGACCCCCCTTTCCAAACCTTTAGAAGCCAATTCCTTGTAATGACACTTTTATATGTTCTTTTCTTCTCAGAGAAAAATGCATCTAAGGTACCAATTGACCAATATTCATACGGTTCTTTATGAGGGATCCCCATTGCAGCCATCACCGTTTCTTTGTTAATTTATACTAACAGTTTGTCCATGTTGGTCCTAATGCACCTTCTATCAGCATCATATCTGTTCATACATGCTATCACTAATTTTGGACAAGGAGCGGCACTTGGGAAAGAAGCAGCTTCAATCAAGCCACTTCTAACTATTCTTTCCATCATCGTCTCAGCCCCAGGGTTTCTAGCTCTTTCTAATAAATCTCCTAAGTTAGCTTGGGCCAAAGAAGTGTCACCCAGTTATGGAAGTATATAAACTAGGCATGTTGTGCGACCAAGTTTTGGAGGAGTTGGCATCATAATGGTTGCTTTTACATTCATCAAACAGTTCCTAGAAAGAATAGAATTATATTCCAAAACAAATAATTTTCCTACATTGACTTTCTGAGCTAGTAACACAGCGGAGGGGAAATTATCAAACTCACCTATTACCACCATCAAATCTATGAAACCCTCGGAATTATGGAGTTGAAATTACCTTCGGTGTCTTTCTCTCCTCCAACAATAACAGCTACCACTTTCACAATTTGAGAATTCACATGTTAAGAAGTGGAAAAACTGAGTAACACCTACACACGCCTCATAATGATTCATCTAAACGTGTGAGATAACCAATTATTTGATGGGAACCTAACAACTTTCTTAATTACACATCAACTCTGCATAAACCGCTTGATTTTTCATGATTTCTTTCCAATAAGAATTTTAAATTATAAGATACCCAGAATATTCCTTTTGTCGCGCCACCTTTTGTGTTATTAATGTTCTGGGGGCCAATCCTAGAATGAACCTTTGAACTTTGAACCATTTCACAAGAAGTTTAATGGTTCAATTATAATCTTGAGAAAACAAAAGTACTTCCAACTTGCAGCTCAACACAACATCGGGAACGAGCAAAGACTTTTAACAAACATAAAGGAAGACTTTGAACCTTGTACCTTGAACCGCTTTAGAAATGGATCAAAAGTTCAAGTTCAAGACTGACTTAACACATTCACGCTCACTTTCTTAACAACATAACAAAGTTGTGACTGACACAAAGACACCGGTTGAACTTTGAACCTTGAACCAATTCGCAAGTTCAACCGACGGGCTCATTGGGCAGAAAAGGTGAAACATAAAGGAACAAAAGGTGCATGGCTAAAGACGGATCAAACCAAAAGAGGGAAACAAAATTAAATACACATTATTTTGTTCAAAACAAATAATGGGATAACATTATTGTTGTTATCTTTCTTTTTGTTGCACTTGATTGTATTTGAGATTGTGTTTAATTTGTTTAATCCAGTGAAAACTAATTCACCTTCCCCCCCTCTCAGTGGTATCAAAGCTAGATCCTTCGGAAGGATCTTAACCACTTGAGGAGATCTAAGATGGAAACCTATGTGTTTAAGAAGGAGATTCCTAGATTTGATGGAAATAATTATACTATTTGGAAGGACTAGATGGAAGTTCATTTGAAGTGTCTTGGAGAAGATTATTGGAAGATTACAAAGAATGTCTACAATGTTCCCCCGAATGGACCGGTTATTGTTGATGAAATCAAGGAAGCTCAACATAAAATGAGGGATAAGGAAGCGTTGTTGACTGCTTTGACCAATTCAGAGATGACTAATGTGATGGGACTTCAGACTACACATGAGATATGGAAAAACCTAGAGGTCTTGTATGAAGGAGATGCACAAGTTAAAGTTGCTAAGTTGCAGAGTTTGAAGGGAAAATATGAAACGTTGAAGATGGGAGAAGATGAGAAAATAACTTCCTTTATGGCTAAAGTGAATGAGCTTGTTATGAAAATTAGATGTGTCGGTGGAACTCTTGAGGAAGATGATATTGTTGCTAAGGTGTTGAGATCCTTGCCTTCTGCTTATAAAGCTAAAGTTGCTGCTATTGATGAGATCCGGAGTGTAACTAATGTGACTAGAGATATGTTGGTTGGTAAGCTAGTTGCATTTGATTTGAGCAAGTTTGGAGAATCACATGGTAAATTTGAGACTTCATTTAAAGCCTCTGTATCCGGGAAGCAACTGTATGATCTGAGAGAGATTTCATCTAGGGTTTCAAGATATGAGAGAGAGATGAGAGAGATGGAAGAGTAGGAGAAAGAGTTGGATGAGCTTGAAGCATTTATTGCTCAAATATTGCCTAAGGGAGCTGGTAAGTATGGTGGAAAGTTACCTTTGAAATGTTTCTCTTGTAATAAGATAGGACATTTTTCTTCTAGGTGTCCTGAAAGAATTTCTAGGTATGATAAGCATGAAAGACATGATATATTTGATAAGAATGATAGATATGAGACGCATGATAAGAATGACAAGCCCGACAATCCCTATCGGAAGTACAAAAATTAGAAGAGATTCTATTATGTTGGAGATGAAGGTGTGATAGATGAGGAATCAAACAATGGGAATTCAGAGATGAATTTGTATTTATTTCTATCAAGGAAGATGATCCGGTACCAGTGAATCCTACAAGCTGCATTGTTGAGGAGAAATCTTTGGCTACTAAGATTGAAGAGAAATATGAATGGGTAATTGGCAGCGGTTGTTCACATCATATGACAGGTGATAAAAGTAAATTTGTGAATATGGAAAGGTATGATGGTGGTATAGTAAGATTTGGAGATGATAAAGCTTGTGTGATTCATGGTAGAGGTTCTATATCTTTTGATGGTAAGAATAATAATGATGATGTCTTATATGATGAAGGTTTAAAACATAATCTTTTGAGTGTTGGATAGATGGTTGACAAGGGATATGATTTTCAATTCAAGAATGTTAAATGAAAGATTTTGAATTCCTCTGGTATATAGATTGCAACAGGGACTAAAACTAAAGGTAATATCTTTCACTTGAATGTTGGTGAGAAAAGTTACTTGATTGCTCAGATAGATGAAAGTTGGTTGTGGCATAGGAGGATGTGTCATGTTAATTTTGACTGAATGATAAGGATAAGTTCTACTCAAGATGTTAGAGATTTACCTAAGATTGTGAAGCTTTCTAATCCGGTATGTAAAGAATGTCAGTTGGGAAAGAAAACAAGAACATCATTTTAAAACAAGTTGTATACATCTAATGGACTGTTAGATCTTGTGCATATTGATTTGTGTGGTCCTACAAGAGTGAGAAGCATGCATGGTGAAAGATATTTCATGTTGTTGATTGATGACTACTATAGAATGATTTGGGTGACTTTTATAAGGGATAAATTAGAAGCATTGGAGAAATTCAAGATATTCAAAGCAAAGGTGGAAACTGAGACAAGGTTGAAGTTGAAGTGTCTCGGATCTAACAGAGGGGGAGAATTCACGTTTGGTGAGTTTGGTACATTATATGAGAGGAATGGAATTAGAATATAGTTATCTACTCCTAGAACCCCTCAGCAGAATGGAGTTGTTGAAAGGAAGAATAGAACAATCTTGGATGTTGCTAGAATGATGATTGAAGGAAATGTTGCACAAATATTTTGGAAAGAAGTTGCCAGTATTGTTGTTTACACATTCAACTGGGTGCATATAAAAGGTGATTCTGATAAGACTCCTTATAAGATATGATTTGGTCATGTTCCTACAGTTAAATATTTTAGAGTTTTTGGAAGAAAATGTTATATCAAAAGAGATGAGGATATAGGAAATTTTGATGCAATATGTGATGAAGGAATCTTCTTGAGATATTCTAATAAGAGAAAAGCCTACCGGTGTTACAATAAGAGGTTGAAGAAGATAGTGGAAAGTGCAAATGTGAAGGTTGATGAATGTTTTGGGAAGCAGATCAGAGCATGTGGATATGAGATTGATGATCAGGATATTATTTCTAAGCCTGTACAGAATGAGATCCCTAATAAGAATAATTTGGTAGAGATAATTAATCTGGATATTGGTATTGTTGATGAAGAAGTTCAAGAGCTTGAGAATCATAATAACCCAAAGACTCAAAGGTATGTGAAATTGAATCATTCTGAGAATCAGATTATTGGTGATAAGAACAAGGGAGTGATGACTAGGAGAAGACTTGTTGCTGAAGAGATACGGATGATTTCTAAGATTGAACCTAAAGATATTGTTGAAGCATGTAAGGATGAGAATTAGATAAAATCTATGGAGGAAGAGTTGAATCAAATTGAGAAGAATAACACTTGGGAGCTTGTTCCAAGACCTAAAGACAAGAATGTGATTGGTACTAAATGGGTGTTCCGGAATAAATTGAATGAAGTTGGTGAAATGGTAAGAAACAAAGCAAGATTGGTATGTACGGGATGTTCTCAGATGGAAGGTATTGATTATGAAGAAATGTTTTCTCTTTCAGCTAGAATTGAAGTTGTTAGATTGTTTCTTACATATGTTGCTTACAAGAATTTCAAGGTTTATCAAATGGATGTCAAGTCAGCCTTTTTGAATGGTGACCTTGAGGAGGAAGTCTACATTGAGCAACTAGAAGGATTTTGTTTATCAGATGCAGGAGACATGGTATGAAGATTGAAGAAAGCATTGTATGGACTAAAGAAAGCCCCTAGAGTCTAGTATGCAAGATTAGATAAGTATTTGATGAAATTGGGATTTTGTAAAGGTACTGTTGACAGTAACTTATACTTTAAGGTTGAAAATGATAACATTTTGATTGTTGAAGTATTTGTGGATGACATTATTTTTGGACGAGATGATGATTTGAGTATGAAGTTTGTTGATGATATGCAAAAGGAATTTGATATGTCTATGATAGGTGAGATGAAATTATTCTTAGTATTGCAGATTACTTAGACCGGTAAAGGTATTTTCCTTTCTCAATCTAAGTATGTGAAGGAATTGTTGAATAAATTTGGGTTAGCTAATTCTAAGACTATTGGAGCTCCTATGGTGACTAGGTGCAAGTTGTCTAAGAATGATGAATCCCAAAAAGTGAATCAAACCTTGTACAGATCTATGGTTGGTGGACTGTTGTACCTAACTTAGACTAGACCAGATATCATGCATTTTGTTTGTCTTTGTGCCAGATTTCAAGTTGATCCTAAAGAGTCTCATGTAACTGTTGTTAAAAGGATTTTCAGATATTTGAAGGGAACTGTTGATTATGCGTTGTGGTATTCAAAGATTGATGATTTCATTTTGTGTGCCTATACTGATGTTGATTGGGCAGGTGATGTAGATGACGAAAGAGCACTATCGGTGGAGCTTTCTTTTTGGGGAAGAAGTTGGTTTCATGGGAAAGCAAGAAACAAGATGATATATCTCTATCTACTACTAAAGTTGAATACATTGTTGTTGCTAGCGATTGTACTGAGGTAGTTTGGATGAAATAGATGTTGAAAGACATTAGAGTTGTGTATGATGAGCCTACTATTATTTACTGTGGCAATTCAAGTGCTATTAATATTTCCAAGAATCCAGTACTGCATTCTAAAATGAATCATATATCAATTAAGTATCATTTCTTGAGGGAGAAATGTAGTGATGAAGAAGTAAAAATGGAGTATGTATCTACAAAGGATCAAATTGCAGATATTTTCACTAAGCCTTTTCCTACAGATACATTTGTGTATTTGAGAGACAAGTTAGGGGTCCCTGCCCCTCCTGAAGAGAACTAGGTGCATTGAGATGCATCAATCCGGTGGACTTCACAGTCTTATCTCTTTATCTAGGCTGATGAGTTAGTGCTACTACTCAGCCGGAGTAGTTAGTGTGTTGGTCAAAGCTATGAGTTTATCCTAGAGGGAGAGATTATTTTATTTGTGGGAGAGAAGCTTGATCGGTTTATATCTTTGGTGTTACTATCAAAGGGGGAGATAAGTGTGTGAAAAACTACCTTATCTTTGGAGCTTTGTGTGCATGATCTAAGGGGGAGTTTGTTGGTGTTGATTTATTCCTTTGCATTGATTATTTTTCATATTCATATGTTTCCATCAATGCCAAAGGGGGAGATTGTTGGATATTTCCATTGCTAGGATATGTTGTTGTCATTGATGTCAACATATTCCTGTGTTTTAGTGTTGCAGAGAAATGTTTTGGTGATCCGGTGATTTCTGAGAATTGATTTGGATATGTGGTTTAGTATGAAGTATCTCTAATATCTCTATTTCATTCTTTCTTGATTCCATGATGCTATGTGTTGATTTGGTTGAGTTGAGGATTCCGATATGGAGACTGGTTTTCAGTGTCCAGTGTTGCAGTGTTCTAGTGTTTGTTATGTTGTGCTCTGGTATGATCATATCTTATGTTGGGGATTTGGGAGAGTGTTTGGGATGCTTGTGTGTATCTTTATTTCAGATGTTTCATGATTTGATTCTCTAGAATCTATCTTTCTTGTCTGAGTTGATGATATTAAGTGTTCTTGAGTGTTAGTGTGTGGATCGATGAAGATTTGAATAAGTGGTGTTGGTGCAGCTATTGCGGATGGTTCTAATGTGATTGTCAGAGTTTCCTAATCATGTTCTATTTGTTTTGATTCTTCGCATTTATTATTGTGTGATTTCTTGATGATCGTCTTGGTCCGATGATATTCTTCGTGCTATGCGGTATTTTGGTGGTGTAAAATGTTGCGGTTGATCTTAGCGAGATTTTCGATGGTGGTGCCTGTTTGAGGAGCTGATTTAGGTCCATGTTATGATGTCTATGACATTGTATTGGTCTAGTGGTTGATTTATGTATCGTGTGATGTAATTTTGTAATTAGTTGTTAAGGGTTTGATCTACCTTGTAGTTAAGGTTGATGATTTGTATAAATGGGCGTAATATTCATGTAAGTTGGTGGTTGTTGTTGAGTCTGCATTTTCAAAGAATGGTGTATTTATGATCAAGTGAATTCATCTTTTGGTGTGGTGTATTGAGCAGAGATTGGTAAATGGTGTATGTGTGATCAAGTGAATTCATCTTTCGGTGTGGTGTATTGAGCAGAGATTGGTAAATGACAGACATTTGAGCTTAACTGAAACTATCAGGCATTAGTAGATGCTATTTTTGCAGTTCATTCTTTTCGAATTGTAGTCTAAATCTTTTTGTAAGGTAGTGAACCTTCCCTGAAGGTTGGATCCTTATGGGTTATTTTAATTTGAGCAGTGAGCTCTAGCTAGTGTGCTTGAATGCATGTGCATTCTCTATTGTAATATTTACACATACTACTGCAGAGTATCATCTCATTGAGGGTAGGTTCCCACTATGGTTTTTCCCTTAACTGGGTTTTTCACATCAAAAATATTGGTGTTATATGCGTTATTGTTATTGTTAGTATCTTTCTTTTTGCTGCAATTGATCAGATCTAAGATTGTGTTTAATTTGTTAAATCCAGTGAAAACTGATTAACCCTCCCCCTCTCAGTTTTCCTTCTTTGTTGTTGCCAACATTAATGCTACATGTTATATATGTGGTTACTAAATAACATAATACCCTTTTGAGTTTTAACACAATTTTCCATCTTACTATACTTTTGCAACCAGAAAACACTATATTTTCAAAATGTTTTATGATATGCTTGTTGCTATTAAATAACTCACTACACTTTTAACATGTTTTTCTTTCCATAGTTACCCGCAATCAATTATTTATTTACATGCCCATGTCCTAAATTTGAGAAAATGTGTTGGAGATTTTAAGGGAAAATATGGGCACACTTCTTGTGTGAATAGAGAAATGATAACAATACTAAGGCAGAAGAGCTCCAAGGGTGGCATTTCCTGGAGAGATAGTTATGGAAGAGGCTAAAATATTTAGCTTTGTTTGCATTAAGACCCTATAACACAAGTTTTTTAAAAGAGGTGATAGATCATAAGTTTTGTTTTTCTAACTAAATTAGAGAAGCACAAATCTTAAACAATGTTGTAGTGATCCATTTCCATATCAATATTATAGGTGGAGTATGTCCTTATATATGAATGATCTTGTACTTTTATGAGATGTAAGGTACAAAACAGTATAGAAATATATAAGCTAGATGATCTAGGATACAATTGTAGAACTTTACTCTAAAAGTTATTTCTTGAGTTTCAATTATTGAAAATGTCCAAATCTTATTAATTATGCTAACTATTAAGGATTCCTAAAGAGTGAAATATTACTTTAATAGTTGTTTCTTAAGTCTCGGTTAAGGAAGGATTTCAAATCAGGTTGAGCTAACTATTGAGGATTTTTTATTTCCTTTAGATTGAAGGAAAAGAAAATTTTTGAGTTGATCAATTTGGATTTTAATGTATTGTAGTTCATGTATAAAATGGAAATGAAGAATCTTTATACATATTTATGTAAAAAAAATTGTTATTTCTTAGTATATTAATAATAATCGAAATGCTATCTTGGCATTATTTCAATGGAAATATAATTAATGTATTTCTTTTAAATGTCTAGCACATAGGTGAATAAACAAGGTATATGAATCTCCTTAAGAATTTTCTAATTTTTCTTATGCTCTTATTTTAAGTTAAGAATTTGTTGTGTTACCATCGATTAGTTGCAATCTTTTTTATTTTAATTTGTTTAATTTTTTGTAAAATTCATCTCTTAAACATTACATTTTTTGTTTCGCAACAATTTGATCCTAGAAGTGATGAAGGAATATTTCTTGGTTATTCATCTAAGAGCAAGGCATACAGATGTTTTAACAAGAGATTGCAAAAAATTGTTGAGAGTACAAATGTAAAAATTGATGAACAATTCAGAGGAACTTCAAGGTATATAGACTCTGAACCGGTAACAGAAATTGTGACAAATGAACCCACTCTAAATCCACCGGTACAGAATGAAGATCCAGTTACCCCAGTACCATCAAAGGATTCCACAGAAATTGAAAAACAACAGCAAACTAAGACACCCCGGTATATAAGATTGAATCATTCTGAAGATCAGATAATTGGAAACAAATTTAAAGGAGTTATGACTAGAGGAAGATTGGCAAATGAAGAGGTATGTCTTATTTCTCAAATTGAACCATCATCTGTTAATGAGGCATGTGAAGATAAATTTTGGATTAAAGCTATGGAAGAAGAATTAGAACAAATTGAGAAAAATAACACTTGGACATTAGTTCCCCGGCCTAAAGATAAAAATGTAATTGGAACCAAATGGGTATTTAGAAACAAACTTAATGAAGATGGTAAGTTTGTCAGAAATAAAGCAAGACTAGTGTGTAAGGGATATTCTCAGAAAGAAGGAGTTGATTACAATGAAACCTTTGCACCGGTAGCTAGAATTGAGGCAGTCAGATTATTCTTGGCTTTTGCAGCTCACAAGAACTACAAAGTTTATCAAATGGATATTAAATGTGCATTCTTGAATGGAGATCTTGAAGAGGAAGTCTATATTGAGCAACCTGATGGATTTTCTTTGACAGATGACAATGATAGGGTTTGCAGGTTAAGAAAAGCTCTGTATGGACTGAAACAAGCCCCAAGAGCCTGGTATGCAAGATTGGATAAGTATCTTTTAAAGATTGGTTTTACTAAAGGAAATGCAGACAGCAATTTATATTACAAAATAACTAATGATGATATCTTGATTATAGAAGTATTCGTTGATGATATAATCTTTGGAGGAGAAGATGGATTATGTAAGGAATTTTCTATTAAAATGCAGCAAGAATTTGAAATGTCTATGATTGGTGAAATAAAATTCTTTTTAGGATTGCAGATTTCACAGACTGACAAAGGTATATTTTTGAGTCAATCCAAGTACTTGAAAGAGTTACTAAAGAAATTTGGGATGGAGAACTCTAAACCGGTAGGCACACCTATGACTACAAATGACAAATTATCTCAAAGGGATGAATCTACATCTGTTAGTCCAACTAGATACAAATCTATGATAGGAGGTTTACTGTATTTGACACAAACTAGACCTGATATTATGAATGCAGTATGTATTGTTTCTAGATTTCAAAGTAATCCTAGAGAAAATCATGAATTAGCAGTAAAAAGGATTTTCCGGTACTTACAAGGCACTACAAATCTTGGATTATGGTATCCTAGAGATGAAAATTTTGATCTATGTGCATACACAGATGCAAATTGGGCAGGAGATGTGGATGATAGAAAAAGCACCACCGGCGGAGCATTCTTTCTTGGAAAGAGATTAGTTTCTTGGTTGAGTAAGAAATAGAGTTGTACATCTTTATTAATAGTAGAATCAGAATATGTTGCAGCAGCAACTAATTGTACACAGGTACTATGGCTTAAGCAAATGTTGAAAGACATAAAGGTAAAATGCAAGGAACCTATTACTATATATTGTGATAACACTGCAACAATTGATATATCTAAGAATCATGTACTACATTCTAAAACAAAACATGTTTCTATCAAACTGAATTTTCTAAGGGAAAAAGTTGAAGAAAAGGAGATAAAACTGGTTTATGTGAATACTAAAGAACAGCTTGCAGATATTTTCACAAAACCTTTGCCTAAGGAGACTTTTGAATATCTCAAAGATCAGCTTGGAGTCATACCACCACCGGTAGAGACTTAGACAGTTGATGATTGTCATCAACCAGCAGAATTTACAGAGAAATCTTTTACTCCGGTCTTTGATGAGGAAGCTACTTCTCAGGGGGAGTAGTTGGTATATTGAATTGATTGGTATTTTGTATATGAACTTGGTATTCTAACTTTGGCATTTGATGTCAAAGGGGGAGAGATATCTATGTAAAAACACATTATCCTTTTAAGGAGAGATTGGAATTGAAAAACTTTTGATAACACATGTTGCTCCTAGGGGGAGAGATTGTTGTTTAGGAGAGATTGTTGGTTGTTGGTATTTGGCATTTCTGTTTTGGCACTTTGATGGTTTTTCCATCTTGTGTTGCCATCAATACCAAAGGGGGAGATTGTTGGTATTTTGGTATGGTTTTGTCATTGATGTCAACACCTACTAAAACACTAGCACTTTGGAGATCCAGCAGCATTCACGAGCAAGCAAGTAATTATGGCACAGTTACTGGTATATGGTTCACCGGCAGGATATAATGATCACCGGCACTTGGAATGATATGGAAGACACCTGGTAATGTTGAAGACATCATGTGGACACTTTTTTTTGAAGAATTAATCATTGGTATATTCATATTTGCATATTTGCTTTTACCGGCAAATAGGTCCAGGTTTACCTAGGGTTACACCGGCAAGTTTATCTTTTCCAGATCAGCATGGCACACTATGGAGATGATTAATTGTTGTTGTAAATACATTAAGCCGACATGTTTAATCGGTTATTGCATCGGATATTATATTGTTTCTAAAATGTTTTTATTGTAATATCTTGAAGAGTCGACCTACTAAAATTGGTCTTAGGTTATGGTATAAATGTAAGATCGAATGTGGAATGCGAAAAAGAAGTGTGTGAAGGTATATGCAAGATTAAGCAGAGCTATACACAAAGACATCATTTGAAGGTGAAGCTAGGTTTTTGTGAAAGCATATCAGCATTACACCGATACTGAATCCAACATATGAAGATGCTATTTTGTGTAGTACATTCTTATTCGATTTAACCATCCAACTGTAGTCAGTGTGAATCCCATTTTGTGATTGAGCAGTGAGCTCTAGGCTGTTGGCCTTTCTGCATGTGCAAACCCCATTTATGTACACTTACTATCTGCAGTAGTATCATCTGATTATGGATAAGGTTTCCCACCATGGTTTTTCCCCTTACAGGGTTTCCACGTACAAATATTGATGTTATGTGTTGTGGATGACTTTGTGTTTATGTTTCATGCATTAATCTTTACCAATATAGCAATTAACTGTTAACACTGTCTACCGGCATACTTAACTGGTTTACCTGTAATAAGCATTAAGTTGGTAAAGTTGTTTTTGGTTTGAATTTATTAGACAACTGATTCACCCCCCCCCCTCTCAGTTGTCTCCGGGACCTAACACTCTATATATTTATCTCTTCAATATGTGTGTATCCTCCTCCCCTCTCTTTATTTATCTCTTTCTCACCCTCTATATCTCCATCTCCATCTCCATCTCTATCTCCATTTTCCTCTATCTATGTATCTCCCTATTTGTAATGGATCTTGATTATCTTTCTAATTTAGATGCTTTTATGTTAGATACATTTGGATCTTAGTTATTGATGAGGGGTGTGGGGTATATTTTGCCTCTGAATTCTATTGCTAGGGAGGGAGGAAGAAATTAGGAGTGGATGTGTGTGTGTAAGTGATAGGGGTATGTGGATATAAAGATGTTGAGTATAAGAGATATATAAATAGAGGGGGGCAATGGAGAGAAATAGATAGATCATAGGGAGAGAAGGAGAGAAGGGGAGAGATATGTCAATATGGAGAGATAGAGATAAGGAGGAAGAAATAGGGACTATGTGTGTATGAGTGAGAGAGAAATGGAGATGGAAATAAAGATAAACAAAGGGAGAGGGAGGGAGATAAAAGAGAGATACATAAAGAAAGAATAATAGGGGAAGATATAGGGAGAGAGGGGTAGGAAGAGGGAGAGATATTTAGAGATAGATATGGAGTAGAAAAGATAAAGGGAGAGAGAAAAGGAGAGGGAGAGGGAGAGAGACAAGGAGAGGGGAGAGAGATAGAGAGATAAATATATAGAGAGGGAGAGAAGGAGAGGGAGAGAGGAAAACTAAATAAAAATGATGGGTGCTTTCATGTTGAAAAAGTAGAAATACCAATGATGTAATTAAAACCCATTACAGATGACACTATCTAGATTTCAAATATGTAATTTTTTATAATTGGATTTTTTTTCTATTTATCAATTTTTTTTGGTGAAATTGGTCATAAACTTTAAATAACATGCTTTCTTATTTTTAAATAACTTTTTTATTTTTTACGTTTTCTAAAAAAAAATTATATGGCATCAATCTAGACAAAATTATTTTCAAATTGAAAAAATATTCAAAAATGATAAGTTTAGGTCTACTTATGGTTGTTGTACATGAGGATTTCTCAAAACACCAATTAGGGCCAATAAAAAATATTCAAAAAAAATTACAAAAAAAATATCAATCTTCAATGTCTTGTAAATATTTTCCCAAGACAATTCAGAAAAATACTTAATTATTTAGGTCAAAATATGGTTGTCATAAGTGTGCATGGTATGGTCCTGAAAAGGTCATTTTTAAATGATGATTTGTAGACATGCCTATTCAAAATTAATTTGTATCATCTAGGTATTAAAATAAATTACATATTTGGAAACTAGACTTCAAGTACTATATTTCATGTTCTTGAATTTTTTTAAGATTGAATCTTTAAATGCTTCAAATTTTTAGGTCAATTGAGACAAATTCTGAAAATTAAGAAAAACACTTCCACTTTTTGGCCAAAAAGTGGACTTTACTTCTTGCGCACGTCCTACAAATGAATATGTTTTTAAATAAAAGCATGTAGCAATTTAGATCACACAAATTTTTACATAGTTATCTCTAGGTGGGAAAATAAAGGAGGGTAATCAACCATATTTTGTTCATTTAAGTGAGTTGAGCTTGCATTTGTGGGGAAGACCTTGTGACCACAAACTTGATCCAAGATTAGACAAATAAAATGGACCATGAAAAATAGAGGCAATATATGGATCAATTTATAAAAAAGCATAGATAATAGACAAATAAGTCAAATGTATAGGAACTTTTGCACCTAAAAGTGAGATATAGCATTAAGCAAAAGATCATGTGCAAATAAGGATTAGATGACAATAGAATAAATGGGCTCAACTTTCCACAAGATTTCCCCATTTGTCATCATTTATGAGTACCAAAATATTACCTTAAAATAAATACAAACTAATAGAAAAAGACATCATATGTAAAATATACTACAGTTATATGTTAATTATCAATGATCATATCAATTTT
Source organism: Cryptomeria japonica (assembly GCF_030272615.1). Classification (NCBI taxonomy): domain Eukaryota; kingdom Viridiplantae; phylum Streptophyta; class Pinopsida; order Cupressales; family Cupressaceae; genus Cryptomeria; species Cryptomeria japonica. Next base: position 138,005,555 of record NC_081409.1, read on the forward strand.
AAAATGAATAAATAGAATTATAAAATTATATAAATTAATAATTGAATTATAATCTCATATTAATTAGAATCTAATGATTAATATAAATTCAAGAATCCAGGAAAAGGGGAGCAATGCTAAAAAGTTTTAATGCAACAAATATTGTTCTCATCCCAAAAACACCTTCTCCATCAACATTCACAGAATTCAGCCTATTTCTCTATGCAACACAATCTACAAGATCGTAACTAAGGCCATTTACCTTAGAATGCATTATCTCATGCCCAAGATCATCTCGCAAGAACAAGGGGGTTTTGTCCCAAGTAGGGAGACTATGGAAGGAGCCCTAGTAGCACATGAGGTTTTACACTCTATCCATGAAAACCAACAAGAAAATTTTGTTGTCAAACTTGATATGATGAAAGCATACGATCAGGTTAAGTGGGATTTTCTCGTTAAATTATTATCAAAATTTGTCTTCTCAAACAAATGGTGCAAATGGATCAAAACTTGTGTCTCAAGTGCGCATTTTTCTATTCTCATAAATGGACATCCCTCAGGGTTTTTTGAAGGTACACAGGGAATAAGACAAGGCGACCCTTTATCACCCTTTCTCTTCATTCTCATGGCAGATGCCTTTAGCAGATACATCAATTTTCAATCTTCAAAAGGGCTTTGGCTTGGTGTCACTCTTCCAGGTACTTCAATAACAATAACTCACTCTCTTTTTGTTGATGATACATTGTTAATTGGTAAGGCTTCTCTAAAAGAAACCAGGCTCATCAAGCAAACATTGGAAATCTATTCTTCTGCTTCGAGCCAAAAAATTAATGCTGCTAAGTCTAAGATTTTCATTTTCAACACACCTTCAATCTTGTCACTAAGAATATCCAAGACTTTGGGCTTCTCAATGGATCAATTGCCATCTTCTTACCTTGGCATCCCCTTTTTTATGGGAACAAACAAACCTTCTTATTGGTTTGTTGTTATTGGTAGAATCAAGGCCTCAATTTCAGCTTGGAAAGTAAGGTGGCTTTCACTATCAGGTAGAATCCTTCTTATCAAGTCAGTGTTAACAACAATACCAAACTATTACATGTTTGTTCTCAAAGCTCCCTCATCTGTTATTCAACAATTGCAGAAACTTGTTAGAGATTTTCTATGGAATAGTAATATGACAAATGAAAGGAAAATCCCCTTAGCCTCTCTGGAAAATATGTCATGCCAAAAATTCCAAGGGGGAGTTGGGCTTCATAATCTAAAGCATCGCAACAAGGCTTTTGGAGGGAAACTGATTTGGAAAATGTACACTAATCATGTTTCCAAATGGTGCCAGATTATGCAAGCTAAATATTTGGACAACACTCAACCATCAAGAGTGTTGACAATTTTAGATCCTCCAAAGGGGTCTTCTATTTGGAATTTTATGATGGATTCAAGAAATCTAATATCTAAGTATGTTTCATGGGAAATCAATAATGGTCTCAGTGCTAACTTCTAGACAGACTCATGGTGTGGGAATCCTCCTATTGCTCAATTGGATAATATGGAAGACACTATGAATATAGCTATAGTTCATTGGGGTAAAAAATAGAGTGACTATGTGTCTGTTGTAGAAATATTTTCAAGGAAAATAATTTGTAAAGATCCCACTCTTCTCCCAATATCCATCCAGCAATCTTCCTCCTTGGCAAATATTTTATTGAATAGGACAAATCTCATGTCTAACAGAGATGATGTGTTATTTTGGGTAGCTTCTAAATCAGGGCATTATTCAATTAAAGAAGGTTACAAAGCCTTACAGCAGGGTTGCAGCAGTAAGGTAAGTAGTCGGGCATACTCATTATGCTGGAATGACATTGTTCGACCTAAAGCAGGTTGTTTTGCATGGCTAACGTTGAACAAAAGAATCCTAACAGTAGATAGACTAGTAAAATTAGGCATTACACAAGCTTTTAATTGTGTATTTTGTGGCTTAGAGGAAGAAACAGTTGATCATTTATTTTTACATTGTACCTTTTTCTCCCAATGTTGGTTCTTCATCATTAATAAACTCCAAGTTATGATGCCCTTTCTGAAATCAATGTGGGATATGTTTAACTCTTGGCCTCTTTTATTTTTTACATCAACCCTCTCAAGCATTTGGAAATGTGCTCCTACTCACATAATTTGGGCCATTTGGTGGGAGAGGAACAAAAGAATTTTCAGAAAAATAATCCTCTTCTCTAGATCAAGTTTTGATCAAGTTGGAAAATTCGATTGCAAAAATCATAAATTCTTCTCTCACTAATTCCAAGGACATCCAGTCATTTACCCGGTGGGATAAGGTAATTGCAAAATCATGGAACAGTATTATTTTGCCAATAGGGATTCCCCTGAACTGGTCCTCAGCTCATGTGAGAGATAGGTCTTCCATAAAATGGGTACCCCCAACACATAATTTCTTTAAGATCAACTTCGACGGCTCTTCTCGTGGAAACCCAGGGAAGTCGGGAATTGGAGTTTGCATTCAAGATCAATTTGGCAAAATGTGTGCTTTCCAAGCTTCACCCATCCCTCTGGGTTCAAATAACTTGGCGGAGGCAAACGCTTTACTAGCTGGCCTAGTGTTAGCAAGGAAGTGTGGCTTCTCCAATATACATATAGAAGGGGATTCATTAGTTATTATCAATTCAATTACCTCAAAAAGGTCTAAGACCTGACATCTATCGTATGTTTTGAAGCATACCTTGGATCTTCTCGACACTTTTTTGGACTACATTGTCAGCCACACATTAAGAGAGGGAAACATTGTTGCTAACATGTTAGCAAATATGGGTTGTGATGGCATTTCAGTTGAGTCGGTTGCAATTCCCACTAAATTGTCTTCTTTTCCCAAATTGCTTGAATTGGTACAAAAGGAAATACAGCACTCTAATCACAAATTACTTCTTAATAAGTTCTCGCATGTAGGCATTTAACCGGGGCTTGCGAACATGAAGACTAACAGGACACTAGCATTTATGCATTTAAATGTAGTTTGTAGATGGTATGAATGAAAGTTTAGTGCAAAGTACTCTGGGGTTTTCATAATGTCCCTTCACACGAGGCAAAACAGACTTAGGCCTCTCACACATCCTCTCGACTGCATTACGGTCACAAATTAATACAAGAAATCACAACTTGATTTTAAAAGTCTAATCATTTATTGCACTTCAAGATATTAATTTTGTTTATAAATGGAAACCAGACTGCTTTTATATACACAGTTCTTGTAAGGAAGTAAAGTAGCGGAAACAACTTCCTACACTAACCTTGAGAGGAGGGTAATGCAAAACTTTTTCAGATCATTACAACAGTTACAGAAAATAGAAATAGATATAATAGCAATCATACCACAACACAATGATTTACGTGGGGAAAACCCTTTCGGGAGAAAAACCCCACCCTCCAAAAGCAGCTCAATATTTTATTCAGCAATCAAAAACAGATTACAAAATACTTGCAGAGCAAGCTCTTCGCAGGAGTAGCACTAAATAGAGATTCAGAGGCAACTCAATAGCCATAGGACTCTTACACACAACCTCTATCTCTCACACCTCATAAATAGGAGATACAATACAACAAACCGTCAAACGGTATTACAAAACCATGGGCTAAAACCACCCAATAAGGTGTAGCCGACCTTATCTCCCTTCTAGATGCCCTATGACATGTTAAAGCACACATCAACACGTGTCGCTCCCTTTTACAGCTCATTTATGTATTCGATACAAATTATTTTTCCTATTTCAGGAGTACAAACTTCCGGAGGCCATAACTTGAGAACCGGGTGTCCGATTGACGAACCGTTTGAAGCGCCGGAAAGCTCGCGAAGTGTTCTATCACCTCGTAACCCGCTTCGCCGGTTACGGAAAATTTTTAGGGCGTTTCGGAGCCTCTAAAGTCCCCAAAATTAAGTTTAAACATTTTATTGCATCCCTCCAAGACGAAAACTTTAATATCTTCAAAACTAGCTGTGACCTTGCGACAAAACTTTACCGGAATGCTTATCTAGCCAACCAGAAGCTTCAGGGAGAGTTTCGCACCATTTCGTGCTCAAATAAAAACTTACTATAAATAGTAACCTCACATAAATGCAAGGTTGAGACACCATTTTTCCCAACAAATCTCCCACTTGTCGAACACCTTGCATGAGCCGAAGGGAATGTCAACACAAAGAATCAATTGCTAGGGGCCATAAGGCCCATAGACTCTGAACACCATCTAAACTTCTCTGTGCTCACAGCCTTAGTTAAAGCATCTGCAACATTCATCAAAGTGTCCACCTTAACCAGCTTCACCCTACCATCTTCGACCATATCTCTAACAAAATGATACTGAACATCAATATGTTTGGTCCGGGCATGAAATGTCGGGTTCTTAGCTAGGCTAATTGCACTCTGACTGTCACAGTAAACTGTCACTGTACCTTGTTTTATTCCAATATCCGAACACAGTCTCTTAAGCCAAATGGCCTCTTTACAAGCATGAGTAGCTGCCATATACTCTGCTTCAGTAGTGGATAAAGCAACCACAGCCTGTCGCTTACTCATCCAACTAATTGCACCACCAAACAAAGTAAACACATAAGCACTGGTGGATCTTCTGCTATCAATATCACCTGCCCAATCTGAATCCACATAACCAAGGATATCAAGGGAAGTCATGTCTCCAACTGAATTACCATGATAACACAAAGAATACTCTGAAGTACCCTTCAAATATCTAAAGACTCTTTTGACTGCATCCCAATGAACTCTACCAGGATTAGACATATATCTAGAAAGTACTCCCACTGCTTGGGCAATATCTGGTCTAGTACAGACCATAGCATACATCAAGCTTCCAACCGCACTCTGGTAAGGCACTCTGCTCATGTCTTCCATCTCCAATGGGGATGTAGGACAATCTGAAACAGATAGTTTCGTTCCAACTGTAAAAGGAACACTCAATGGTCTACAATTCTGCATGTTGAACCTCTGTAACACTGAATTCACATACTTACTCTGGCCTAGCCATAGCTTTCTGTTCACCCTATCTCTTCTAATTTCCATCCCAAGAATGTGCTTTGCTGCACCAAGATCTTTCATTTCAAATTTCGCAGCGAGCTGAGACTTCAGTTCTGAAATCATACCTTTCCCTTTACCAATGAATAACATATCATCAACATACAATGCAATGAATAAGAAATGATCACCATAAGATTTATAATAAACATAGTGATCTGATTTAGAACGTTCAAATCCCAAACTCAACACATATGTATCAAATTTCTGGTACCACATCCTAGGACTTTGTTTGAGGCCATACAAAGATTTCTTCAATTTACAGACCAAATTACTTTTGCCTTTCACCACATAGTGCTCTGGCTGTGTCATATAAATATCTTCCTCCAAATCACCATGAAGGAAAGCAGTTTTCACATCCATTTGCTCAACCTCTAAATCATAAGCAGTAGCAATAGAAAGCAAAAATCTAATAGACGTCATTTTTGCAACAGGAGAAAATATCTCACCGTAATCAACACCCTCAACCTGAGAGTAGCTTTTTGCAACCAACCTTGCTTTATACTTCTCAATGCTTCCATCTGAACCAATCTTTTTCTTGAACACCCATTTACAACCAACAGGTTTTCGTCCTTCAGGCAATGGTACAAGATCCCATGTATCATTCTTTTTCAAAGCTGCCATTTCTTCCTCCATAGCAATCTTCCAGGATTCTGCATCATTCATACCTAATGCCTCTTCTACAGATTTCGGTTCATCCACACTAGTATTCAGAGCAAAAATACATCTCCAATCATCAGGTGAATACCTTTCAGGTGGTTGTCTATGTCTTGTAGACCTTCGAACAAGCTGAGTTGGAGGTTCTTCCTCCTCTTCTGAAGATTCAGAGCTAGACGAGCTCTCCTCAAATTCTTGCCTATCTAGGGGTCTTGATTCAACTCTTTCAGGTGTAGAAGGAAGTTGAATCACATCTTCTTTTTTAGTCTGTTCTGGCTGCAATGTAACAGAAGGAGACTTAATTTCTCTAAAAATAACACTTCTACTGTGAATTACCTTTTGTGCAACAGGGTCCCAAAGCTTGTATCCTTTCACACCATAACTATACCCGATGAAGATACATTTCACAGCCTTGTTCTCCAACTTTGTTCGCTTCTCCTTTGGCACATGTGCATATGCCTCGCAACCAAAAACTCTAAGATGTCTCAATGAAGGCTTGTGACCTGACCATGCTTCCATAGGCGTTTTATCAACAAGAGCTGATGTAGGAGACCTGTTAATCAGGTAGCAAGCAGTGGCAACAGCTTCAGCCCAAAACTTTTGTTCGAGACCAGCACCACTCAACATACTCCTAGCCTTCTCCATCAGTGTCCTGTTCATTCTTTCTGCAACTCCATTCTGCTGTGGAGAATACGGAGTTGTCTTCTGCCTGTTAATTCCACAGTCTTTACAGAATCTATCAAAATCATTAGAGCAAAACTCACCGCCATTATCAGTTCTCAAACATTTTATTTTCTTTCCAGTCTGCAACTCAACCATTGCTTTAAATTCTTTAAAATGACTAAAAACTTCAGATTTACTCTTTAGAAAATAAACCCATGTCCTTCTACTAAAATCATCAATAAATGAAACATAATATGTGGATTTTCCAATCGAAGAGACATCTACTGGACCAAACACATCAGAATGGATAAGATCCAAAACACCACAAGTTTTATGAGAACTCGAGTAAAACTGAACGCGGTTTTGCTTTCCATAAATGCAATGCTCACAGAAATCAAAGTCAAGGTTACAGTCATTCAAACCTTCAACAAGGTTTTTATTTTTCAAGGTCCTTAGACCCTTTTCTCCAATGTGGCCAAGTCTCTGGTGCCATAACATAGTCTTCTCTGCAGGTAACTTTGCTTCAGACGAAAGAGCACCCTTAGGTACCCAAAAACCATTTCCATCTGCTGAAGGTGAAACCTTCAAATCTTCTAGTGAAGTATCCACAGATTTACTTTTTACAGAAGTGCTATTACACTCAACAGTGTATGCTTCAAGCTTATACAAAGTGCCAAACCTGACACCTCTAGCAACTACCATAGCACCCTTAATCATCTTACATCCTGCTTCAGAAAAGACTACCTGCACACCCGCATCTATCAGTTTGCTCACAGATAACAAGTTTCGTTTTAATCCAGGGATATGCAGCACACCATTAATCCTTTTTATTCTACCATCAAAAAATCTGATTCTAACTTTACCTCGACCAACAATGTCTAGTTGTGAATCATCACCCAAGTACACCTTACCTCCATTAAATCCTTCATATTCAGAAAACCAATCTTTATTGGAAGTCATATGAAAAGATGCACCTGAGTCAATTAGCCAGGCATCATTACCTGCATGAGTCGCCAAAGCTGCAATAAATGCATCGCCATCTTCCTTGTCGGACTCAGAATCAAAATCGAACTTTTTCTTTTTCTTCTTCTTTTCTTCTTTGCAGTCCTTACGGATGTGACCCGGTTTACCGCAATTCCAGCAAATGACTTTGGACTTTCCAGGAGATTTCGATCTCCCTTTGGATTTGGACTTGCCACGCTTCTCATTCTTCTTGCCTTTCTCCTTAGGTCTTCCACGAACGGTTAGGGCTTCCTTTGAACTGATGGATACCTTCCTTCGCATCTCTTCACCGAGTAGGGCACCCACCACGTCTTCAGATTTCAAAACAACAGAAGTACTACCGATAGCCATAACAAGAGAATCCCACGAATCAGGCAAAGAACAAAGCAAGATCTGACATTTCTCCTCCTCGTCCATCTTAACACCGACGGATACTAATTGAGCCACAATCATATTGAATGCTTCTAGGTGGTCTGCAATTCGTCCACCCTCTTCCATCTTCAAGGAATACAATTTCTTTCTTAAGAAAATTTGATTTAATAAAGATTTCACTTGATACATCTCACCAAGCTTAGTCCATAGCTTCTTTGCAGAGTTTTCTTCATGGACATTGATTAGAACAGAGTCTGCCAGGCACAGTCTGATTAGACCCTTGGCTTTTCGGTCCATAACATCATACTGAGCTGCCGCAGTAGGATCTGAGGGCCTTTGGACATTCGCATCAACAGCATCCCAAAGATCTCGATCTATTAGCAGATCTTCCATCTTCAGCTTCCACATCTCAAAATTACTTCCATTAAATTTCTCCACCTCTATTCTCCCTGACGAACTCGCCATCTGAATATTCCTGCAACAGGATCAAAAAGTGTCTTCTGCACAAGCTCCCACTCAAATCTGGATTAGTTCAAAAAACCCAACTGCCCACAATTGAAACCAAAGGTGATCAGGCTCTGATACCACTTGTAAGGAAGTAAAGTAGCGGAAACAACTTCCTACACTAACCTTGAGAGGAGGGTAATGCAAAACTTTTTCAGATCATTACAACAGTTACAGAAAATAGAAATAGATATAATAGCAATCATACCACAACACAATGATTTACGTGGGGAAAACCCTTTCGGGAGAAAAACCCCACCCTCCAAAAGCAGCTCAATATTTTATTCAGCAATCAAAAACAGATTACAAAATACTTGCAGAGCAAGCTCTTCGCAGGAGTAGCACTAAATAGAGATTCAGAGGCAACTCAATAGCCATAGGACTCTTACACACAACCTCTATCTCTCACACCTCATAAATAGGAGATACAATACAAGAAACCGTCAAACGGTATTACAAAACCATGGGCTAAAACCACCCAATAAGGTGTAGCCGACCTTATCTCCCTTCTAGATGCCCTATGACATGTTAAAGCACACATCAACATGTGTCGCTCCCTTTTACAGCTCATTTATGTATTCGATACAAATTATTTTTCCTATTTCAGGAGTACAAACTTCCGGAGGCCATAACTTGAGAACCGGGTGTCCGATTGACGAACCGTTTGAAGCGCTGGAAAGCTCGCGAAGTGTTCTATCACCTCGTAACCCACTTCGCCGGTTACAAAAACTTTTTAGGGCGTTTCGGAGCCTCTAAAGTCCCCAAAATTAAGTTTAAACATTTTATTGCATCCCTCCAAGACGAAAACTTTAATATCTTCAAAACTAGCTGTGACCTTGCGACAAAACTTTACCGGAATGCTTATCTAGCCAACCAGAAGCTTCAGGGAGAGTTTCGCACCATTTCGTGCTCAAATAAAAACTTACTATAAATAGTAACCTCACATAAATGCAAGGTTGAGACACCATTTTTCCCAACAGTTCTCAGTGGAAGTTTTCAATTTTTTTAATTTTTGAAGTATCTCAGTGCTCTACAATATGGAGAACGGCTCTTGCATAGGGTGCAAGAAAATGCATTGGGAGTATATGCCATAGAACAATCGGGTTTCAATGCGAATTTCAAAACCTTCAGTGTTTTTTCATGGACACATCAATGATAGGGACCTCGACCAACTTTTTCTTCTGCACAATCCACAATTGAGAAGAGTTGTCAAAGACTTCATTGGTGAGGAGATTTTGTCCCCTCAAGCCAAAAGAATTATTTATCCCTATCAACTCCTCAGTTATTTTCTTTCCAATGCTCTGGATCTCTTGCAATCTATTCCTCTGCTTGAACTAGTGTTCGTTAAGTTGGTAAGACAAGATGTGCTTGCACTCACCTCGTTCCATGAAGCCCTGGTAAACTATAATATATGGCAGGGGTCGGCTCTCCTTGGGGGCCTTTTTCCACGACACTTTATTCAAACCAGCCATGCTTACATGGTTCTTTATGACCGAATAAAACATGCCCTTGAATGGAAAAACTTCTGCAATGTGAAGAATGGCCTGCAACAATTTGGTAGACAATTGGATGACCATATTATGCACAGAGTCAAAATTAAAGTTGGGGCTCTCATGGTGATCCTGGAAATAGAAAACATTGATCCCAGTCTGCCAATTTCGCAACCTGTGGAAAGGGGACGGGCTATAGATAAGGTGCCAGACCTCAACGCATCGATGTTGGATGAGGCCATGGGATGGACTACCTCCTTTCAGCCTTCTTTTGATGCCCCTGAAATTTAGACCCAGGAGGATACAGCCATGGACGAGTAAAGTAATTTTGGCTTTGTTTTTTGCTACTTAGAATATGCTCCTTTTTGATGTGTGGAAAATTTGACGGCAACCGGTACGACCCAAAAAAAGTTGACTACCCCTTGTTTACTAGTGTTGGTTTATGCGTTTACTTCCACTAGTACAATAGAACCGGTAGTGGAGTCATCTTCTCAGCTTGTCGGCTAGTACCAATAATGGAGGTTTTTTTATGAACTAGTCAAGAGGACAACATGCCGGTATCAAAGTTCTGGTATAACACAACCGGTAACTAGCCATGGCAACTCTAAAGTGTTCCGACAACCAGATTTCCGCTTTCCAAGTCTCCATGATAACCAGTTGTGGGGGTCATTTTTTAAGGTTTCTTCTGGTCTTGGTCTGACCAGCTACTCTAAATTTGGCCTCTAAGAGGCTTCCTCTACGGGCAGGTTCTATCTATCTCTCCGGATCTTCGGGGGGCTTCTTCTCATAGCCTCTTGTCTTCTTTGTTTATTGTATTTGAGCAAGGATATAGGGTTTTCTTCCTGATTCTTTCCCTATTGAGCTCTTGAATCATTTTTTCTTATTAATATATATATCAGTGGCTTACCACTTTTGCTCAAAAAAAAAAAAAAAAAACACCAATACCTATACTAGTTACAATGCACATGTGAACCAAATCAATAGATTTATTTAAAATATCCTTACTATTGTATTTCACCTATGATCCAAACTAAATTATTATATATGATTGCAATTTATTCTCACTTTTATAAAAAAATTGAAGAAATGAAATACACTAATAATTAAATCTTATTATAGGAGCTATGTAAAATTGATCACTTGTTATGTAGCACAATCATACTAATTTTTTATGGGGTTAGCTGGAGGTGTGGAGTTGTGTGGATTATAAATACCTAGATCATTTGTAATTTTTAATGTAATGTCCATTGTCATGGAACAAAACTAAGGCTAACTTTTACCATTCTAATTAGGATTGGGAAATATTTTGATATAGACATTGGAGCAATTGTGGCTTATATGTTGGCCACAAATTGGAATTCACTCTTCTAGGAATTGGTGGAAAGATTATAATTAAGGTCCAAGCATCGCCTTATATAATGATAACCCCAACATGGTTATCATTGGCTTTCTCCGTATCTACCCATGGTGCCAACTTTAAACTAGAGAGTGCATTTGCACTTACCCATTTTGGTGTGGTAGTACCAATTTCACACCATATAGTTGATTGTTTAGGAGCCAAATTTAGCCACTTTTACTAGAGCATTATTTTCAAAGGTCTCCCTATAGGGTATAAGCTTTGTCATTTGGGTATATGTGATTCGTGTTGCCCTTTCGATGGGCAGCCAGAGTCTTTTAAGAACCTCTTTTGGTTTTGTCCCAAAGGGCAAAAGATTTTGACTTGGATTCATGACCTCTTCAAGCCCTTTTGGCCAAATCCTTTCTCTCAAAATATAATTACTCTAGGGGATTGGCCTTGTATACCTCACAAATTCAACCATATTTGGTACATTTTCAATTTTGAGATTATCTTCAACATATGGAAAGATATTTTTTTGTTAATTGCTCTATTGATAAAAATATATCACTTTTTAATAAATATTGTTTTTATTCTAATGTGTTATTACATATCTAAGTGCAATTTAATAAAGTTTCACTAGAAGTGGGTCACCTATAAGTGCTTATTGATCACTAGGGAAATGCACTTTGTGGTGTGGCTAGAGTTCCCTTAACTCCCTCCTCCTCCTAAGGGGTACTCACCTCCTCAAGGGTGTCAATAGAATCTTACTTTCCATGGAAACCATGTTATTCACTTGTAGGCTTCTCCTCTCCTTGCAAGGGTAGATTGTAGAATATGGAGATGTTTGTGGCCTAATCATCAATGCTTTGCCTCTCCACCTCCCACAAGGGGCACTTTTATTTGGATTTCTAGTTGAGTCTCTAGATAGTTTGATTCCAACAAGTTTCCTTGACTATCTCTTACTATCTCGCCAACATGGGAAGAAGAAGATAAGGATAACAATGATGAGGGTTGGGACCCTCCTGTGGATACTCTAAACCCACTAATGTATCGGATAAATTGAGTGAGTAGGACCCTCCTCTCTCCTCTGCTTTTTCTATTATCACCTTGTTGTCTCATATTTGAAATACCCAAAAATTTAACTTTAAATTGGTCCCACTGTTGTATGAAGGCTCAATTATGTGTGTCTGCAAAATGAGTGAGCATGTGATCCAAGGTTGTCATTCTTAACCTACATTGTCATTAATCATAAGGATGGTAGTCAAAATGTGAAAAATAGATGAATTTTTATAATTACAAATAATTGAGGGAAATTTCTTTATGAACATGTCCTAAGCATCGCTTTGTATCATATGACCAATTTTTGCCTAAACCCAGTTAACAGTTTGCCATATTTTAAACTTTCAAATTTTGATGTCCCTAGCTTTAATCAATTAAAGTCCCATACTCGAGGTATTTTCATGAGGAATAAACATTGGTTTATTCTCATTCTCCTACCAAAAATATGTGTTTCAAATTTCAGAGCCTAACTCCTTCCCATTTAAAAGTTATGGCCGTCTTTCCTAAATCTAGGTATGACATTTTAGTGGGAAATGTTTATATTATTTTTTTAAAATAATTTAATAATTCAAATTGGTTCCTATATATTTCCTATTGAGATCATTTTGGGGGAAAAAAAGTTATTTAAAAATACCTCTCATCTCCCTTTCTCCCACTTCGTGGTCAACAGCTCCAAAAGAGGTTAAGATTGCTCCAAAATGGAGCATCTCTAACCCAAATTTATAACCTCTCACAAAAGAGGTTAGCATTGCTCCAAAATGGAGCATCCCTAACCTTATTTTCTAACCTCGTGTGGGCCCACTTTATGAGTTACATGTTGAGGTTCGAAATGCTCCGTTTTGGAGCATCCCTAACCTTTTTCACAAGATGAATAAAAGATGCTCAAAGAAATGTCATCTCATGGAATGTTTGCCAAAGTGCCTCAAAGCAAATGCAGTCTCATGGTGATATTTATAAAATGTGTACAAAATGGATTTTGCATGGAATCTCTCACGAATCTTTGAAGAAATGAAGCACATATTTTGACATTGCAAGCTTTGTTTGCATTCTTTAATGGAAGAAAGATATACATACATCAGTCATGTGAACCTATGGTGGCCATGTTCAGATGTTTTGTAAATCATTACAAAAATAGAGAAAGTGATTTTGTGAATAAGGATGGAAAATGCTTCGAATAAAAATGGTCCCATCGATGCCTCAACTTACACCTTTCCCATGCATGTTGAATTTGGAAAGATAGACAAGTCGTGTGCATTGTTGGTTGAGTTTCCCCAAGAAACGATACTCGCCAATCTATAATGATTGTAAGATTTGCAGAAAATAGATTCATTGTGAAGGCATTATTAATTTCAAGCAAATGCAAGTAGAGGGAGTAAAGCCAATTTCATGATGATATCCAAAATCATCATCTCTGCGCCAAAGTGAGAGCTTTGAATAGAAACATGGAAAATCACAGAGTAAGTGAAATGTTCAGCAATTCCTGAAAATGATGTCATTCCATTGAATGTAATGTGCAGTAATTAAGATTCTTGTGAGATATTACACTTGGAATGCATGATGAATGTGAAGTGCAGAAAGCAAAAAAAAAAGGAAAGCGAACTACTTAACCTCACATGTCGCACTCCCTCTCATATATAATTTATGAGCAGATGAAAATCGGGGAAGCATAGACAATGTATGCAAACTGTTTGATAGAATGTGTGCAAAATGTGGAGCCCTAGACATTACACCTTAATTGTTTGAGAGATTATTTTAGGGAGATGTCATCGCATGGCAAAAATATTGCAGCCAACATGTGGCATTTGATGATTTGACAGAGTTCTCTAAAGAGGTGTCAATCGCATGGAATTCAATAAGTACAACATGGTGACACAAAATGAATTTGGGGAAAGGCTTTGGAAGCTTTCAAATAAATGTAACTGGTAGTGCAAAAATATCATATGATTATAAAGTTGGTGAAATCGATTTGGCAAATGAAGATGACAAAGTCATAGTTGCAAGTGTGTTGCTTGACATGTATGCAGATTGTGGAACCATAGACAATATTGTTGAATTGTTTGACATAATGACCAAATTGAAATGGCATCTGATTTAGTTCAACCGATACATTCTCTCCACAAGGCATCAATAGGAATTATGGATTACTTTGCATATCTTTATAATTATGGATATTGATCATGTGCACCGACACAATTGTAAATGCTATTCATCAACAACCTTGGTGGTAATTTGTCAATAGCAAATATGGATTGCATTCAATGAAGTTTGAGATTAGTGGTTTGATAGTGTTGGAGTTATCTTTTATTAGCTAATAATTATTTATTTAATTATTAGTCTATTATACTCCATACTTAAGCTAAACTTAGGAATCTTATAATTCTTTAGGGTTTTCTCCTTTAGGGTTTTGAGTATCCTCTTATAAGGATTCTCTCTTTGTATTTTTATAACAACTGTAATTATTGAATTGTATTCTTGTTGCACAATCAATATGACTCCTCTTTTTTGGATCTCTGAATTCTGGCCTCCATAGCTTTTTTGCTTCTCTCCTTTTGTGATAGGTTTGCATGTAGGTGATCTTTGGGAGTTGTAGAGTTTATTTTTACTCAACTCCAATATGGTATCAGAGCTCCAGATATGCATGCCCTTGTTCTCTTCATGAGAGATTTTGGGCCTTGTTCTTTAGATCTGTGTTTTCGAGAGTTTGTGCAGTTGCTTTTTTCCATTTCTAGGGGTAGCTAATTTTTTGGTACATTTTGGTGCCAAAAGGACCTCACAGTTGGATTCAGGAGGTCATTTCCACAAATTTTGCTATAAAAGTCAATATATTATGGTGTCAAATCTTTGGGAGGCAAAAAAAAAAATTAAGCCTAGGTCGTACGACCTCAGGCACGCAGATCGAGGAAGATTTTTTTTAATGGGCATTGTTCAGTTTTTTTTTTAAAATTGCTTTTGATTTTTTTTTTTAAAGGGGCAAATTTTTGGGTACCTGCAGGGTACAACCCTATGGGCCCCTTGTCCCCTATCGTGTCGTCGACCACTTGCTGCTATGCCCGTGGTCCTCTCCACACCTGTTGTAGGGCCCGTGGTCCTCTCCCCACCAGTTGTCACTGCCCGAAAACCCCGCCCACCGCCCGCCAGGCTCTTACCGCCCAAAAATCCCGCCAGCTACCAAGCTCCTGCCGCCCCTACACCACTTTGGTGCCGCCCAGGAGTTGTCAACCTTTTTCTGACCCTCTCCTTTGTTTTTTAGTGATCAGGATTTTTTGCCCAGCACCGGATTTTTTCCAACAAGTTTTTCTAGGCAGCTTGATTTTTTGGTGGTGATGACCATACGGCCGTCAAATTTATGCTCCCAGACCAATGACATCAACACTGTGTAGGCAGCGTTTGGGCCTCTTCTGGGCCCATCCAAAGCACCTTCAATATTTTGGCCATATCTTGGGCATACGGAGGCATTTTTTGACAAATCTTATATCATCGGAAAGCTCTTTCTAAGCTCTATCTAGATCTAGAGGTTTGATCTTTTTATTTTTATTTTTTGATGGTGTGTTTTTATGTCAAATCCAAAGGTTCATTTTTGCACTCTGGGAGACATAACTTGAGCATTCGAACTCCATTTTTTTAAAACTTTATATCATTGAAAAGATTGTTTTGTGTTCTTTCCATTCATATCAGTTTTCTTTCCAAATTATACTCTAGGTATATTTTATTCTTTTTTATTTTTTTCAGCACTCTGGTGAATATCTTGGTTGTTTAAAATCCTAGGATCTCTTTCTTTGAGTAGGATGTCTTGTCTTTGGTTGTTCTTTCTATTTCCAGTCTTCTATCTCTTCTGATCATTGAAGCATTTTATTTATGCAAACGCATTGAGATAAAGTGCCACCATACTTGGGATCTTGCACATCTTGTGCCTTATTGTACATGCACTACTTATAAAGTGCTATGGGGGGTTGATGTTTGCCTTTTGTTTGCCATCTACCTTTGTCACATGAGTGTTTTGTTGACTCTAAATTTTACTCTGAAAGAAAACAACCTTATGAGAAATTCAGTGATGGGGGACCAATTGTGCGAGACTCACTGAATGACCTCCGAGTTTAAGAAGTCGGCTCTTCCTTATGGTTTTGAGAAAAGGGGAAGAAGGAAACTCAAAACAACAAGATCTAAACTATTGAGGTGATACACCAGAGCATTTTATAAAAACATTAACAACGTATAAAACTCAAAGCCATGCGGTTTTAAAGCTCATTCAACAATCTACATATCCGGACAGAACCACGGCTAAGATATAATCAAAATTACTTTGCAACATAAAGAAATATCAATCATGCATCTACCAGATAACAAGTGCAAAACATATTTTAATCAGCAGTCTTAGATATATATTTCCAAAGTTATCAGAATCACAAGGGAAAGCACAGAAAACCATCAAAGCATGCTGAAAAGAGTCATCACAAAGGTCGCAGGCACAATTTGATTAACCTTCTTCAGAAAACAGTAATAGTTTAAAGGCCAAAAAATTCTAACTAAGAAAACTTAATTGCTTCTTTCTAAAAGTTCTAAACCCTTTTTACAATGTGCCCGCAGGCTTATATAATGAAAAAATCTTTGATCTGGAATGATGGTTGTAGCCCAACAGGCTTTTGCATGCTTGCCGTGTATCCACCATCATCATGAAGTTTGTTGCAACTATCCTAAGATTGATCTCTGCATCACTATTTTCATCCATGTGCGCGGCATGGTTGCCACCTGAAATTCACTTTTTTTTGTTGCAACTGCTAGGTCAGGTGAGCTTTTTGCTTTTCCTTCATTCGCATTGTCTGGTTTCACTATGTGATGCCTCCCACGGCCTTTCGCCCTCGAAAGAAACAATGGCGCACTTTTGAAATCTCCTCGGGCTCAAAAAATCTTTCGGCCCATGCTTTGTCGGTCCACACAGCACACGGGCGGAGCTCTTGGAGCCCTCTTTCCCTTCATTGTCGTTGAACACCCAGCGGTGCTGACACATGGCACCCCCGCATGCCACCAGAAGAGTGCGAAGCCACAGGCCTATGAGAAACTACGCCATGCTAACATGTGCACTCATACCTACTCCCCATAAATAGCAGCAAACTAGTCTTGACTTGGCGAGATCATAACTTTCTACTCGACACTCAAAATCTCAAGTCGTTTACACTATTGGAAAGGTCTTCAAAAGATCTAGTTTCAATCCCTTAACACCATGCCTGCAGCTATCAAGTTAAGGGATCGAGAATAGTTTCGACCCCAAATCTTGCTCCGAAGGCCTCTGAAAATGCAAAATACTAAAACATAGAACAACATATCAAAAATTGGATTTTTGGTTTTTCTCACCTCTGACTGGTCTGGATCTTCTTCAAGCTGATTTTGATACATTTCCATCGGTGCCTTGATCACAAACCCCCAAAAGCATAGATATTATCTATAGTTCTTGGCAACTCATGGGGGAACCTCTACCTGCGGAGGTTGAACCCAAAATTTATGGTTTCGCAAACCTGAATACCTTACTCATGCCAAAAGGGAGCTTCCACCTTGTTGATTCGTTCCAGATATCTCAGATCGGCTCTCAATGATGAATCATAACGACACACAAATGTCAACATTAGAATAAGGATTATCCCTTTGTGGAGAATGCCCATATTTCTGAGGATTATGACGACTCTAACTCTGATGAGGATTCTTCTAATCTTCCTCCTAAAAATAAATCGAGGGTTAGTGAAAAAGATAAAGAATACATTGAAGAGAATGCTGGTTCTGAGCAGGAGCAGGAGAAGGAGGTGGAAGAAGAGGCAGAGAATGAACAGGAGAAGGAGGTTGAGGGTGAGGAAGGGGACAAAGTTAATGAGCAGAGAGAAGAGGATGTTGAAGATTCTGAGGCGAAGGATAATCCCTATGTTTCGGATAACAGGGATGATGTTCAGCATAACATGGAGGAGGGAAACCCTAGGTCTAAGGATTCTACCCCAGATATGGAGAATGCGGAGTCCATTTTGAATGCTACTAGAAATAACACTATGGAAATGTTCAATTTCTAGAAGTGGGTGGTTGATAACATCACTAGCATTCAGGGAAAAAAGAGAGAGCTGGATTTTAAAATTGAAAATTTGGTTAAGGATATCAACTTAAAAGGTAAAGAGGATAATGCAGAGGATACTAGTACTGCAGAGGATGAAAAATAAATTTTGGACTGGCCGGAAAGTGAGTTTATAAAGGGAGATTTGAAGCACCTGGAGGATGTGGTGAGGATTCTCAAAGAAAAGGGTGAGTCTGATAATGGTCTAATAAATAATCAGATTCAAAAAACTGAGAGTGCTTTGAGGAAATTCATGGAGCATAGTTTGGCAGTGTTGAAGGTGTCCTCTCAAAACATAAATGCACCAGTTGCTTGCTTGGAGAAGGATAAGAATAATAAAGAAACTGTGAGTATTCATGATGAGACGGCTTCTAGTTCTGTTCAACACTCCTCCAGATGCAGAACTAGGCAAAATGCAAGTGAGCTAGAGATGAAGACCAAAGGAAAATAACAGATGCAGGAAAATAAAGACCTGAAAGAGGCAGCAAATGCGATGATGATACTAGTCAAGGATGCGGAAGAGACTATAAAGATTTTCACCTAAAATGTAATATTGTTTTAGGTGTGCCAGTCTCTCGCTAGCCTTTTGTTGTTCTTTTCTTTGACTGTTGTCTTTTGTGTTGTTGTTTTGCAGCGTTTCTCTCTGTGTTCTGTCTTCTCTAGTTTCTCTATTGCTTTTCTTTTCGATATGTAAGTGGGTTTTGGGTCCCTTAAAACCTGATTTTCCTTTATCAAAAACATTAGAAAACTGGAAGCCTTAGCTGTCCATTGGGAACAGTCACAAAAAGGATCCACAAAACATGTGCACTATTGCACTTGGAGGAAGACTAGAAACTAAAAGATGCATTCTCTTAAGGAGAATGCACCATGTGCAACTGCACTTCTTGAAAAGGAAAATGCATCTAACTATTATTTACATGATCTCCACACTATGAAATGAAATTAAACAAAGCCATTAACTGGCTTATCAAAATAACTTCCCTTTCTGACCAATTTCTAATGCTTCTTATGTTCTTGGACAAGCAACCATAAAAGGAAATATAATAAGCATCCAACAAACCGTTGGAATTCCTCCCACAAGTCAGGAACAAAGAATCTCCCCCATCCTTGACTGGTTTCTTCTTGTAGTGAATGGGTGGGTTGAACCTTCTCTCCTTGATACTCATCTTCATGCTTAGAGGTGAGCATGACCAGGGACGACTTTCAGTTCTCTAGTTGAGCTACATGTCGAACGGTGCATCCTCATGAGAGTATCAAGTCCAGGCAATCAACATTGGACTTGCAATCATTATCTGCTTCCTCCCGGTCTTGTCGACTAACAGGGTTCAAACCTGATGGCTCATCTGATAGTATGGAAACCTCCTCTTGTTGTGCATGCTCCTAACAATCCTCCAGCTTAAGAGATGATGGATTGATGACAATAGATAAGAAGAAAGCTTCTAACTCATCCCAAAATAGGTCTTCATCAATCTCCTCTTTGCTTCGTTCCACAACAGAGATCACCCTTACTTCATGGTGGTTTTCATGATGATCGATGGAAGCATCGATCCTCTATTCCTACTCAACCTCCTGAACTTTTTCATGCTTTTCAACATCTATCCACTTCTTTAAGACCTACCATTGTAGAAATGGAAAACTTCTCTTCCTCATGGTCAACAAAGAAAGGAAGCTCATCAAATGAGAGGAATAAATCCCCTTCTTCATTTTGCCCCATTATCTGGTTGATGCCTTGCTACTCTAGTTGCTCACCTTCATTTTCCTTTGTTGCTAAGGGTGGTTCTTCAACCTTACAAGCATATAGAAGCTCACAACTAGCAAATTTCTCTTCTTCTTTCTTCTATTCACGAGACCAATCAACCTCCAACTTACGGGTCCACCATTAAAGAGTGAAATGATATCAGGAACGGGGAGCTGAGGGAGAAAGATTTTTTGCAAAATAGATCAAGGGGGCTCATTAGAAGGCATCCCCTACATGGTGCTTGGGGTTTCAAATTCGGGAGCTCCACTTGTGGCTGATTTCCCTTCTCGCATGAGCTGCTCTTACATAATTACTAGCCATCTGATCTCTTCTTCCCTAGTAGAAATTGGCAAGCAACTACTCTTGTTGTTTTCTTCATGCCTCTGTCTACTGCTGCTGAAGTTGGGCCTGGTAAGCAAGTTGATCTTGGTGTAGGCAATATTCTTTCTCCAAATCAATAGCCTTCAACTGTTCTTGGAAATTCATCATTATTTCTCTGACGCTAACATTCTCCAAGCTTGCCACATTTTGATACTCGGGGAAGGGGTTGACATGCTGATGGGAGACATAATAATCCTCTTTCGGTTGCTGCTAAGCATATGCAGGCTACCAAAAAGGTTGTACAGAGGTGGGTGGGAGGCAAGTGTTAGGAAATTACCCATAACTTGTTGTAGCAGGGGAATATGAAGCAAAATTGGAAGCATAGCTAGCTTGGTATTGTTGATAGGTAGGTGGAACGCTTGCATTTTCATGGAAAGGAGGTGGAAACATGCACCGTTCATAATATCCTTCCATAATAAAGCAAAATCAAAAACAGAGGATCTGCAGATGATGTTTTAAAAAAGAGAAAAAGGTCTGCTCAAAATAGAGAACCGGGTACATGCCAATTAGAATCGCTCAAATGATTTGAACCTACAGAGTCATCGGGTGCTTGCAGAATACCTCCTCAAGGCTAAAAACACTAAAAAATGCATCGAATCTCTAGCGAGTCATGTAAAACTCACGAAATTCGGTCCCACCGGGCATGCCAAAAAAAGAACTATTGACTCTAAATTTTACTCTAAAAGCAAACAGCCTTATGGGAAATTCAGTGATGGGGGACCAATTGCGCGAGACTCACTGAATGACCTCCGGGTTAAAGAAGTTGGCTCTTCCTTATGGTTTTGAGAAAAGGGGAAGAAGGAAACTCAAAACAACAAGATCTAAACTACTGAGGCGGTATGCCAGAGCATTTTTTAAAAACATTAACAGCATATAAAACCCAAAGCCATGCAGTTTTAAAGCCCATTCAACAATCTACATATCCGGATAGAACCATGGCTAAGATACAATCAAAATTCCTTTGCACCATAAAGAAATATCAATCATGCATCTACCAGATAACAAGTGTAAAACATAGTTTAATCGGTAGTCTTAGATATATATTTCCAAATTTATCAGAATCGCAAGGGAAAGCATAGAAAACCATCAAAGCATGCTCAAAAGAGGCATCACAAAGACCGCAGGCACAATTTGATTAACCTTCTTCAGAAAATAGTAACAGCTAAAAGGCCAAAAATTATAACTAAGAAAACTTAATTGCTTCTTTCTAAAAGTTCAAAACCCTTTTAACAATGTGCGCGCGGCCTTATATAATGAAAAAATCTTTGATCTGGAATGATGGTTGCATCCCAACATGCTTCTACATGCTTTCCGCGTGTCCACCGTCATCATGAAGTTTGTTGCAACTATCCTGAGCTTGATCTCTGCATCACTATTTTCTTCCATGTGTGCGGCATGGTTGCAACCTGAAATTCACTTTTTCTGTTGCAACCGCTAGATCAGGAAAGCTTCTTGCTTTTCCTTCATTCCCATCGTCTGGTTTCACTATGTGACACCTCCCACAGCCTTTCGCCCTTGAAAGAAACAATGGAACGCTTTTGAAATCTCCTCAGGCTCAAAAAATCTTCGGGCCCACGCTTTGTTGGTCCACACGGCACGCGGGCGGAGCTCTTGGAGCCCTCTTTCCCTCCGTCGTCGTTGAACACCCCGTGGTGCTAACACGTGGCACCCCCGCGTGCCACTAGGAGAGTGCGAAGTCGCGGGCCTATGAGAAAATATGCCATGCTGACATGTGGCACGCTCGTACCTACTCCCCGTGAAAAACAACAAACTGGTCTTGACTTGGCAAGATCATAACTTTCTACTCATCGCTCAAAATCTCAAGCCATTTACACCGTTGGAAAGGTCTTCAAAAGGTCTAGTTTCAGTCCCTTAACACCATGCCTCCAGCTATCGAATTAAAGGACCAGGAATAGTTTCGACCCCAAATCTTCCTCCGAACGCCTCCGAAAATGCAAAATACTAAAACATATACCCAAATATCGAAAATTGGATTTTTTATTTTTCTCACCTCTAACCGGTTCGAATCTTCTTTGGGTTGATTTTGATAAATTTCCATCGGTGCCTTTATCGCAAACCCACAAAAGCATAGATGTTATCTACAATTCTTGGCGCCTCACGGGGGAACCTCTTCCTGCAGAGGTTGAACACAAAATTTCTGGTTTTGTAGACCTAAATACCTTACTCATGCCAAAAGGGAGCTTCCACCTTGCTGATTCATCCCAAATATCTCAAATCAGCTCTCAATGATGAATCATAAGGGCACACAAACGTCAACATTAGAAAACCGGAAGCCTTAGTTGTCCATTGGGAACAGAGTCACAAAAAGGATCCACAAAACATGTGCACTATTGCACTTGGAGGAAGACTGGAAACTAAAAGATGCATTCTTTTAAGGAGAATGCAGCATGTGCAACCGCACTTCTTGGAAAGGAAAATGCATCTAACTGTTATTTACATGATCTCCACACTCTAAAATGAAATTAAACAAAGCCATTAACTGGCTTATCAAAATAACTTCCCTTTCTGACCAATTTCTTATGCTTCTTATGTTCTTGGACAAGCAACCATAAAGGGAAAAATAATAAGAATCCAACAAACCATTGGAATGCCTCCCACGGGTTAGGAACAAAGAATCTCGCCCATCCTTGACTGGTTTCTTCTTATAGTGAATGGGCGGGTTGAACCTGCTCTCCTTGATGCTCATATTCATGCTTAGAGGTGAGCATGACCAGGGGCGACTTGCAGTTCTCTAGTTGAGCTAGATGTCAGACGGGGCATCCTCGTGAGAGTATCAAGTCCAAGCAATCAACATTAGACTTGCAATCATTATCTACTTCCTCGCGGTCTTGTTGACTAACAGGGTTCAAACCTGATGGCTCATCTGATAGTATGGAAACCTCCTCTTGTTTTGCACGCTCATAACAATCCTCCAGTTTAGGAGATGATGGCTTGATGCCAATAGATGAGCAGAAAGCTTCTAACTCATCCCAAAATAGGTCTTCATCAGTCTCCTCTTTGCTTCATTCCACAATAGAGATCACCCTTACTTCATGGCGATCTTCATAATGATCAATGGAAGCATCGATCCTATCTTCCTGCTCAACCTCCTAAACTTTTCCATGCTTTTCAATATCTATCCGCTTCTTTAAGACTTCTACCATTGTAGAAATGGAAAACTCCTCTTCCTCATGGTCAACAAAGAAAGGAAGCTCATCAAATGAAAGGAATAAATCCCCTTCTTCATTTTGCCCCCTTATCTGGTTGATGCATTGTTGTTGCGGTTACTCACCTTCATTTTCCTTTGGTGCTAAGGGTGGTTCTTCAACCTTGCAAGCATATAGAAGCTCACAACCAGCAAATTGCTCTTCTTCTTTCGTCTATTCACGAGACCAATCAGCCCTCCAACTTACAGGTCCACCCTTAAAGAGTGAAATGGTATCAGGAATAGGGAGCTGAGGGGGAAAGATTTTTTGCAAAATAGATCGAGGGGGATCATTAGAAGGTATCCCCTGCATGGTGCTTGGGGTTTCAAATTTGGGAGCTCCACTTGTGGCTGATTTCCCTTCTCGTGTGAGCTTCTCTTCCATAATCGATAGCCATTTGAACTCTTCTTCCCTAGTAGAAACTTGCATGGCAAGCAACTGCTCTTGTAGTTTTCTTCGTGCCTTTGTCTACTACTGTTGAAGTTGGGCCTGGTAAGCAAGTTGATCTTGTTGTAGGCAATTTTCTTTCTCCAAATCAGTAGCCTTCAACTGTTCTTGGAAATTCATCATTATTTCTCTGACACTAACATTCTCCAAGATTGGCACATTTTGATGATCGAGGAAGGGGTTGACATGCTGATGGGAGACATAATAAACCTCTTTCGGTTGTTGGCAAGCATATGCAGGCTACCAAAAAGGTTGTGGAGGGGTGGGAGGGAGGCAAGAATTAGGAAATTGCCCATAACTTGTTGTAGCAAGGGAAAACGAAGCAAAATTAGAAGCATAGTCAGCTTGGTATTGTTGATAGGTAGCTGGAATGCTTGCATTTCCATGGAAAGGAAGTGGAAACATGCACCGTTCATAATATCCTTCCATAATAAAGCATAAGGAAAACAAAGGATCTGCAGATGATGTTTTAAACAAGAGCAAAAGGTATGCTAAAAATAGAGAATCGGGTACATGCCAATTAGAATCACTCAAATTATTTGAACCTGCACAGTCGTCAGGTGCTTGCAGAATACCTCCTCAAGGCTAAAAACGCTAAAAAATGCACCAAATCTCAGGCGTGCCAGTAAAAGAACTGTTGACTCTAAATTTTACTCTGAAAGCAAACAGCCTTATGGGAAATTCAGTGACAGGGGACCAATTGCATGAGACTCACTAAATGACCTCAGGGTTTAAGAAGTCGGCTCTTCCTTATGGTTTTGAGAAAAGGGGAAGAAGGAAACTCAAAACAATAATATCTAAACTACTGAGGGGATACGCCAAAGCATTTTATAAAAACATTAACAGCATATGAAACCCAAAGACATTAGGTTTTAAAGCTCATTCAACAATCTACATTTTCGGACAGAACCACGGCTAGGAAACAATCAAAATTTCTTTGCAACATAAAGAAATATCAATCATGCATGTACTAGATAACAAGTGCAGAACATAGTTTAATCGGCAGAGTCTTAGATATATATTTCCAAAGTTATCAAAATCACAAGGGAAAGCATAGAAACCCATCAAAGCATGTTGAAAAGAGGCATCACAAAGGCTGCAGGCACAATTTGATTAACCGTCTTCAGAAAACAATAATAGCTAAAAGGCCAAAAATTCTAACTAAGAAAACTTAATTGCTTCTTTCTGAAAGTTTTGAACCCTTTTTACAATATGCTCGCAGGTTTATATAATAAAAAAATCTTTGATCTGGAATGATGGTTGCAACCCAAGGGACTTCTGCATGCTTGCCGCATGTCCACCGTCATCATGAAGTTTGTTGCAACTATCCTGAGATTGATCTCTGCATCACTATTTTCTTCCATGTGTGTGGCATGGTTTCCACCTGAAATTCACTTTTTCTATTCCAACCGCTAGATCAGGCGGGCTTTTTGCTTTTCCTTCATTCGCGTCATCTAGTTTCACTATGCGACGCCTCCTGCGGCCTTTCACCCTCAAAACAAACAATGGCGTACTTTTGAAATCTCCTCAGGCTCAAAAAATCTTCAGGCCCACGCTTTGTCGGTCCACGCGGCACGCGGGCAGAGCTCTTGGAGCCCTCTTTCTCTTCGTCGTCGTTGAACACCCCGTGGTGCTGACATGTGGCACCCCCGCATGCCACCGGAGAGTGCGAAGCCGCGGGCCTATGAGAAACTACGCCATGCTGACATGTGGTGCGCTCATACCTACTCCCCACGAATAGCAACAAACTCGTCTTGACTTGGTGAGATCATAACGTTTCGCTCGACGCTCAAAATCTCAAGCCATTTACACCGTTGGAAAGGTCTTCAAAAGATCTAGTTTCATTCTCTTAACACCATGCCTCTGGCTATCGAGTTAAGGGACAGGGAAATGCAAAATACTGAAACATAGACCAAAATACCGAAAATAGGATTTTCGGTTTTTCTTACCTCTGACCAGTCGGGATCTCCTTCGAGCTAATTTTGATACATTTCCATCGGTGCCTTGATCACAAACCCCCAAAAGCATAGATATTATCTACAGTTCTTGGCGACTCATGGGGGAACCTCTTCCTGCAGAGGTTGAACCCAAATTTTCTAGTTTCGCAGACCTAAATACCTTACTCATGCCAAAAGGGAGCTTCCACCTTGCTAATTCGTTCCAGATATCTCAGATCGGCTCTCAATGACAAATCATAAGGGCACACAAATGTCAAAAGATGACATTATAGGCTTCTTTGGTATCTTTGGAGTATATAGATGTTATGCAAATTTTAATGCTTCATTTCACTACCTTCTTATGCGTGGTCTAGAGTTGATAGTGAAGTCAATGAAATCTGAATGACAATCGTATGTTTGTTGTGTAAATTTCTTTAAATTTCATTTGTAGTTATTTTCCCCTTTTCCTTTACAAGTTAATTATATTTAAAAATACCTCTATTATACGAGGGAGTTTCCCCTCTCAAACGCAGAGGAAGATCGTATCCAAAGAACGATCTATCCAACAGTTGGAAGCCTTTTTGTCACTCTTCCATTGGGCACATAATTGAATATTTCAAAGTGACAAATATGTTTACCAACACACCTTAGAAAGGTGTATTTTATATTTTATGATCTTGATGTATGCCTTATATGGACTCTAAGGGTGTGACTTTATATGCACCTACTTTTCTATGATTATGTGTAATATTATTGTTCTATAAATGATAATGTTGACACTAATTCTCAAATATTTTTTTGTTGATCTAGTTATAGTTTTTAGTCTCAAACTAAGTCTATAGTTGGGGATTAGAATTTTTTTTTGTTTGGTAATGGGTTGAAGCCGGATCGCTTTTAACTAGAGATATGAACCATTAAGACCACATTTTTTAGGGGCCTCATCCTCATATTTGTTCGACATTACACCCTTATTTCTCCTTGTGTCATCCTATCTTCCATGCCTAAGCATCACCTTATCTCTCCATTGCTTGTGAGTGGGACACATGGAGCTCGAGCAAACTCGAACGTGAGTGGGACACATGGAGCTTGAGCAAACTCGAACCCAAGACCTCCCATGTAGGAGGCTCACAGCTAACCAGTGCGTTGTGAGGTCATCCCCAGTTGGGAATTAGAACTTTGATTTAATACTTGAATTCTATTTCTTGATGTGTCAATCTATGTGAGAATGTCAAATCAATGAAAGACTATATCATCAAAGACAACTTGTAAGTGCTTATAAATCAAATTTGTTTCTCCTTTTAAGCACCAAATTCGATATTTTTCATTATTGATTTTCTCTTCTAAATGCTCTAAAACATGTATCAAGATCACTTGATTTCATTATAAAATCAATGAAAATAAATATATTTTTCAATACAAGTACATTCAAAAATAGATCACACAAATGTGTACTTAGTTAGCTCTAGGTGGGAAGATAAAGGGGGTCAATAAACCCAAACTTGAATTTAAGTGAATTTGATTTTGCATTTTTTGGAAAGACCTTGTGACCACAAACTTTACCTAGGATTAGACAGGTAAAATGGATTGTGACAAAGAGAGGCAATACAAGGATTAATGTACAAATCAACATGGATAATTTAGGCAATATTATATCACGTTCATTCATATTGGGAGGTTTAATATCCCAAAAATGAGGGTACAATATATTGCTTATCAGTGAAAATAGGGGGTTTTTAAATTCGGGCTATGAAAAATGCAATATCTGGCAAAAATAGGGGGCTTTAAATCCAGCCCATGTATTGGGAGGGGGTGACAAAAAAGGAGTTTAGGGCAATATCTTTTGAAAATAGGGGGAATTCTTTAGTATGCCATGAACGCACGTACTATAACCTAGGTTCACTAAGTGAAGCCCCTGTGATTTTCCTGTACATTTGACTTATTTATGTATTATCCATGTTGATGTGTTGTAGGAAATACCGTGTGACCACAAACTTTACCTAGGATTAGACAGGTAAAATGGATCATAACAAAGAGAGGCAATACAAGGATTAATGTACAAATCAACATGGATAATACATAAATAAGTCAAATGTATAGGAAAATGTGCAAATAAAAGTAAGATATATCATTAAGCAAAGGATGATAAAATTAATGAGCCTAACTTTACACAAGACTACCTTATTTATTACCATGTATGAATACCAAAACGTTACCTCAAAATAAACACAAACCTAAATAGAAAAAGACACCATACACAAAATATCCCACATTTATATAATAATTCTCAATAATCATATCGATTTTATAATAAATATAATTATATAAGGATATATATGTAATCTAAAACACCACGTATTCTTCTCCATGATGATAGATTACTCGACATCGAATGAAAACTACACACAATTTAATCTAAAAATTTGCTCAATAATTAATAACTAATTTTATAAATATTAATTAAAAATCTAATAATTAATATATCTTAAATACATTCATTTAAAAAGTGTTAAAATATAAATACCAAAACACCAATATTTAATATATAAAAAATCTATGCTAGTCATAATTCACAAGTGTGAACCAAATCAATAGATATATTTAAAACATCCCTCCAGCTGTAACTAAAATTAAATTATTTAATAATAACTACATTTTACTTTTGAGTTTTATAAAATACTTGAAGACATGAACAGTACTAATAATTAAATCTTACTTTAGCAGTTACGCAAAATTGATCACTTGTTATGCAGTACGATCATAAAAATCTTTAATGGGATTAAATGCAAATGTGGAGTTTTTAATTATTATTATTATTATCAAAGCTGATTACACGTGTGGATTCCAGTTACCTAAACATCTGTTATTTTTAATTTCATTTTTTCAACATAACCAACCCAAAGAGAACGCTGACGTATCAAAAACGTCAAAAATAGACGGAGTTGCACGTGGGTTAAGTGGTGGAGCACTTAGTCTTGAAGCTCCACTCAATACGTGGGCTCAATAGAAGTTGGTCAAAAAAGCTCATCAGTTGAAACTGGGAATATCGGGCTTACTCAGAAGACAAAAAAGAAGTGGCTTTGAATGGAACACTGGTATGATCATTTTGCAACTGTATTTTGAAGGGTCGGTCATATTGGAGACCAGCAGAACCCATTTTAGGTGCAGCTTGTATCTGAGACAGAGGAATTAATTTGTAGGGAGGATCAGTTAATCTTTTATGCCAGGAAGGCCGGACCAGAGTCTCCAAAATGAGTTTTTTTCTTGCTTTCTTGACATTTTATGCTGCTACTTGTGTAGCCCCTGGTAAAGGAGAAAGCAGCCTCAGCTTTAGTTTTCCTTCCTTCGACAACTCTCATGTCGACCATATTAAGCTCCTGTATGATTCTTACTTTCAGCAAAGCGGTGATGGGAATCTCATTGAACTCACCACAGATCGAAGCGGCAAAACCTACAGCGTCGGCTGGGCTGTTTTTGACAAATCCATTCCAGTGTGGAACAAATCTTCAGGGGCTCTGGCAACCTTCTCAACTCACTTTGAATTCAGAATCAATCCATCTGCGAGCAACGAGTTCGGGTCAGGGGGAGGCATGGCCTTTTTCATGGCGCCGCTTGATTTTCAGACACCGGTGCTCTCTGCAGGTAAATGGCTCGGCCTTTTCAATTCATCCACAATAGACAATCCGAGGAACCAGATAGTTGCAGTGGAGTTCGACACGGATAAAAATTCCCATGATCCGGATGACAATCATGTCGGAATCGATGTAAATACAGTGGTTTCGGAGAAATATTATTCGGTGGTTAATGGAAGTCTGAAAGACGGGAAAAGATGGGACGCCTGGGTGGATTATGATGGGCGGGTGAAGAAGCTTCAAGTATTTCTGTCACGTAATGCTTCGAAATCAGCGGCCCCTGTGTTGAGCTATGACATAGATCTGGCCAATTTTCTTCCTGAAAATGTCATGGCAGGCTTCTCGGCTTCGACTTCAATGGGAACAGAGAGCCATGCCCTGGTCTCATGGAATCTCACCTGCAAAACCTCCTGGAATGCTTCCTTTCTCAGTCTTGCGGATCAGGGGAAAGGAAAATCGAAGCGGAAGGGTTTTAAAAGTGTTCTGATTGCTGTAATCATCGCCACCGCTGCCATTTTCTGTGGCTTCACATTCGCTGGGGTTTGGCTATGGCGGCGTAGAAGGCACAGGAGGCGGACAAAAACAGAGCGCGAGACTGAAATGGCACTGGACGAAGAGTTCACCCAAGGCCCGCGGAAGTTCACATACGCCGAGCTGAACGCCGCCACCAGACATTTCAGCGAGAGTGAAAAGCTGGGACAGGGGGGTTTCGGATATGTGTACAGAGGGGTTTTTCCGGGCACGAATGAAATTGTGGCGGTGAAGCGGATTTCTGAGGCATCGAAACAGGGCAAGAAAGAATATGTAGCAGAGGTCAGCATAATCACTCGGCTAGGGCACCGTAACCTGGTCCAGCTCTTGGGATGGTGCCATGAAAGAGGGGAATTGCTTCTGGTCTATGAATACATGCCAAATGGAAGCCTGGACAAGCGTATTTTTGAGTCAGGCGCTCTGGATTGGAACCGCAGGTACAATATAGCATCCGGCATAGCCTCTGCTCTGGTTTACCTTCACGAGGATTGGGACCAATGTATTCTGCACAGGGACATCAAGTCCAGTAATGTGATGCTGGATTCCAATTTCAATGCAAAATTAGGGGATTTTGGCCTGGCCCGGCTTGTGGAGCGCGATACAGAGGCGTTTTCTCACACCACAGTAGTTGCAGGAACCCTAGGTTATTTAGCCCCGGAATGCGTGATAACTGGGAAATCGACTCCTGAATCGGATGTTTACAGCTTCGGCGCAGTTGCTCTGGAAATTGCCTGCGGAAGAAGGGCTTTGGACCAGAGACTGAGAGAAAATTACAGCATGAGGCTTGTGCAGTGGGTCTGGGATTTGTATTCTCAGGGTAGGGTTTTGGATGCGGCGGCCGAAAGTCTGCGCGGTGAGTTTAACAGAGAAGAGATGGAGAGATTGTTAATGGTGGGACTGTGGTGCTCTCATCCTGATCCCGAAGGCAGGCCTTCCATGAGGCAGGTCGTCAAGGCGTTGAGATTCGAAGAGACTTTGCCAAATATTCCGACGACCATACCTGTACCTGTCTTTTTTTACGGCCATCCTGTACGGCCCAGCGATGTGTTGTCCACGACCTCTTTGTACGGGACTAGTAGTGACCGGTCGCAGCCGGTTTCCACAGTTGTACCGCGCTGAGATTCAGCGTATGATAGTCTGACCGCCACCCTGGCGTTTAACCACTGTTTATAACTCGCAGTCTGCCCACAGGATTTGATAAACGGCGAGAGGTCGGTAGGTGGTTAGATTGAACTCAAGCAATTTTTTCATTGTAGTTACCTGCTTTAGCTGATTAGGTATACAGTTTGTATGTAATTCTATATGAGAAAGTTCCAAACTATTTATGATTTTAAAAGCGCGCCAACCAATTTTTGTTTCTTTCGGTGGCTTTTTCGAGACTGCATTTTATATGGAGTTTGATCTGATCTAAAAGCTCTGAAATCTTTTGTTTCGTATTCTATCGAAGAAAACAGATAATAAAAAATAAGCAGCCATCGAAACGAGGCTGCGAAGAGGGGAAACCTTAAAACTCTAGAAAAGAAATATGATAACCATCGGCCGTCTGTTAAAATATGGAGGACCATCTTTGAGCTTTTGTACCAATATATATAATAAGAAGGAATACAACTGAATCATTATGTTGAGTATATATGTAAGGCATGACTGATTCAGCTCATCTAACAAAGTAGCCTTCATATTTATACTAATGTATCGTTGATTTGAAGCTGAGAGATTTGTACTTTGATTTGTTATCTAATTATAAAAGTAGAGCTGCGATTCAAGGAAGATGTTAAAGTTCATAATTATAGTCTTATATCAAAATTAGAATTGGAAAAAATAAGTGAACATTTCAATTTTTCATATATGCAATTAAGATGATGTGTCTAACAAAATCAACATTCACATTATTATATAAATCTATTTCAAAAATAGTTTTTTTCTCAATTTAAATGTTTAATTAAAAAAATAGTAGGCGACTCTCTTCTAACAACTTACCATTGCTTTTTGACAAAAAAAAAAATCCTAAAAAATATGTTTCATTTTTTTTTGTAAGACTTGCAAAATGGGTATTTAATTAGTCAACATATCCCAAACAAATATTCTACAATATAGAATTTTCCACCATAACACTTGCGAATAAAACTGCACTTTAAACTTCCATAGTTTAACACTCAATTTGATCGAAAACTTATTGCTAAATTTGCATTTCCATTCAAGATTAATATAAGGATTTAGGAGCAAAAAATAAAGAAGACAAAGATAAATCTTCTTTGGTGGAAGCAAATTGAGATGATAGAGAACATCCAATTTACCAATCTTTGAAGAATTACATGAAACAAACAAGCATACACAATTTCATAGTTAAATCCAAGGGGACAAATGACTAGCAAAAATTAAAAAAATGTTTGCAATCACTTTTCAACCTGAAATGTTCTTCAACAACTTGCCAAGGAGACCAATTCAAGCTATTGAAATCTCAAGTGTTACTAAACTGCCATACCCATCTAACTAATAATGCCTGATATGAGCTTCATCTAATTAGATTTTTTCGAAAGATAACCCAATGCATTTGTTGTAAGCACAT
Source organism: Cryptomeria japonica (assembly GCF_030272615.1). Classification (NCBI taxonomy): domain Eukaryota; kingdom Viridiplantae; phylum Streptophyta; class Pinopsida; order Cupressales; family Cupressaceae; genus Cryptomeria; species Cryptomeria japonica. The sequence continues at coordinate 138,038,230 of NC_081409.1, forward strand.
ATTAAAATGGAGATAAAGGACATCCCTATCTAATAGAACATTGTAAATAAATTGATTTTGACATTGAATATTTAATAAGAAGAGGACATTGGCATCTTTGAATAAAATTCTAACATGTGCATGGATATTAGGTGAAAACCTAGCCATCACAACATATTAAAGATGTAATCCAACATATTTTTATAAGTTGTATCGAAGTATAACTTGACCAACAATGCATTTTAGCCCCACTAATAAGCTCATTTGCTATTTTCCCAAGCCAAGTTCAAGTTATCAAAATATTTTTTCTCTAAGGGAAACCTATTTATTCATCTTTCATAATACCATATACCATGAGTATGATCTATATAACCATTACCTTAGTAATGATTTTCTATGAAGTATTTGGTAAAGTAGTAGGTCACCAACTAGAAATAGTGTCTTTTTTTTCCCCTTCCGGTAGAAGTTTGTTTAAACAGGTTTGTGATGTTTGGAACTTTATAGAATGAATCATAAATTGTAGCATGTCACTTATACTACTTTGAAATTTGATTGACATATGCATTTCGTGCAAAAATGATCCATCTTCGAACACTACACCAAGCATCAAAGGTTTTTCAACTAAAAATTCAAACTTCAAGTTTTAAATTTTCATCCCCAAAAACTATGAGGACAAGATTGAATCCAAACAAATGACTAATTTGACCTTAAGAGCCTACATAGAGAAAATGCACCCCAAACCTTGTTGACACTATACAAAAAAAACCTCACTTGTTAATAGATGAGATATAGGGGGATATATAATAAATTGTCCATAAGGAACAACACTTGTTGAAGGTTTTACAAATGGGATAGAAAACTAAGTGGGCTTGATCTTGAGGGAAACTTCACGATTAAGCATGCTTCAATTAGAGTGGTATTGGGATGAATGAGCTCGTAGGAAGACCCAATGTTTCACCTTGTTGAACATTGCTTAGATCCAGTGAATGCTAAATGGACCATTCACTCTCATGAGAGATGGGTTCATGTGTCTCATGCGAACCATTACTCTAAAATATGGGGCAATGAGTTTGACTCACAATGGTGCAATTGAATCTTGGTACAAATATCATAATTGACACACTATGTAAAATACCACATGGATGTCAATGGATGAGCTAAAGGGGCCTATAATAAATGGTTCATAAGGCATAACACTTTTTTTTTTTTGCAAATGGGGTAGCAATCTAAGTGGGCTTGATCTTAGGGGAAACTCGATTGTTAAGCATGAATGGGTCATGATAGTACAAAGATGAGTGAGCTACTAAGAAGGCCCAATGTTTCACCCTTGTTAGCACCACCAAGATGTAATCAATGCTAAGTGGACCATTCATACTCTTGAGAGATGATGCACATGAACCATTACTCGTGAAGTATGGGTCATTGAGTTTTGGCTCAAAAACAATATAGTTGAATCTTAATATTTATATCATAAAATTTGATACAATACAGAAAATGACTCATGATTGTCATGTATATATAGATATATACATATATCCATGCATGCATGTATGTATATATGTGTACATATATATATACACCACATATTTTGTGTGCATTTATATAGAGAGAAATATTGTTGAAAAATAATATAAAGAATGGAGAGTCATCTTTAATTAAGAATAGTAATAGAACAAGAGTTGAGTCAAAGAAAGAACAAGTGGAAAGATAAATAGATGACTAAATGGGATATTTAACATGTGGAAGCAACCAAAAATCAATGAAGAAATTTTAAAAAGCATGTGAGTGAAAATTCATGACTACCATGTAGACAAAGCAAATTGTTTAGAAGAAACTAGACTACATCAAAGTTTAACCTTGCTTTGGACTATGATTAAAAAACCTATATATGTGAGCAAAAATCAAATAGAAGGTGAAAATGTTGATGGCGTAATTAAAGATTGTCTCGTGTCATCGCATATGTAAGATTAACAGATAGAGAATGTCTAAAAAAGTATGAGAAATGATAGCATTCCTATTTTTGCAACACTTGGGTGGTGGGTAGAAAATGGTATTACATCATGAAATGCACATTCTACCATTGCATCTCTATCAAGAAAAAAACAACTTGAGAGTAAGTGACCTAACAACAAGTCTGCAATCCAACCACATTTATTTAAAAATGTGAAACAACACAAAAATAAAGTAAACAACAAATTTTTAAACCAAAATCTATAATAAAAAAATTAATATTCTCATAAATTAGTTAAACAACTTTGAAAATGGAAATTGATTTTTTTATAGTCCACGATATCGACCGATCTTTTTTTGTTTACATATGACTTATAATATATGAGACTACCCTCTACTCCTTACAATAAGCATCTAACTATGTTACAAATAAAACGTAATATCCTACATGACTTTTTCTTTAAAAACACAAATCCTCTGAAATTAAATCAACTCATAATCTCACAAATATATTAACATAATACACTATTACAACTCAGAAACCCATAATCTATTCATAGAGGTCACTAGAATCATTCATCTCGTTTCATCCATGTAAGGTAGGCCATGTGTAGAACATGAGAAACGTGGAAGTGACATATCATCTAGATGGTCAACTAGTGGGTACCCATGCGACATCATTTTATCCAAAGGCATAATTGCTCACAATTTGCACGGCGTAAAATTCCAGTCCTTGGCGGCCTTAGAGTCGTCAAAGATATGTTTGGTACTTTCAAGCTTGCTAGAATTTTGTGGAGAATTTGTTGTGTGCTAACTTCTGAGCAATGATTCGATATTGTGTACTAGCTTTAAACGAGTACATAAGGCTATTGAATCAGTTTGGAATTTAGCAACTGGAGACACTCTTCTAGTTGTTGACTTCGAAGTGGGTGTTATTAGATTGGTTTGAGTGAGTATTAGTTATCCACATTGGGCCACTTCGAAGATTTGCAGGGATGAGGGTAGATATTTTGGTGGGAGGCAGTGATCAATCATAGAAACTCAGTAGTCGTCGTGTATTCGCAAATCTTAAATGGTATATTGAATTTTGACGTTTTTTTTTTGTTATTTTCATATACGAATTAACAATTTTTGTTTCATTTTTGGGTAATAACGATACACATTGTAGGGTCCGTTGTGCATGCAAGGATCAAAAAGTAGTCATTTCAAAGTGTTGACCAATACCCACTTAGAGATGCCCCAAGAACCATGTACTACAACCACCTCAAAAATTGTCAATACTTACGAACAAATGCTCCAATAGCCATGCAACTATGAATACCAAATACTAGTACTAAGATCAAAACACTCCAATGATACATTGTGCATGAATTTATGTCTTATATCCTAAACATATTTTTTAATAAAAATAATAAAAAATAAAAAATAAAAATAAAACCCATGTGAAAACTATCGAAACCAAACTTTGAAAAACACAATTCTTTTATGATAAAAAAAAACAAGTGAAACACGAAACACGTTTATTTGTACCTAGAGAAAAACTCTCAACCTTTTAAGGCCGTCAAACATATTCTTTTTCCTTCATCGTCATCATAAGTTTTTAATAATTTCATCCAAATTACCTAGCATTTGTACTTATCGTAATATGATTCATAATCCATATTCATCTAGGTTTATTAATACAAGTCCAATCACATGGAGACTATCAAAAAGTTTTCGTTTTTTTTAATATATAAAAAATAATAATAAGCTCCATTGCCTTGTTGATAACCGCTTTTATTATGGGAAAAAATGGTAGGTTATTTATTAAGTATAAAGGTGATCTTTAAATATTAATTTACTTTGAAATTTGTGTTTGACATTTTCTGTGTGTAATATTATAATGATGGAAGATGTGTATATATATTAATTTTTGTTTATTTTGATAAAATGGTTTAATACAATTAATACTTATCTTTAGAAGAATATAAATAAAGTATATTTATTTATTATTCCACTTATATGTATATTTATATGTGTGTATATATATGTAATTAATATTAAATTATTATTAAAATATAATTATATTACTATGTTTTAATATATAATTATTATTAATTTATATTCTTTCTTATCTTAATCTTCGAGGAAAATTTGATTTTATGTAGGGCACTTTTTTTTTTATATTGCATATAAGGAGATAACCGTTACAAAAAAAATTGTCATTACCAGTATCTTACTGACTCCATCTAATTGTACGTATGGATCACTAATCCAAAAAACTTAAAGATGTCTATAAACAAAACTATACAAGACTATACAAGATTATGCATATATCTGTAATGAACTCGAGAAGCCAAATCACATGGGTGAGTTAAATCACGTTTGCTCTTAGTCCTGAAAGGCCTCCATCCAAGTCATCTACCCAAGAGGGCCTTCCATCCACATGGCCTGCTTACCCTCAAGTAGTTGACTAAGCATCTGTATGTGTTCCTTTACTGGGTCTCTGATTTTCCCAATCTCCAGCCCAAGGCTCTCCATTGCTTGATCAACATACTAGTGTTCTCCTGCAGCTTGCCTCCACTTGTACCCATTCTCCAACTCGTGTAAGAACATCTTGGCTTGTCCGTCTTTCAAGAATCTAATGAATTTGTTCTTCTCAATGTTCATCATGACAGCCACCTGCAAAAAAATGTGATGAAGAGTGAGTCCACGAAATGACTCAGTAAGGGCCCTAGCTTTACCTTGGTACTTATCTTCATTTCTAATTTTCCATATATACCATAAAATTTTAGTGGATAGAATATGCCAAAATAGGTTAGTATCCTTTTTCAAGCCCTTAATATACCCAGTGAGAACATCTAGAATAGGAATCTGATTAGGAATAGAGATGTCAAACAACAACCAAATTTCTCTAGCAATATTGCACTCAAAGAAAATGTGCCTAACAAACTCAGGTAATTTACACACATTGCATATATCACTATTACTATGATCTTTTCTGAATGGCAACCTATTAATAAACATCAGCCATTTAAAACATTTTTTCTTGGGTGTAATGGGGCTGCTCCATAGTCGCGAGAATATCTTTTGTCATTGTTTCACAGAGAGGTCTGCATACCACAGAGTATTAGCATACATTATAATATATTCATCATAAGTTAGGGTATTATAAACAGTAATAGCTTTGATATTGGTCACAGACATATTATTATTCCACATAAGATCATAACATCTTTCATTATTTATCTTGCACTTCTTAGGTAGATGTAGTTCGATACATGCATGTTTTATCATATTGTAGGTTCTCTTTTGGGACTCCTGCAAATTATATCTATCTCTGAGGGTATCCTAGCTAATAAACCTATTGTTCTCAAGAATGTCTTTAAAGCAACGAATGTCTTTAATGGCCTAGGATTTAGCAGAGCACCCTTGAGTGAGCGCAAGAGGTTTAGACGAGTGGAGAAGGTTCCACCAGATAGACCTTTCCCCATGGACGTGGTCATTGTTGTTGGCCCTACTATTGGTGATGAAGGGTCTAATACTTTTCCAGGCTTTCCAAATAGACTTAAAGACACTCGAACCTTGCACTAAGACTGCAAATCCTCCAACCACTAGGTCACAAAAGGGTAGAGATTTCCAGGACTTAGCCTTCTTAGGGATAGCTCTCATGATGTTGTTCCTTGCCAGAATTTTCCATGGTTCACTGCCCTCAAATGCCTGAAAGATCCATTTTGCAACAAGAGAAACCCTTTGTATTCTCAGGTCTTTTAACCTGAGCCCTCCCAGACTTTTCTCCATGTGGCATCATCCGCATTTGATAGAGTGTATCTTTTTAGTTTCTTTCCCGTCAGACCACAAGAAGTTCCTAATAGCTTTTTGTATTTCCAGGATTTCATAGTTGGAGAACGTCCAAACAGAGGAATAGTAAATTTTGTATGAGGATAGAATTTTTTGACAAACTTGTACTCTACCAGCAAGCGAAAGATACCTATTATTTCATTTATTGAACTTCTTTTCAATTTTGCCTCTAACCCATATCCACATCTCCTTGAGAGAGGGGTAGACGGCGAAGGGAATCCCCAAGTATCTAACAATCTTATTACCCCCCCCCCATTGGTATCCAAAATGGTGTAACCAATCCGAAGGCTCCTCGTTCCACCCAAGCAGGTTAAATTTAGCCTGAGAGATTTTTGCCCCTGAAATCTCACCAAAGAACTTAATTTTGCACTTTGGGGCTTTCATGTTTTGTTTGGTGAGTTCTACAAAAAGTGCAATGTCATCAGCAAATTGGGTATTAATCAGTTCAAACCCATCAGGAAGCTTAACACCTCCTATTTTAGGGGATATGGTGTAGTCTCTTAAAATATAGTATAGGGCATCATAGGCTATAACAAATAGCGCAGGGGCAAGAGGGCAACCCTGTCTAATAGACCTTCCGAGATTAATAACCTGAGTGAGAGGCCCATTAATCTCTACCTGTGCAAATGCATCTTTAAGGATAATCTTCACCCACTTACAGAATTCCACAAGAAATCCAAAGGCTTCTAGCATCATCAATATAAATTCCCATTCAACCCTGTCATAAGCCTTCTCAAAATCTAAAAGAAACATGGCCACATTCTGTCCTAATACATTTGCCCAGTCCATCACCTCCCAGTTGGTAATTAGATTTTCCAGTATGAATCTTCCCTTTATGAACCCTATTTGAGTGGGATAGATGAATTTGGGCAACACATTCTCTAACCTGAGTGCAAGAGCCTTGGCCAAAATTTTATAGGACACATTGAGGAGAGTAATGGGTCTATAGTTTTTTATGAGTGACTTGTCCCCATCTTTGGGTAGTAGATTAATAGTTCCTTTATTAATCAATTCACCTAGAGAACCACTCTCATAAGCCTCTACATATAGTTCCTAGAGGTCTTGGCAGATCCACTTCTCATTAGCTTTATAAAACTCAATAGGCAGTTCATCCGGGCTCGGAGCCTTGTCATTGTTCAGGTTTCTAATGGCATTTTTAATTTCACCCACAGAGATGGTTTCCTTCAATGCTTGTGAGTCCTCCATAGTAATCCTACTGGGAATAATTGTTCTGCATTTCTCTCTGGTTTCTTGTGACTTAGGGGAGTCTTTTGAGGAGAAGAGTCCTTTGTAGAACAAGCAAAACGCCTCTTTAATTTCTTCTAAATCCACTAACTCTTTGTTGTCTACCCAAATCATATCAATCTTTTCTCTAGATTTCTTCTGATTTAGCATATTGAAGAAGAATTTAGATCCTTTGTCACTGAATTGCATCCATTGACTTCGGGCCCTGATCATTGCACCTCTGATCTTAACCTATTGATGTTTCCTCAGAGTATCCCTCACCTGAGCAACTTTGTCTGATAATTCTACCTTGCTCGGGTTGTTCTGGACATCAACTTCACGTCGGCACAATTCATCAATAAGTGTTTTCTCCTGCGATCTATAGTCTTTATATTTTTTCTGTCCAATAGTCTGCAATAGGGTCTGCCAACTCTTAACATTTTGGTTCCATCTGTTTACATGAGATTTCAATTCCTTATTTCCTTTGTTGAATAATGTAATAATTTTTATAGCGACCAGCACATCCGGATCCTTAAGGAGATGGGTGTTGAGGATGAATTTATCTCCTTCTTTCCCTTGCTCTGCTGGAGTATCTCTGAACCTAATAAGGGAAGTCATAGGGTGATGGTCCGAGAGTGAAGTCGGCCATACTGTCACAGCATTACCCTGATTATCCGGTATGGAGGAGAAATGTTCTCTATCCGCATAAAACCTATCCAGTCTACAATAAAATTTATGTTTTCCTCTCTAGTAATTGCACCGTGTGAACCAAATTCCTTTAGCATCCTTCTTGTTACCAAGTAGCAGGTCAAAGAGTTTCCTACAATTCTTCATTCTTTCCCAATGCAGTTTCTCCGCTCCCTTCCATTCCATAGCTACACCAACACATTTATCCTCATGAATTTCAACCATGTTGAAGTCTCCCCAAATAACCCACAGAATATCAAGGAGGGAGGCAATCCAGTCCCATAATTCAGTCTTTTCCCTATAGTCATTGGCAACATATATTGAGCACACACCAATGACAGTTTTATTAATGTCCAATGAGGCCCACACTGCTCTGTTACACGGTGAGCACCCTTGGTTAACAATGTGATCTTTCCATTTGGAGTTGATGAGAAGCCCAACTCCCCCTCTTCCTTTATCATGGTCTGAACAAATCTTAATAGAGTCTTTCCAGATAAATTCTAGATTGACCTCCAAGGTAAATTTGACCGCTTTTAATTCTTGTAACATGACAACATTTGCGTCCTTGTGCTAGTTAACAAACTTCCTAACTATCTACTTCCTATTTGGTAACTCCAGACCTCTAATATTCCAAGAGATACACTTCATCATAACTAAATGAGAGTTTTTATTCTTTAGCAGCCTTGAAACTGTTAAAACACCTGGGGAGATCTTTCTTTTCTTCAGTTTTCCTTTTATAGGAAGATCCCTTGTTCTTGGAGCCTAGTGGTCTACCTCTTCTTCTTCTAGGTATAACCTCAGTGTTCTCACTGTCAGTCATCCATTCCCCTTCTTCGTCGGTGTACTCCTCATTTTGAGAGTCATCCTCGAAATCAGGATCCTTGTTGGGACCAAACTGACTGGGGGCCTCTCCACTCTCACAACAGGGTCCAAGAGCCTTCAAGCTATTACAACTGCCTAGGGTTTCATCCTCCAGAGCTAAAGCCTTACCAGGCCTAGCATCACCATTATTAGGGTCAACAACAATGACCTCAATCACATAATTATCTTCAATTTCAACAAACTTCTTGGAGGGAAGGGGGATGACCGTTTCAGGATTGGATTTTGTAAGAGAGGGGTCTCTTATTGCGATATTAGGGACACAGGTTAAGGCAAGCTCATAGGAGACATCCATATCTGTAGCGTTCTTATGAGAAGCCTTAAATCTCAATATCCCACTAGGGCTCCCTCCCTTATCACAATCACTCCTTACATTGTCCCTCTCTTCAAAGTTCTTAGCTACGGATCTAACAAGGGTGGAGTTTGCATTCGAATTCAAGAATCTCCTTTCTAGGGGGATCTCCTACACATCATCTTTCATAGGCGAAGCCAGATTGCTCACCATAGATGTTTTAGCATCTCTATGTTTAAGATTATTAGGGTTAGCCGCTCTAATTTTCTCCAAAGCCAATTGTTGGGCGTTGTTCCTTCTTCTTTTCCTAGGGTTTTTTCCAACCATCTGAAAACCATCCTACTGATCTTCATCCATCTATTTCAGGGCTTTTGAAATTGCAGAATGGGAGGCGGGGACCTCATTGGAGTTCCCACTATTAGCAATTTTATCAAGATCAGGGGATACATTCCCCTCTCCATTAATATCTCTATTGATATTTTTACTAAGGGAGTCAAGTTTATCCATGATCGAAGCATGGTTTTTGTGGACTGGTGGAGAGTCGTTAGCATCATTATGGGCCTTCTCCATTCCTTTATGCTTATTAACAATGGGGCAATTATTCTGAATATGTCCCTCTTTTCTGTAGAGGAATCTCGAATTGATTCCTCCGATAATTTCAATGGGGCAAGACACAATTTCATTCCCTAAATCAATGTTTAACGAATTGGGAAGGTCTTGGCTAGGGTTGATCAAAACCAAGACCCTAGCATCCAAGTGAGGTATAAGGGAGGCTGAATTATCCAATCGAATAGTCTTGCCAATAGGTTCAAGCATTTGTGGTATGAATCTCCATAGCAACGGAGGAACATTCTTAACCAGAAGCCATCTAGGGCACAAAAGTGCCAAAATTTCTTCATTGACCGCTTCAGGAGACCACCCTAGGGCTAGGAAGGTACATTTACCCACCGTCCAGTATTGTTTGTTAATTACTTCTAATTGAGCCTTGTGATCCTTGAAAAACACTACGAATAAACCTTTTTGAATTAATCTACAGAATGAGACATGGTAACCTAATTTAATATTCCAAACATTTCTAAACTAGTCATCAAGAAATTTATGGGCCGGACATTTATCTACATCAACAGTAGCAAAGAAAATAGCAGTATCTTATCAAGAGATAGAGTTAGGGTCCTTACCTTCTCCACGGGGGTCATCATTATCAAGAGACACAAACCTAGCACCCTCTGCAATGGTGAAGGAAGGCTGATGGATGACGTCTCTGAAGGATTTCTTCTTTACATCTTTGACTCCCGATCTGTCGTTCATATTGGAGATGCCTCTAGACAAGCCCTCCATAAATGCACATTAACCCACACACGCAGAGAGGAGTGTGGGAGACAACGCGAAAAACAAGCGAGAACAAAGCAGACTCAAACCCTAGGGGCGTGACACGGATCCTATGTAGGACACTTTCAATCCCTCATAATTAATAATATCAAATTGAAATAATTACAAAGTTAACTAATTGCATGATGGAGATGGACAAATTGATTGATAGTTAAACTCAAAGTGAGTGGTAGTTGAGATGTGGAAGTGAAGATATAATTAGCATTAAATAATAAAAAAATCAGTTAATTGAGTGCATGGGAAGAGTAAACAAACAAAATTAAAGTAAAATAATAATAAATGTTTTTTTTTTCTATTCGTGCATTTAAATGTCACAAACACAACTTAAATGCTTCTAGTTTTTATTGACGGATGTTTTTGCATCTATATGTGAGTACAATACACCTTGGCATAATTTTTTATATATAAACATATTTTCTTTGACCTTGTTTCATTTTTCATGTCTAGACATTCATTCACCATACTAATGTTAGTATTCCCTTGACATAGATTAGTCCTACTATACAATATTAATCAAACACAACATAAATTTGATCACTAAAATTCAAAATGTTATTTAATTTTTACTCACTTATTCCATTTTTTCCATGAGGTAACTTGATATATGTTTCATGTGATTATTATTATGTTTTAGTATTTATAAGCATTTAATGTACATTTATTATTAAGTGGAAGATAATAATGTGCCCCACTTCTATGTCAAATAGAAATGTAGGGATGAAACAAAAAATACATCAAGATTTGATTTAAGAAGGTTAAAACTAAGGGGGGTAACTAATGTAACTAGAAAGGATTGAGAAATGCAACAAGTGGAATGAGGTTCATTCCCACATTAACCACCCACCTAGATGTATTGGCACTATTGATTCAATGCACCACTCTCAATAACCTAATGTTACACCAAATTGATGCTTTTCACAACATTTCATTTGTTGCTACTATGGGTAAACCATATACATTTTGTAAAACAAATATGATATAATTTGCAAATGCATCCACACCTAACTTTAGGAATAGATGGAACATTTATACCTAATATATATTGAGACAATTGTCTTATCCAACCATGGCATATATTTGGCCTTGGGGCTCTTGGGAGACATTCTCTAACTAATATATCATAGAAGGATTGAGACACCTAAACACCTAAATGAGACTTTTTCTATCATTAAGTAGTGAGAACTCTTTGCATGACCAATTCTTCATCGATTTTATATTGTAAAATCTTTTTTATATTATCTTAATTATGAAATGTCTTTTCCTTACCCTACCCATCCTTGGCAACTGCATTAGGGTTTTACTTTAATATTTGATACTGTAAGGAAAAATACAAGTGTAGAAAATTGCAGATTAGAACAAAGTCACATAACACTAAAATTTACATGGAAAAACTTGGTAAGAATATACCAATAAAAAACCATGGGCAAAATATCCTTCATATTGATTTTCAAGAATTATAGAGTTACAACAATCTCAAAACTGTACATCAAAACATGACTTCGAGGAGCATAAAACAACCAAGTTACAGAGTCCTAATTGAAGACAACTTACTAACTATAGCAAGTATGACTCGCATAACTACATGTAAAACACATTTTGAAATTACTATTTATAGTGAGTCCCAAAAAATTGTACGCCTCCCGATAGGATACCTTTGGTGTGTCGCCTAATGGCGAGTGCCTAGCAGTGCACTAGTGGGCAATCCATGATGACGCAACCACTGCCAACTAAGAAGACCATGATGACTCAACCACTACAAACTAAGCCCAATTCGGACTTCACATTCCAACAGATACTTTATTGATATTTCTACTTTTTCAATAGGCAATGATGCATATTTTTTATTTACTCTCTCTCTCTCTCTCTCTCTCTCTCTCTCTCTCTCTCTCTCACACACACACACACACATACACACACACACACACACCTCTCCCTCACCCTCACCCTCTCTCTCTCCATCTCCCTCCCTCTACCTATATATATCCCTTTCTCTTTCTCCTCTAATCTTTACCACTTCATATCTATCTCTAGACATCTATCCCTTTTTATAACCCTATCTCTCCCTAGATCACTCTCTTTCTTTCTATATATGTCCACTTATCTCTCTATTTCTCTCCATTCCTCTCCCTCTATTTATCTATATATTTATCCCTCTATAACTCTATCTTTATATATCTCTCACCCATACACACAAAGTCCCTATTTTTCCATCTATATCTCTATCTCCATATACCCCTCTCACTCATACACACACCCACTCCCTATTTCTCTATGCCTCCCAAGCAAAAAAAGTGGGAGGTAGAAGTTGCCCCATGCCCCTATTCAAGAACTAATATCCAAATATAGCTTAAAAAAACATCTAAATTAGCAAGATAATTGAGCTCCATTGCCAATAGAGAGGGAAAGAGAAAGATGAAAATAGAGATGGAGATGGAGATGGAGATAGAGAAGGAGAGGAAGAAATAAAGAAAGAGAAGGAAGAGTGATAGAGACAGATGGAAGAGATATATAGAGTGAGAGAATGAGAGAGGGAGATATAGAGATATAGAAAGATAAAGATAAAGATAAAGATAGGGAGAGATGTAAAGGTACAGAGAAATGGAGAGATAAAGATAGGGATAGATAGAAGGAGAAATGTGGAGAGATTAAAATAGGATAAAAAGATATAGATGCAAATGAAAATTTATATAAATATGTGTGTGTATTTATGTATGTATGTATGTATGTATGTATGTATATAAATATATGTATATATGTATGTGTATGTATATGTATATGTATATGTATATGTATATGTATATGTATATGTATATGTATATGTATATGTATGTGTCAGAACCCTCTTTTTAGATCTTGATAAGACTTGCTATTTATTACTACTACTACTACTACTACTACTACTACTATAAGACTTGCTATTTACTACTACTACTACTATATTATTAATTTTATGAGTAATGCTAGATAGAAAAGATAAATTGAAATAAGGTTGAAATTTTTAAATAAAATGAATTAATAGTGGTGACACACACATGAGATCATAATTTATTTGGAAATTACTTATTTTCTCAATATTCTAATTGAGCACATGTTGTAAGAAAAAAATGAGAAGATTCTAGAAAAGAATTTAAAATTCAAATTTTTGGATGCAATGGACAAGAGTAACCCCCACTATGACATGTCACAGAATATGACAATAATAATTTTTGCATGGAATTATTTTGGGAAAGTAATCTCTAAAAAATTATTTCTTTTTTGGTGGGAAATGACTCTCTTTTTCTATATATTGAATAGTAGGCATATGCAGGAAAATGCGGTGACCAAAACGAATAAATCAATATCAAAAGACCCACACACCAATGAGACTCTTGGTGCAAGTATATGAGCTAATTGAATTAGTTTAACTTCCCAAGGGGTGTCCCATTGTTCTCTATCTCACAAGATACTTAAAGCCAATGTTTTTCTCTCAAGTCATTGAGCAAATGACTTAGGAATGACATCTCCAAGAATGAGTGATATTTGATCTGCATGCGTGAATGCATTCTAAGATCTATAAGATGTGTTAAAACTATGATGATTAAGCTTAAGATGAAGATAGTGATATGATAAAAGATTAACAAATTATCCTAACATGATATACTAGCCTAGCAATAATATTCTATGACATGAAAAATGCTTCTAAATGCTATGATGATGTTTTAACAAAGAGAGGCTAAAATGCTTAGTAAATTAGGCTATAATGTAGATGCATAAAAACTTGGAGATATGAAAAATGAAGAATGGGAGCTCTATTTATAGGGGAAATAGGGAAATGGATGGTTAAGATTGAATAATCTTAACAAGGGCTAGGATTGAAAGTTAATCAATCCATGTTTACAATTCTCACCAATGAAATGGTGACAATTGTCAACAAGAGGTTGCTTGAGAGGAGATGCAAGAAGCATTAAATGCCTGAGAAGACATGAGGGTTACCTTAGGAGGTAAGGGTTAAGGTTAGGTTAGGGTTGTCCATTGGATAGAGTTGTTACCCAAGGGGTAAACTCTTGTGCAAGGGTTAATAGGATAACCAAGGTTAAAGCCATGGGTGCTTGATAAGACCCTTGGATTAGATGAGCGTTAAGCTAGAGAGAAAGTCTCTAACCATGAAGAGAGGTTGAGTTAACCATTAATGGTTTGAAAGACTTTGGGGACCAATTTGTTAGAATCCTTCCAAATTTGGGGAAACTCAACAAGTTATCTTGTTGAAGAAATATAGCCTTAAATGCATTTAGAAGACTTTCCTCCAAATTTGAGAAGTGGTCTCCTCAAACTTAGGGAAAGGACATGACTAGGAGGATTAAGGCTAATTAAGATAGTTTAGAAGAATCTAGAAGGCTCTAGAAGAGTTTTAGGAGGCAAGTGGGCGATGTAGGAAAATGAAAGTGGATAAGGGAAAGGGATTTTAATTAAAATAAAATTACTTTATTTCAACCAAAATAGATGCAACTTGCATAAATACAAGTGGGGAGATTTAATAAATAAATTAGATTTATTTATTTGCAAGGATTGATTTAATTAAAAAGGGAGAAAGGGGAATTAATTAAATAAAGTGATTTATTTAATTAAAGGATAAGAAAGGTTTAGGTGAATTTAATTAACTAAATTGAGTAATTTATTTAATCAAATAGATGAAAATGAAGAAATTAATTAAATAGAATTTAATTAATAAGGGGATATGGGGTTGAAATAAATATTTAATATTTATTTAAGAAAGGTGATCAGATTTATATGTCTACATTTTGACCATCTTTGAAGTGACGTGTGTGCACATGTTGATTCAAAGAAAATTGTTGGATGTGCCACCAAAATTCGATCGATATGATGTGTGCCAAAATGTCAATATGATGCCCCAGATGCACATTTGACGAATAATATTGCTGATGCCCTCTCGGGAGATGAATCAAGGATCTAGTGAAAAGTTGTCAAGTTTATGATCATTTTTTATTTAATCGCGATATGAGAATATTGACAGTGTTGGATGCATATTATTGATTCATCTCCTGAAAAAATGATCTTGATAAGGTTAATAATGAAAAAGTGGGAGTAAAATACATGCCCCACTTATTAACCCCTTTGATTTACCCTATTAAAAGGTAAAAAGTGATTGTGAAAAGTCATTTGCACACTTGGCCCCTTGTGATTGTGACATTTGGAGCTCTGACCATGATGTCAATTCCATACTCCTCGCATCAATTTGAGCATGGCAGGTGATACCGGAGACCCGCCGCATATGGCCCACCAGTAAGTGGCCAAAATCCCTCCTTTTTAATTAATTTTATTGTTTTTTTGGCACGTTTTTCAATTTTGGGTCAAAATTTGTTGGTTTAGCGTGTAGGGTAGGTTGTCTAGTGCATAGGATAGGAGTTTTAGCGTGTAGCAAACCCTAGGCAAGTTTAGCGTCTGAGTGTCAAATAGTAGCACAGTCGGGGGGTAGGTTAGTGCATAGGGTTTGTATAGTAGTACAAAAGGTATGTCAATTAGCGCATAGGATAGGTTTAGTGCGTTGGGCAAATAGGGTAGCGCAAATGGTATGTCAGTTAGCGCGTAGAGTAGATTTGGCGCTTTGGGCCAACAAGGTAGCGCAATAGGTATGACAGTTAGCGCATAGAGTAGATTTAGCGCATTAGGTATGTTTTATAGTGCATACGTGGAAAATTTTAGCGCATACATGGCATCTTAGCGCTTTGGAGCCTTGATTTAGCACGTAGGGTAAAAAGTTGGAAAAAAGGTGTTGTGAAAAAATGCGTCTTGAGTCAAATGGATTGGATAGGTTGCATAGATGTCGATATGGGTTCGTCGATTGTCTGATATGGTTCGTGATCTAATGTGAGTCATGTTTTGTGATGATGTCTTATTCTTATATGTTGCTAGATTATGATATGAGTCAGTGGTTGATATGGATCTTGTGTCGATATGAGCTGCTTTTGGATATGAGTCAAGTTGTTGATATGAGTTTGATTTCGTTATGGGTCTTTGAGTCGATATGAGTCATATTTCGATATGGGTCTAATTTTGATATGGATCTTGTTTTGATATGGGTCTAATTTCAATATGGGTCTTGATTTCAATATGGGTCTCTTTTTCGTTATGGGTCTTTGAGTCGATAGGGGTCTTGATTTCGATATGGATCTGATTTCGATATGGTTCTTGTTTCGATATGGGTCTGATTTTGATATGGGTCCTAAATTCGATATGGATCATGTTTTGATATAGGTCTGATTTTGATATGGGTCTTGTTTTGATATGGGTCTAATTTCGATATGGGTCTTATTTTCTTTATGGGTCTTTGAGTCGATAGGGGTCTTGATTTGGATATGGGTCTGATTTCAATATGGGTCTAATTTTGATGGGTCTAATTTCGATAGGGATCTGATTTCGATATGGATCTGATTTTGATAGGGATCTTATTTCGATATGGGTCTGATTTCGATATGGATCTAATTTAGATATGATGCTTGATATGGTGCATTGATTGATTCATTGATTGATACGGATATGTTGTTGATGTGTGTTTGATATGCTTCGCATTTGCAAGTTGAATTATTTTTTATTTTTGATAGATTTGATTGAATTGAGAACTGATGATGGATATGCATTGATTTGCAGGCAAATCCTTGTGTACTACAATCTCAGGAGTGATTCCCAAAGCTATGGACACTTATCTCATGCCTGTCACGGGCTAACAAAGATGTGATTGAGAGATGTGGGTTATCATCTTTACTAGACATGCCCCGGTATATCATTAATCGGGGGTTATTGATAGCTTTGGCAAAGAGGTGGCACATCGATATGAACACCTTTCATTTGGTGACCGGTGAGATGACAATCACACTAGAGCACTGTTATCAGATTCTGCAAATTCCTGTGATTGGGGCTTTGCTACCCTATGAGAAGACCGAGGAGGGTGGTACAAAGGCTCTCCGTCGTATTTTTTAGGATGATGACATTAGTGGATATGAGATCTCGTGGCAAGAGTTTTTGGATTTGGGTTACGCTACATTGTCGTCAATATTAGTAGGTTTCATTGGTGGTTTCTTGTGTCCCAATCGTAGGTCAAAGGGACTATCCATTGGATGGGGATTGGTTTTAGAGGATATGGTGACATAGGGACGCAAGTTTGCATGGGGGTCTTGCATGTTGGCCCACCCATACAGAGAGATCCATCATGTAGTATATCGAGGATACACTAGTCTATCAGCTGGGGCGAAATTATTATAGGTGTGGGCCTAGGAGCATATACCAATGTCGAGACCGCTTGCAGATAGGGATAGGCCAGTTGGTCAGGCATATGTATATGGGTATACAGGTATAGTTGTCTTGCGTAAGTTGAGAAAACTAGAGCACTGGTGGAGGGCGTTGGATGACAATGATATGGTCATATAGAGACCATAAATGGATTGTGAGGTGTGGGTGGAGGATGGGCTAGAGATGCCCTATGTATATATGTCGAGGTACTTGATTGGGCGGATGCCCTTTATCATTAAGAGATTTTTGCACAGCTGCATTCATCGATAATATGGTAGACAGTAGGGGATACCATAGGGATCCTATTTGTATGCTTGTCGGCAATAGGATGTGTCGAAGTGGGGGCCTACCTTAGATAGTGGAGCATCTGTAGATGAGTACATGACCTTGGCAGGACATAATTGGGATTACGATGTCGAGGTAGTGGATGTTGGGATGACAGAGGAGTTCTTAGCCTACTTCGTGGCACATGCAGTGGCACGTATATCTGATCTGGCAGAGTTGTTGTCATCTTTTGGCGATAATGAGGAGGAGCAGCCACTGAGGCGAGGGGTCCTAGACGGAGAGAAGAAGGGGGAGAGGAGGGAGGAGATAGAGGTGGAGGTGGTGGCGGTGGTGAAGGTGGAGGAGATGGAGGTGGAGGTGGTGGTGGAGGAGGTAGAGGTGGAGGGGGTGGTGGAGATGGCAGAGAGGTGGCAGAGGTGGTCTCATTCTTGGTGCAAGTGGGGGTGGTAGGATAAGTGTGCTATTAGTTGTTGTGGGAGGGATAGAGGATGACAGAAGACCTGCCCAGAGGAGGAGATTTAATGTTCTTCCTCCACCAATGCCTCAGATAGAGATAGGTGTAAGTGGGAATACGACATAGGTACCCATTCAAATCAGGGTGCCCACCCACCGATAGGATTCGTAGATTAGAGCACTATAGGTCTCGGTGCAGTAGCTGCGGACATAGGTGTTAGCGCAGCCACGATAGATTACGCAGTTGCAGGAAGAGAGGGATACAAAACTAGAGCGCTAGGGTTGAGTAGAGGCCCTTGTTGATAGGTTAGAGAGAACCACGGTCGGTGCCCCACTCTGGGACACACTAAGAGGGATACAGTACTTAGCTAAGGAGGTCGAGTATTGTAGGAGTTTGTATGAGGAGATGGTCCCTCAAGATCATAGTGCTCCTAGTTATGCTGTAGTGGCATCCACTAGATCCGGACGTAGTCATATGAGGACGAAGAGAAGAGGTGATACAGGGCCTGCCCAATGTGATCCATCTAGTGGAGATCCGGGAGCTGGGACATCTATTGCTAGACCATCTACCTCAGGAGATAGTCATACCTGAGAGACTTGTCCAGTTGTATTGATCACTTTTGTTGTACTGATAGACATGATACCCATTGTACATTTTGACAGTTTTGCGAGATATATGATATATGACATTGATTTTATCTGTTTCACATGTGATGTGTTACTGATGATGATATGATTTATGATGTACATTATGTTTTGATATGATGATACTATGAGGATGATTAGATGTTTACATAATAATGATGCTCTTGATCTCTTATTATAGATTTATATGATGATACGAATGCATGGTTCATGATGGAATGGGTGATAATGTGATGATCTATTGTGTTTACTTTGATACAAGATATAATGTTATCTGAATGTATAAGATTGTGAGATGTATCTTGAGATGCAAATGATAATGATAATGATAATATAATGATAATGATAATGATATATTAGATGTATCTTGAAAATGAGATGTGAATGATAATGATAATGATAATGATAACGATGTTAGATGTATCTTGGAAATGAGATGTATGATAATTATAATGAGATTAGATGTATCTTGAGATTTAAATGATAATGATAATGATATGAGATGTATCTTGAGATGTAAATGATAATGATATGATACTAATGCAAGATTAAAATGATATGCAACTTAATGAAAGTTTTAAGATTATATGCAACTTAATGCAATTGTATGCAACTAAATGATCCCTTTAATTATGTCATTGTCATTCTTGTTTAGTCACTTGTTTGTGCTTTTTTTCTCATCATTGAGTTTTTGATATGTTGAAATTTAATACAAGAATCATGGTATAATTGAGCCATAATGACCTGAGTATAACTTACACGGATTTATGATATTGCAAGATGACACAAGTGTCAAGGTATAATTGAACCAAGACGACCTAAGTGTTGCTTCTATAAAACAGACAAGAGTTAACCATTTTTATGTGCAAAATAGAAAATGTCTTCAATGATATATTTCCAATCATGTCTCGAGACAAATTTTTGCACCATATGAATGATCACCTCACAGACAGAAAACCAAAGAAAATACCAAATTCCTTTGTTTCTTCTCTAGCTCAGTGTATCCTTGGGTAAAAGTACAAACCTGTGTCACACTTTTACAAAGGAAAAGGCTAACACAACAATAATTGTTCAATTTCATCGCCATAAAAGTGTCATTTGCATTTTGAATTTGAAGATGATGTAAACCAATTAAATGTGTAAAATTTATTGAAGTTTAAGTCTACTATTTTTCAAAAAAAAAATTGTCAATAATTTATATGTATTTTTAGCTTTAAAAACCATTTTTTTATTGCTGAAAAATGCTGAAAATCAGGGGGTTTAGTTCCCACCACAAAAGAAAATGTAAATCAACTTCTTTTTTTTCCGATTTTGATATCTGTTATAGATGACATTTTTATACAATGCATGAAAAAAAAATTGATGTATATTTTCTTTATTATAGCATTTGGAAGTCGAATACACCAGAATTTGACAGTTTTTGTCTCCCACCACAATTTGTCTATTCAATTTATGATAATAAAAAAACTAAAAATACTCATTTGGAGAAGACTCTCTCTTCTAGTGAACCATATTTTTTTCAATTTTTTTTAAAATGATTTGATATATTTTTTTGTTTTTCAAAGCAACCCGTTATCGAACAAAAGAATACCTAGTTGTAGTATTTTTTATTTTTTATATATTAAATGTAATCAAAACATTATAAAAATTATATGAGTAGAATCGTGACTTCGATCTCTACAAAAGGGTATTTTTAGTTTTTTTAATAAGTTTAATTTACCTATTGAATTTTGTTGCAAAATTGACAAGTTTCAAAAAATCATCATTTTGTTGATGTGGTTACCACTTGGCATTCCACATAGGTTGTTCCGGCCGAAATTGTGAGGGCCAACGCGATCGATCGTACAAGAGACCGATTGCTTGAACCAAATATAAGAAAAGATTTTTTTTCCATTAAAAAATCCAAAACAATCAAGTTTGAAAATAATAAGAGTAATTTTTGCAACAAAAAAAAAATCTCAAATAAAGTGGCATTTTGGAGCGATTAGGAAGATTATAAAGGGGCAAATATTTTTAAGTTTATAACGGAGCGGAGATTTTTTTTTTTTTCGGAAGGCATCTACCCTTTCCAAGTATGTTATTTTAAATTATTTTTTCAATCATGCTTAATTTATAATATTAGATATTTTTTTGGAAATTAAATATTTTTCAAATTAAATTTAAAACTTTATTTTATCATTCGTTAATTGCGCTTAAATCATTTATTTTCAATTATGTTATCTTAAATTATTTTTTCAATTATTGTTATTAAATCATGTTCATATGTACATTGCATAGTCAAATGTAGAATCCAAGTAAACTTAATTTCTTACTCTTTAGATCAATGCTCTTATTTCTTGAATGTTGTTTTTTCATTTTCTAAATTTTAAAATGGGAGTTTAAGACAAATGATCTAAATGGATGAAATTTACACATGTTTCATTTATTCAATTTAAAAAGTTTAAGAAAACAAAATTATTTATACATTTCATTAATCACATTTTTTTTGTTAAGAACAAGGAAAAGTAACTAGATATAACTTATTTACTATGTGAGTAGATTAATTCTTATAAATTTACATACTTAAAATCTAACTAAATATTGAATTTGTAAAATATATTTAAACACTTCAATGAAATTGAGTATATATTCCATACTATTTAGTACTGAATTATATTATATTTTATTTCCTAATACTTGACTCAAATTCTCTATATATTAGCTAAGTGATTTCAAGCAATTAATGTTATTAAATCGCGTTCATATGTACATTGCATATAGTCAAATGTATCTAATTGAAGTAAACTTAATTTCTTACTCTTTATCAATGCTCTTAAATTTCTTGAACCTTATTTTTTCATTTTCTAAATTATAAAAATTGGACTTCAAGTCAAATGATCTAAATGGATGAAATTTACACATATTAAGTTTAAGAATACAAAATTATTTATACATTTCACTAATTACATTTTTTTTGTTAAGAACCAAGGAAAAGTAACTATATTTATACATTTCACTAATACGAAATTTTGAAGATTTGAATATTTTTTGCAATGGGGAATAAGAGGACTAGATCAAGGTTGTATGATCGTAAAAGGGATGATAAGATGAAACGTCATACAAAACGTACTCAACAACAATTCGTTGATGTTCAAGAAACATCTACTCAAGTTTGAGATGAATTTTTTTTCTGGTATGGAAAATTTGATGGAAATGGATGAAGATAGTGTTTTCAATAAAATTCCATCTAAAGATATGATACCTGAAAGCACATTAAAATTGCATTGTAATAAATTGTGGGATGATTATTTTAAAAATAAGTCTATTATTCGAAGAGCACGATTATTTGCTAAGTTATTTAGGAAAAGGGAAATGAAACCTATTTTGGAGTTGTTGGGTGTTGGTAATAAGAAAATTTCTCCTGATACATTATTAAAAGAAACTATAATTGAAAATCTACAAGAAGCATTGAATTGTATTGACAACACAAATCGAGGTGTTTATTTAAGTGTTGCATGTAGAGCATTGATGACTATGATTACTAATAAGAAATTGACTCGTAGAAATCAAGTTAATGCAATTTCTCAATTAATGCATGTATCTAGAAGAATTGTTCAAAGATACATTAGGAAGAGAAATATGTTGGATGAAAACATTGAAAAGAATTGGGTAAATATCTGTAGGGTTCCTAGAAAAGACAAAATTTATGAAGATGTAAAAAGATAGGTCATTGATTATTTGACCAACCAATCTCGTGTTTCTTCTAATAGAAGGGACACTATACAGATAATAGATGAAAATGGTAAAAAGATTACACATCCAAAACATTTCTTAGATACAACACAAAGTGAATTGTTTGAATTCAAGCAAGAATTTTTATATGTAAAGATTTGCCAAAGGATGTTTGAGAGATTGCGTCCTTGCTTTGTATGTATAAATAAGGTACGTGAAACTTGTTATCGAAATCATGTTGAATTTCATCTACACTTGCAATCATATAAGAAGTTCATGGAAATTGATGCTCTGCAAAATGGACAAGTGTTAGATTAAAGCCTGTGGTGGAATAACACACAAAAACAACAAGAAACAAGGATCAAAGTTAGTGTTATTCAACCAATAACTAATCTAAGCAGGCATATCAAAAGAGACACTAAAAATATGATAAAGGATTTAACTATGGAAGTAAATACCATAAGACATCTCCAAATGCCTTTTATCATGCTCTTAGCTCCTTCTCTTTTGTTCCTCTCCTCTCCAAGTTCCAAATTAGTGTAGCTCTTAGCAGCTTTTTGCACTATGGATGCTTATGGAGGTTCAAGATTGTGGATGATTAACTATGCTATGCAAGTGTAAAACAAACTAATTAGATATATTATGAAATGAACTAAGATTTATTTCAGTCCAAAATGACAATATATGTGATTTATGCTAAATGATCTCTCTAAACTTCACTATAGATTAAATGCATACAAGTTTTCAGGATTTGCATTATGAAGAAATGGGCTCTATTTATAGGAAAAATGGAGCAATGGATGGTTGAGATTGAGTAATCTCAACAAGGGTCAAGATTGAATGATATTCAATCCATGTAATGGATTTCAACCCAATCCCAAGATGACAAGTGTCAATGTAAGATAGGTTGAGAGGAGAGGGAATAAGCATTAAATGCTTGACATGACCTGAGAGTTAACTTGGGAGTCAAGGTCAAGGTTGGGTTGAATGAATAAATTCTTTATTCAAATAATAAAGTCTTTATCCAATGGATAAACTCTTGTGCAAAGGTAAAAGGGATAACCATGTTCAAAGCAATAAATGATTGAGGAGACACATGAGTCACATGAGGGTTGAGTTAGGGGTTAAGCATAAATGGTCATGTAAGAGCCATTAATGGTTTGGAAGACTTTAGAGATTAAATTGTTGAACACACAAAGCATTAAATGTTTTTCAAAGACTTTGAAGTCTTTGAGAAGTGACTCCAAGTTGCTTAGGAATGTGACAATAATTAGGGGATGGATTAGGCTAATTAGGAAGGGGTTAGAAGAATCTAGAAGGGAGTTAGGATTGCAAGTGGGTTTGGTGGGTGAGAGAAAATGGGATTTTTATTAAAATAAAATTAATTTATTTCAACTTGTGGTTGCAACTTGCATTTGTAAGAGAATGCAAGTTGGGGGGATTTAAATATTTAAATAAATATTTTGTTTAATTTATTTAAAAGAGGAAAGGGGATTAAATGAAATAAATAGGATTTATTCATTTAATTGATTGTGGATTTAGTTTAATGAATTAATTAAAATAAAATGAATAATTTATTTAATTAATAGGAGAATGATTTGAAGATGAATCAAATAAATATTAATTTAATTAACTGATGGCTAGTAGATTTTTAATTAAATAAATAGAAAATATTCATTTAAATAAAATGGACAGATTTATGCAACTACATTTACCCCTCTTTGAGACAGTGCAGTTTATCACGTCATTTCAAAGAAAGAAAAATAGGTGTAAAGAAACGCTATAAAATGTTAATTTAATGAGTGGTATGCCCCCTTGAGAGATGGATCGAAAAATTTCAAAAAATCGAGCGATTTCTCGAAAAAGAATGAAAATTGGTAGGGTGGTAGAAGAGAAGATTTTAGCAATAGTGGTGAAAAATAGAAGAAATTGGAGATAAAATGAAGAAATGAGAGGCAAGGGAAGTTCATGGGGACCACGGCGGTGAGCAGGGGAAAATTAGAGTTACGACAAAGGGTTTATATGGGGAGAAATGGGTGAAAATAGGTTCATTTGTATTTGCGTCCATAGTGAAATCTGAGCTCTGGTTTTTGACTTTTTGGAGGAGCAAGCAGCAGTCAGGATGTCGGTTCCCATAGCAAAGAACTGATTAGAGCAAGTCCGTCAATTCTAGCGGCCAGACAACTACGGACCAACGGTATGTGAATTTGAATTTTTTATTTTTGTGCATTTTTTATATGTTTTTAGCTAGGTCCAAGTTGAGTCAACACAATAGTGCTAAAATTGTGTTTTGGCGCTATTGTCAATTTAATTAGCGCTATTGTGTCGCTATGGCATTATTGCGTAGTGGTTTTAGTGCTTTTGTCAAGGTTAGCACTATTGCATAGTTGTTTTAGCACTTTCGTTTGTTTAGCGCTATTGGGTGGTTGATTGGGCGCTTTTGTGTAGTTGATATAGCGCTATTGTTGTTTAAGCACTATTGCCGAGTTGATTGAGCGCTTTTGTCAGCATATTAGCGATGTTGTGTGCAAGATAGCGCTTTTGTGTAGGAAAATAGATGCCCCAGTTTGTTTGAACAAAAATCTCTCGATGCCAATGATGGATCGATGGAGAGATGAGGTGAGAGTTGTTTTGAACCATAGCAGCCCTGATGAGACTTAGGTCATTAGGATAAATGTCTGTTGAAGTCTAGGTGTGTCATGATTGCTTACCTGTTGAGACCCGAAGATACTTGATCAAAGTATATGTTGATAGTCTAGGTTTAAACTTAAGAAAGTTTGAAACAAAACAACCAATGATGATGGTTTGATGCACTTGTGTAGGAGGATCTTCGTGTCTTACAGTTGCCCGAGAGGCATCCCGCCACACAAGTGTTGCGTGATCGGTTGACAAAGGTTGAGGTGGATTGCATTGCAGCGATAGGCCTGTATGATGTGATGTATATGCCCATGATTCAGATCAATCACAGTTTGATTACAACATTGGCAGAGCGATGACATAGTGAGACATGTACGTTTCACTTAGCACAGGGAGAGATGACAGTGACTCTGGAGGATGTATGGCGCATCCTGCACATTCCTATCCGAGGAGAACTGGTGAGCTATGACCAAGCGTGGGGGACCCTAGCAGTGCAAAGATTTTTTTAGGAGGATGTGTATATTGATGATGGGTCGATAGCCTTGGAGGACATAACAGCCTTGTATGAGCCATTACTAGCAGTGCTATCAAAGATTGTTGGGGGATTGTTATGTCCAGATCGACGATCGCATGGATTGGTCGTTGGTTGGGGGCAGGTGATCAAGCAGATGATGATAGAAGGGACTCGGTTTGGATGGGGACCGTGCGTGCTATCGCACTTATATCGGGAGCTACATGAGGTAGCATATTGAGGGATGGGCTCTTTGGGAGTGGGCATCACACTACTACATATTTGGGTGTGGGAGCATCTATCGGTTACCCGACCAGTCAGTTTGAGATTCTGAGAAGTGGATCAGCCCTATGTATACATATATGGAGGGACGATGAGTCAGCCCCACCTGGGGAAGTTAGAGTGGTGGCGGCGGGCACTAGATGACTTGGGCACAGTGATCTGGAGGCCTTACATTGAGTGTGAGCCTTGGGAGGAGGATGTGGAGGCATTGCCATATGTTTTTATGACTCGATTCCTCATTGGTAGGACAGCCTACAATGTGGAGAGACAACTTTCGGGCAGGGTTTTAAGACAGTTTGGACAAAGGCAGGGATTGCCTAGGGGATCTGGAGAGTATGTCAGGGTAGTTCGAGAGAGGTACCTATGGGGGCCAGTATTACCATATGATCAGGCATTAGTAGAGTTTCGAATGCTACAGGCGAGATCATGGGATATGCGGCCGAGGATGGTAGATGCAGGGGTGTCGAAGGAGTACAGGCAATATATTGCGGCACATCCGATTCCTCGGATATTAGATCCGGCAAAGCTGATTCCAGATTTTGAGGAGAGTGGACGAAGACAGAGGAGGAGAGGAGGTCACGGAGTAGTAGGTGGATGGGGGAGAGGGGATGGTGGGGGTGGAGATGGTGGTGGTGGGGATGGAGGAGGTGGTGGATTCAGAGGTGGAGGTGGGGGTGGTGGTCGATTACAGCAGAGAGGGAGAGGTGGGTAGCCATTGCGGCTATCTCAAGGACCGTTAATGCAGAGAGGTGTGAGATTAGGTGGTAGGGATGCAGGTGAGGGATAGGCACCTATGGAGACAAAGGAGGGAGCCACATGAGAGGGAGCCATTGGGGAGGCACCTATGGATATGGGAGCTATAGGTGGAGATCTGTGGGATCATATGATAGGATTTTTGCAGACTCATGTAGAGGATTTGGAGGCAGAGGTAGCAGCTAGAGACGTTCAGTTGTTTGCCCAAGAGTCAAAGTTGACTGTGCTGCTGCAGGAG
Source organism: Cryptomeria japonica (assembly GCF_030272615.1). Lineage (NCBI taxonomy): Eukaryota > Viridiplantae > Streptophyta > Pinopsida > Cupressales > Cupressaceae > Cryptomeria > Cryptomeria japonica. Next base: position 138,065,269 of record NC_081409.1, read on the forward strand.
AGAGATTAGGTCATGGACAGGGTGATCCAGTTGCAGGAGAGAGTGCGGGCCTTGGAGGGAATACCGGGACAAGGGTCGGCTGTGGAGGCTTTGGCGAGGGAGGTACGGAGAGTAGGGGCCGAGGTGGATTACTGGCAAGGCCTATATGAGTAGGAGGTGCCATCTAGTCAATGGGCACTAAGTTATTCCCAGATGCGGCAGGCGAGATCAGAGCGGTCTCAGAGGATGCAGAGCAGTGGGGGTGTGATGGGTCCTCCACGAAGAGATAGATCAAGTGGTGCAGGGGCTAGTGGGGGAGCAGGTAGAGATGGGGGTGCAGCATCTAGTCAAAGTGGAATCTGAGAGAGCATTTTGTATGCATTTATTTATATTGTCATTTTGGACTGTGTCTTGGATGGCTCTTGGTAGCCAATGTTTTGGACTTCATTGTACTCTGATACATGTATATTTTTGGCCATATGATATGATATATGAGGAGATTCTATTTTTGTGAGGATATACATTTTGATGACATGTATGGATGCTTATGCAGGATGATGATTTTATGATTTTATGCTCAGATGGATACTTTATACTTGTTATATGTATGTGTTTTTATGAGATGATTCCTATATGCATGTTTTTATGATGATTTATGCCTACATGATGTCTATATGCATATTGTATGATGTGATGCTAACATGTATATGCAGGTTTATATATGTGTGCATGATGTGTTGGTGATGTAATGTATGTATGTAATGCCATGATGATTATGTATGCATAATAAAATGATGGTTATGATAGTTGTTTGGATTTTGATGAGACAATGAGATAATGATATGCAATGGTTTTAGGATTTAATGTGGTAAATGAATGATTTATATACATAAATGCATCTAGATGTTGATGTAACAAATGTAAAGTACAAATGTTGAAATGATGATTTCTAAATGAACGTATATGGATAATGTATATGAACCTATGTGGAAACAAATGGTTTGGTTTATGAGTCTAAATGGTGAAAAATATGATGAAGTGATAATGATGATGCAATGATAATGCAACCCATGGGTTACTGCAACTTAATGCAATGTAAAAAGTAGAATGAATGCATGTTGGTAATGAATCCTAAATGAAATGAATTGAATGAGTATGAAAATATACTAAATGGATAAATGAATTCACTTAACTAAGGGATAGATAAATAGATGTATGCAACGATAAATGATGATAAATGATGATTGGTAACTGACACTAAATGAACGCATAGTAATGGCTAATACAATCAATCAAGGATAATTTATTATATGAATGAATCTAAATGTCATGATTTATACAATAATGAAATGATATAATAAGACTAATGTCAATAAATGATAATGAACTATATGTAATTGTATGCAACTAAATGATATAAAATGCACTTGATGCAAATGCAACTAAATGTAATGATCATGATATGATCATGATAGATGAATGCAAGTTTGTTTTAGACTTTGCATGATGCACTGATGATGTATTAGAGTACTCTGTCATGATTGTATCCAAGACCAGCTCAATTTTCACATAGTTGTTCACATTAATTTTGTTCACACTTGCACACAAAACTATGTATATAAATAATGAATGAGTAAATGGATGGGTGAAATGCAACGAAATGTCATATAAACAGATGAGATGAAATGACAATCCATAGTGCTTTATTTTCATCATTGAGCTTTTAAAATGTTGTAAGAAAATACAAGCAACTTGACATAATGATTCAAGATGACCTGAGTAGTTCTTACATGAATTTTGATATAGCAAGTTAATAAAAGCAACTTGATATAATGGATCAAGTTGACCTAAGTATTGCTTGCGGAACAAACAAGGATTATCTCCTTTCATGCATGACTTGAAATGTCCTCCTTGATCTTTGGCCGACCATATCCTAAGACAAGTTCATACTGTGATCAGAGATAAACCATTATCGAGTTTGGATGAGGCAGTAGGAACCAAGGATAGAGCATTGTATCTGTAAGCAAGCAGAATATATAAAGAATAAAGAATATGGACCCTCAATAATGGTTCATGCTCATATGGTCAAGGTATATGATGTAGTCATCAAACTGTAGTGATTTATGACTGTATTTCGCATAAGATCATGTAGCTTAGTGAACTTCCCATGTAGGCACCATTAGTACATGCCCTAGTACTTCATCAGAATAATTCACAGAAGATACACAAACAATGTTGTAGGAACCTGATATGAATAAATAACCTACAAATCAACCAAGTATTTGATAGCTTAAACAGAATTTTCTTGTCAAAGAAAATGTCATTTTGTCTTTGTTTTGGTAAGGAAGGATGCAACCTTGTTAAGACAGTTTTGCATGTTTGATGTTGATTTTTTGGTTGTTTGGATAAGTGGTCATCGTTGGAGTATTTCACAATGTTTGCTTGGTAACTACCTTGAAAATAAATGTATGTACAGGGCGTTGCCATGTTTTTGATTGATTTTTGATGTTTTATCATGTTTTTGGATTTTGTGAGATAGTTTGAATGTTTTTGGAATTTTGAGAGACAGTTTTGAATGTTTTTGGATTTTTGTGAGATAGTTTTTCCAATGTTTTTGGATTTTTGTGAGATAGTTTTTCCAATGTTTTTGGATTTTGAGAGACAGTTTTGAATGTTTTTGGATTTTTGTGAGATAGTTTTGAATGAAGAATCAATGAATCACAAGTAATGTAGAATCCACTTCCATCAAATAGGTTAAGGGTATTGCCCCCAGTCTTAGGCATGACTCTGAAAAAGCGGGATGCAAGACGCATGAAGTACTATCCTTAATTGTAGATCAATAACCAACCATGGTTTGGACGGATGGATGAGTGGATGCAATGAATGTGATCGCAACAAGTCTGAAAGATAATGGAGCCATAGCCTTTACGAGTGGTGCTTGTTTGCCAGGTTTTCACCATCGCACTTACCCAAGGTGCCACCGGAGTGGTTGTTCACCGTTTGGATGCATGATTTTTCTTTACTATTTTGATGTTTTTGTATTTTCTTCAGGTCATTTATCTGAATGTTTTTGGTGTTTTGCCGATATGTATGGGAGCATGATGCTTTGTGCAGCTTATGTATAAAACCTTTTGAGGTGCATGCTATTGATCGAATCTACTAGCGGTTCACCTTCTGAAGTAGCCAACTAATATGCCCCGGACCCAAATACAGCAGTGATAACATATGGACCCAGCCAATTTGATTCAAACTTTCCCTGATGTTCTCGGTTGGGTTGGTTATGAGTATTTTCTCGTAGGACAAGATCACCTACCTCAAATGTATGAGGTCTAACCAGATGATTATAGCTTTTGCTCATGCGTTGTTGATAGGCCTTGAGGTGATTGTTTGCAGCTTGTCGCTTCTCATCAAGTAGCTCTAAGTCCTGAAGACGTGATACTCAATATGCTTCATCATCAATGAGATTATGTAAGGAAACCCGTAGTGATGGTATTTCAACTTCGATAGGTAAGATAGCTTCTACTCCATAGACCAGTGAGTAGGGAGTTGCGCCTGTAGGGGTTTGAATGCTAGTGCGGTATACCCATAGTGCTGGATTCAATTGAATGTGCCAATCATGATCGACATCATTGACTGTCTTCTTGAGGATTCTTAATATGTTCTTGTTTGATGCTTCTGCCTGACCATTGCCTTATGGATAATAGGGAGTGGAAAAGCGGTGTTGGATGTAGAATTTCTCACAGAGCTCACGAACATCCTGATTTTTGAAAGGAAGATCGTTATCTGTGATGATGGAAATGGGTACACCATACCGGCAGATGATTTAATTAAGGATGAATGAGGCGATCTGCTTGCCGGTGACTTGGGTAAGTGGAACAGCTTCGATCCACTTTGTGAAGTATTCGGTGGCAGTAATAATGAATTTGTGGCCATTGGATGAAGATGGATGGATTTTACCCACAAGATCAAGGCCCCATTGACAAAAAGGCCA